>NC_134052.1:953000-1270666 GCF_965140245.1 Athene noctua | reverse complement strand
GGCTGTTCTGTCCCAGGAGCTGCAGAACTTCAGTTTCCAACAGAGATGGACCAAAGCCTGATATTCCTGAGGGTTGCAACCAAGTAGTAGGAACCCAGCATCTTGGAGGCTGCCTGGGATCATCGGGAGTCAGTTAGGTGCCTGCCAAGGAGTGAGCCTGCCCTGCCCACCTGCCTGCCCTGCTGCCAACCCCCTGCTCTGATGAGACCTGGGTCATAAGACTGGGCAAAGCCAATCTCAATCCACACTCTTGCCTGAGGAGCAAACTAAGGCTTTTTTGAACAGAACAGTAAGTGGCACAGGCTGGGAGCTAACAAGTGAAGGAGGCTCCAGCTGCAGCAGCCATCTTTCCATCACAAGCAGATGGGAGAGAGGGCTCTGGTGCTGGTTGGGACACCTCTCCTGCCCGATGGAAACTGCCCCAAGCACTCCCTTTGCAAAGATGCTACCTAGAGCTAGGCAATCTACTCTGTCCCTGCCTTCTAGACAGGCTGTGGACCAGTGGCCCTGCTCTCCTGGAGGTGGTCCCCAGGGGTGGCCACACAGGGTTTCTCATCACTGAGGCCCAGAAATGCTGGTTCTTCCCTGTTCCCGAATGACATCTGTTCCTGCTCAGCTTCCCACTGGCCATGGCCAGGACCTGGCAGCATCCACTCTGCCCGCTCTGCCCTCCAGGTTCAGGATGAGGAAGTTTGTAAGATACTGCTGGAGCAGTCAGGACTGAAGTAGATCAATTTGAAACAAATCCTTTCCTTCCCAAAAGAAACTTGGGCTCTAGCCGACCTAATCCCACCTATATAATCTTGCCATGCTATGCCAAGCAATTTAGTGCCTCTCCTGGAAAAGATGGGTCTCAGGCCTTCTCCATAGGGGTCAAGTAACTAGGCCAATAGCCCCAGTAAAGTGCTTGCTGGTGAGGGGTCTCCTATACCAGCAGTCTTCCGGCTGCCAATGCCAACCACATCACTGCTCTGCTCAGAAAACGCCTCCCAGGTGCCCTTCAGGGCCTTCCTCAGTGCCTGCTGCCCCACTGATGACTAGCAGTGTGATTGTGGCTGTTGGGAAAATGTGAGAGATGGGTCTCTTTTTACTCAGGGAAGGTTGGAGCACCCTCCAGCTACACATGGGGCACTGGGATCTGCTTCCCATCAGTGCCATGTCTCTGGGTGAACTGCTGGCACATACTCTGGGATCTTTGGCATGAGATGGGAACCCTGTGAATCCTGCATCCAAACCCATGAGTGCTTTGCCAACATCCAGACCTCAGTCCAGAGGGTTTAGGACCAAATGTGGCTTTAGCAGGGGGTTTGCAAGCTGTTCAGTTTGCAAAAGGACTGGAGTACTTTTTCATTGTCCCTGGCAAATTCTTGCAGCACAGCCCTCACAATAATGTATTGTATCCTTTATCCAAATCATTGTATCCAGGGGAAAAGTTTTCATGGATTCCCTTCATTCAGAAGACATCCCAGGAAGACACTGTCTCTTTGAAGATACTGGAGTGAAGCCTCTGCTCCTTGTGACCCACATTCCTACAACAACATCCCCACCTCTGTGCATCAGCAGGGAAGGGGGTTGTGCCCACCACTTAGCTAACTTCAGCCCAGGTTTGGAGCACAGACTCCTGGGAACCCTTGGTAAAGGAAGTGTCATGCTTCCTACACCCATCCTGAACCCTTCCTGTGTGAAGCTGAGTCTCAAATGTGTCTTAAAACCACAGACATTCCCTGGTATCATGTATGAATTTGAAAGACATCCAGAGAGGGCCGCAAGCCCAGCCATGGTCAGATGAACCTGCCTGGCAGCAGCAGACTGAAGAACTTGAGCTGGTTGGGTTTCTCCAGGAAAATGCCCAGAGGTTCCTGCGGGAGCCGTAGGCACCAGTGTGGGGAGAGGCTCGTGTGTAACAGAGCACTCTGTAACCAGATACATGCAGCAAGAGCTACTAACTGGTCGTTGGAGATTTTTAAATGATGGCTGAGGTGCTGCTCATACGGCAGGTCATTGATTTCCTTAGGACTGTGGCCAGCTCACCATCAGTGCTCAGCAGGTTGTCCCTCCCAGGGACATGTGCCTGCTCAGCCACCGGTCCTGGCCTTGGGGGAGGCTGTGGGGCCAGGCCTCCAGGCTTGCTCTACAAGGCACCAGGCCAGATGATTGTAGCAGTCCTGCATAGCTTGGTGCTTTTTCCACCGAGATAGATCCTTAGATCATTCTTGACCCTCTCTTGATTTGTTTTCTGCCATTCTAGCCATTATGTTTCATATTTTCCTGCCTTTGCTGTACCCAGAAGAGTTAGAAGCTGCAATTTTCACATAGTCACCAGGCTCCACAAGCTGGGACACTGCAGATTGTAACTGGTAACCTGAAATTCAGAACAGATGGATTTTTTTGGGAGGTGTTCCCTTCATGCCTGTGATTCTTAATAGCAAAATTCACTCAGGCTCAAAATGTTTGCCCTGAGAAGTAATAGCTCGGGCAGCATGAGAGATTATGCAGTACAAAGTCAGGTTCTTGGGGAGAAATACCGTTTTCTGGTGGTGCAGTCCCCCAGGTCAGTACTCCTGCTGCAACCCTGTAGTTAATATTGCACCCTCCTCTGTGGCCCCCCCAAAGCAGAGTGATTTAGGACAGTCAGTGTTAAGGAGCATCCTTCTGATGAGGGCAGCTGAGGGATAGAGGAGCTGTGTGAGAAGACATGAGGCTTCATTGAGGGGTGCTGTGACATCACCCTGATCTTCCCTGTCTCAGAGCAGTATCCTTAGCAGAGTGCTTAGCAGAATGGGTTAAAGGAGCAAAGATGACCATATCCACTCCCCACTTTGCACCTTGTTCTTCATCTTCCCCTGCTTTCTCTCTCTGGTGCCATGGGTTTTGCTGGGCATCTCAGCTGTTCTCAGTGGGGCAGGCTGGTGTCAGACTCCTCTTCCTTCAATCCCTGCCATCTTCAAGCTGGCAGTTAATTAAGCTGTCAGAGCCTTCCCTTTAATCAGAGCATGTCAGAGCCGTGCCAGGGGCTCCCCTCAGGAGAACTGCACTTCCCTGGCAGCATCAGGATGGAAAGACAGAGGATGTTCCATTGCTCTGCCTCTTGTGCAGTCTGGGGCAGAGCCTCGGCCTTGCTACGTTCCTCAACAGGATGGGACTGATGCTTTCCAGGGCCTCTCAGCCCAAGGCTGCATCCAGCGGGTCCCTGCAGAAAGCCCAGCTAAGGAGGGAGCAGCTCCCACGGGGCTCTCACCTGCATGGGGCAGGATGAGCACAGAGGGCTGGAGCTGCTGCTGGGGGCAGGACCTGCCCAGCCCTTCCTCCTTCCCCTCACAGCTCACAGGACAGGAGTAATCTGTTATTAATATCGTTACTCTCTTTGCTGGTCGCTCCTAACCCCATCGCTGACTCACTGGGGACCCCATCTGCCCCAAAAGTCTGCTGAGATGGCCATAGCTCAAGTGCTTTCTGAGGTTACTTTGCACCTTGTTACAGCTCTGTTGGGTGGCATCGGGCAACCTACATCCTGCCCTGGGTTTCCAGTTCCCTGCCTCTAAAGTGGGCAAATATTCCTTCCTCCCAGGGTTGCTGCAATTCTTTCCAATGCAATTCTCCTACCCCTGCAAGGTGTCAAGATGGGATATGTCATAACTCTTATATGGGTCATTAATCTCTTTGAGGTAAATTTAAAATAATGTATTTCCTGCCCCTGTTGTTCCTAGTTCTCCACTATGTCTATAACTGTCTGAAGTTATGCCCAACTCTCCAAAGGTCAGCAGGCACTGACAGCGTTTGGGTACTAGGTCCTGTTCCTTGGGAAGCAGGGGATGAAGGCAGCGGGTGGCCTGCTCGTTCCCCAACACTTTAGGGCTCCGGACATGCAGGGATAGATCTGACATCTCTGATGACATCTCAGTCCAGGGACTTCTTTGAGCTTTGGATCCCACCCAGACAGTGTGGAGGAAGATGGCACCAAGAGCTGGAAATACTTTCTTTGGATGGAAACATTTGCCTGGAGCTCCTGGAGGTGAAGCAGCCCGAGCTCAGCACTGTGTTCCCATCATCCAAAACGTGTGAAGGGCAGAAAGTGTCCAGGAGCTCAATGAGAGGAGTTGTGCGCCCTGTCCAGCAGGTTGACCGTTTCTGCAAGCTCTCCTCAGCCCACGGGCACCCACATGTCTCCCTCCGGGCACTACTTTGCCGAGGGGATGGAGCTGAGGAGCACACAGGGAGCGTCTCACTAATCCCAGCTGGCAGCCAGCTTCCCAAACTGCACAAAGGGCCTTTTCATGCCCTGCATAAACAAGCGAGAAGCATGAAAGGTTGTTATCGCAGAGCATCAGCACTAGCAGCAGCTCAGGCGGGGATTCCCAAAATAACCTCCTCCCAAAAACACACAGACATGCACACCCCTTTTTCCGTGCTGCTGGGCTTTATGGAATAAAGGTTTTGGGTGCATCCAGCTCTTCTGCTGAACCCTGTAGCCTGAGAGCTGGCTCACGGGCAGGGCCTGACCCCCGTGCCTGCCAGTGCTCCTGCCAGGACAGGCAGAGCTGGCCGTGCCCCAGCAGGCACCTGCGTGTGTACACACACATGTGCACCTTCACCTTGTGTTGGAAGTGAGGGAGAACACAACCACACGTCAACATTTGCTGCATCCTTGTTTGTAAATCTGATGAAGAACACTTTGCAATGATTATTGGTAACTGGCAGTGTGCTTCCCTGACACTGGGACTGCGACGGCTAATTAACAGCTTGCTCTGTGCTTGGAAGGTGGAGCTCCAAAAGCTCCAAGGTGGTCTCCCTTGCAGGTTTCCTCTTCACAGCTGCACCTATGAAGCTGGACCCCCAGCTGCACCCCTGTGTCATCTATCTTCTCCAAGGAAGAGCAGGTTTCCATGTAGAAATACACTCAAGGGTCACTACTGGAGGATGCGCTGATCCTCTTTACTTTCCATCCCATAAAGCCAGGCCAGAGCTGCTGTAGAGTCAAATTGTAAGGGGAAAACTTGCTGTAATAAAAGACCTTGGAGGTTCTCAAGATGATATGGCAAGAGCCTGGTGACTGAACCTGTGATAATATTGAACCGTGAAACATCTGCAAGACCTTACAATTTATGCTAGTCCTCATGTATTTGTGTGGGCATTTGTGATTTATATTGTTGTTTCAAGTTCATTCCGTCGAACAATGGGAATCTGGCTGGGAGATCCTCACTTGGGTTGCAAAAATGACCCGACTCCTGAGAGAAGGTTTCCCATGGAGGTGCTGGCCAGCAGTGAGCAGGGCTTGCAGGCTCCTCCGTTCACGTTTGCGGGAGGCTCAAAGGTTTCCCTTGTGCACTGTTGGGCAACAAAAGTCTCCAGTGTCCAGTGGGCAGACAGAGAGACAGTTCCACCCAGATGCATAATGGCTGGTTTTGGTGTTTAAAACAACTAACTTTTCTGGAAATGTAGTTGATCTATCTGAAAAAAATAACTGAACAAATGTCAGCTCCTTTAGATTTCTTTCAATTCTTTACATTTTCAGCTAAGCTCCAGGAAACCTTGTAAAGTTTACACTTCCTCAGTGTTTTCTGGGGAAAAACCCCAACTTACTGACCCCTCCCTGACATGCCATCTGCAATGTGTGGCCAGAGCAGGTATCTCCATCGCTCGCATCCCTGCAGCAGGAATCTAACAGGGATACAGGGAAGCTCCTTTGTCTGTTATTGAATAACCAGAAGAGAGCCCAGCACATGGTGGGGTGATCAATAGCTGCTCACAGGTGATTATTTTGCAAATTCAACTCATTTTCCTCATTTCAGCAGGCAGAGGGCTGTGTGGCCAGGTATGCACACAGATTGCATTTTCTGTGTCTTCAGGACTGTTGAAGAGTTTCGGGTTTTAGCTTGGTGGTAACTGGAAGACAGTTCAGGCTGGGCTGTTTGCACCGGTGTGAGAAGGGGAGTGAAGGATTCACTGGAGGAATATTGTTCTATACCTTCTTCTGGCTCCTTGGCTTTGCAAAGGGAAGCTCCCTGCAGTGGGTCCTGAGGAACTATACCAAGGATATCTGTGCTCATAACTCTGCTGATGTGGTCACCCACTGACTTATTTGAACCAAATTCACTTAAAAGTGAATTTAACATTAAAATTACCTACATTTTTTTTTTTTTTACAGTATGACAGAACCTGACCCACTGAGCGGAAACTGCTATTTTTCCTTTGAATGACCTGAAAGATGAAAAAAAGACAGTAACAGTCCTCAAGACACCGCACAGAGATACAACTGCAATAAGTTTTTGCAACAGTACGGTGCAACTTTTCTCATGTACCAGTTCCTTACAAATTCAGCCCAGCATGACACGGGAATGATGTCACTTGCAGCACAGCCACCCCTGCAGTGAGGTAAAGCATCTATTCAGCATTGCCCCTTAACGATGCACAGCGTGGAGGGCCAGAGGTGAAAACCATGCCTGCAAGGGGAATATGATCAGCTAGTTGAAACGTCTTTTATTTGTAAATGAATGCCTTCCCTCAAGCTTGGCTCTGATGGGGTGGGTTGGGTTTTTTTTTCCAAGAGGTTCCTGCTATTTACCCAACTTTCCAGCTGGGCTTCTCCGAGGCACAAAGAGGCAGGACCTGCCTGAGTTTGTACAGTGAGTCAACAGCTCAGCAGGGGATTAGAGCCCACAATCCTGCTGGCATCACTGCCTTGGCTCAAACCACTGGACCATGCAGCCTCATTTTGTTCCTGGTACTCTCTGCTGGTATGTGGTTTGTCAGGAAAAAAGCCTCAGTGTGGCTAATAAAGGAGGCACTTTACAAAGTAGTAGAAAAAAGCCCACCTCGTTCCAGCACTTGGTCCCGGACATGGTGGTGTAGGGGTCAGGCTCCCTGTGTGAGTGGTACCGGCAGGTTTCCCGAAGGCTGGTGGGGAGGAAGCTGAGGAGCAGCACCTGGAGGCAGCCAGCACAGAGCCCTGGCACCCACTGCTGCCAGGCAGGCAACCATGTGCTGACACACCGTGACGAGCCGCCCCAGGCCAGCCCCGGCTTGCAGAGGACAAGCAGAGGCAGCCAGGTCAGACCTTCCCTGCTGGGAGGAGTCCCCAGGCCTCCCCCTTGCCACTGGAGACCTGCCTTTCCGGGGCCTCTTGTGACTTCAGAGGACCAATACAGTACCTGATGGCAGATGTGCTACTGGATAACAGAAAAGCAAAGGCCCTGCAGGGAAGTCCAGGGGCACAACACGCTGGTTGGAGCCCTACATGATGCAGCAAGGGCTAGTGGGTGTTGGGTACCAAGTCAGGACTAGCCACAGGCTCTGGGAACGAGGAAACCAGACCCAGCGCTAGCCCGTGCATGACACATCCCCTCCGTCCTTCGCTCCTCAGCATCGACGAGACAGAGGGCTGAGTGTGCAGCACACCTTTAGTCTCATTCCTCCAGTCTGTGAGCACCAATGTGACCTCCCCAAGGGTTTCACCGCTGGCCATTGCAGCCATGCTGTGCACCCGGCGCACCCAGGGCATCCAAGCTGCGGGTGGGGGTGTGTGTGGGGGAGCAGCTGCCCCCCTTTCCACCTGCATCTCTGGGAGGGGGCTGTTTGCCCTGACACACCCAAAACACACCACTCGGATCCCTCGGGATGGGGATGGCTCCTGGGACTGGCTGACGGGTGTCCTGCACCAACCCCGCACGAGGTGCTCGGGGTCTGCGGGCAGTGGGTGGGCAGCCCCGGACGCTCGCCCAGGAGTGACCCTCGGGAAGGGTCTGTCACCCCTTGGGAGCTGCAAAACCTGCCGACATGTCCCCCCGCGGCAAAGCTCCTTCTCTGAGGACGGAAACCTCAGCGCGGGGCCGCAGCTCCCGGCGGGGAGGGGGCAGGAGGCGGCTCTGCGGGGCCCGGAGGCCTCGGCGGGGGGGGTGGGGGGGCGGCTGGCGCAGCCGTGCGAGCCGAGGGTGAAAGGGGGGGGGCGCCGAGCCGGGGGTCCCGGGACCCTGCCCGTGGGTCGCGCGCGAGAACAACGGCAACGGCGGCGGCACCCCTCCCCTACCCCCGGCCGTGCTCCCGGGGCCGACCGGAGCCCCGCCGCCGCCGCTCCCCCCGCGCGGGAGCTCCCGCGCCCCTCGGCGCGGCCCGGGGGCGGCTCCCCCCGCGCGGGGCGGAGCGGGGCGGCCCCGGCGCTGCGGAGGGGGAGCGGCCGCGCCCCGCCCCGCGCTGCGCTGCGCTCCCGCCGCACGGCGGGCAGGCGGCAGGCGGGCGGCAGGCGGGCGGCAGGCGGGGCGGGCAGCGGCCGCTGCGGCGTGGGGCCGCGCCCGGAGGCGGCGGCGGAGCGGGCTGAGCCGAGGTGAGCGCCCGGGCGAGTCGGGGAGGGGGTCGGGCGGCGCCGGCAGCCCCAGGTGCGCAGCCTGCGCGGGAGCGGCAGGCGGGGCGGCAGGCAGGCGCAGACCCGCCGCTGGGAAAGCTTCTCCAGGGCGGGCCTCCCCTGCTCGGCGGCGGAGGGAGGGAGAGCGGGCGGGCAGCGCATCCCGCATCCTGCCCTGCCTCCCTGCCCGCCATGCGGGGCGGGATGCTGGGGCCGGGGGGCGGCTCCCCGCGGGGGTCCGGCGGGCCCGGGGCGGGGGACACCGCGCTTCCCACCCGCGGAGGAGCGAAGCGGAGTGCGGGGAGGCAGCAGCGCGATTCGGGTCCTTGCACCGGGATGAGCCGGCCCCGGGGAGCCGGAGCCCTCTGTGCGGGTTGCCCTGATTGCATTTAACTGCCGGGCTGGGATTTCAGGGAGACGATTTACATTAGAGGGAGAATGTGCAGAGAGCCAGGAACAACTTGGAATGGGTCCTCGCATATTTCTGTGGTTATTTTTGGAGTATCGTCATATGGCAGGAGGTGGGCTCTGGAGGTATCCTTGAGCTCAGCATTTTCTCCATAGGCTGGTTACCCGGGAGATTGTACTAGAGGACCTGCGTGGCCCTTTTCTCTATCGGTAGTTTCTGTATAAAACACTATTTATAATCTTTGCTGTTTGCGCGGGGGTATTGTTTCCCTCTGGCATGCCCAGCCTTCAGCATGTTATGGGGGGGACCCTTCTGTGGGCAAACAATGGTCCGGGTATGCGTGGTTGAGTATTCACAATGTGTAGCAGGAGCAGGCGATGGCAAAGCTGTGTTTGATTCAGCTGTGGATGTTGTGAGGTGACTCCTGATCAGGCCTCTCTCCACTGCCGTGGATGAGGTGTGGCTTCTCCAGCATCCCTGGAGAGACCAGCCCGTGCATCGGGCTCCTTCCTGCACTTAGCTGCCGCTTTCCCTCCCGCTTTCTCATGTGAGACTTGTCCAAAGTGATTTTTGCTTCCAAGCAGCTGAAGATGTGGGAAGCACATTGTTACCAAGGTCTGCTCCTTGGGGCTGCCGTGCAGATCTCCGTGTCCTCTGCTGGAGGACTCGGTGTGTCAGGTCCCTTTGCCCACGGCTGGGCAGGCTGGGGAGCTGCTCCGGGGGCCTTCAGTTATGTGTCCTTGCTGCTGTCAAGTGAGCTTGGAGCTGAGGGAAGGCTGGGTTTGGGCGATGGTGCTTGCAAGAAGGGAATTACTCTTTAATTATATTTTTTTTGAGTCTGGTTTGATAGGCACGGAGCCTGTCTGTCCCCAGGGTGCTCCGAGCCCATGAGGGCCCTGGTCTCTGCTGCCTCAGGGACCCAGGGCATATTCTGGAAGCTGTGGCAGACCCTGGCTGCTGTAGAATACGGCAGGTCCACAGCCACCCTCTTCTCCCAGAGCCTTCCCCCCTTACACAGTAACCTCCGTGTTTGGTGTCAAAGGACCATGATGTACCTTTCCCTTTGGGGGTCCGAGCCACCTCCCCGCCTGCAGCCCCTGCGGGGAGCGGAGTATTCACGGCTCCTCTCTTTGCGCCATCCTTGTGCCGTGTTGATTGCTTTAGCTGCAACTTCAGAGGTTAATGCAGGCATTAAACCAGACATCACCACTGTAAACAGCAGAGCCCTGGGTTGGGCTGCAGAGGGGTGCAGGGTGTCTCGGGGGGGTGTGGTGCAGCTCTGGGTTAGCTGCAGAGCCTTGTGTTTGTGCTGACAGTAGGCTGCTTTGGCTGCAGGTGATGTCTTATTCCTCTGCTGTTTTGGTTGCTTCTTGATGTTGTGTAGCTAAAACTGTCCAGACTTTTTATTTTTACCAATTTTTGAGAAGTCACCATTGTCCAGAACTCTCAAGGGAGATGTTTTGTTTTGGAGTAAGCTTCTAAAAAAGGTTTTTGAAGTCCAGTGTTGTATTTCTAGTCAAAAAGCATGGCTGTGGATGGGAGAGGGCCTGTGTTCCTGGTTTGCTGAAAGTGAAGGTTTTGGTACCTTTCCTGTCCAGTGCAGGCATGGAGGTTGCTGGGCCCCCTTTCCTGGGCTGCTGCCATGGTTGCCACCACCACAACAACCTTCCAGGGTAAGTGTCTTCTGGTATGTGGTTTATGGGTGGCCAGGAGGGGTGGCTGGCTCAGCTGAAGTCACTGCAGTGTAGAATGGGGGAAATCTTAAAAATCAATTTTCTTCCTCCAGGCAGTTGAGCTCCCTGTTAAACTCGGGGTGATAACCTTGGTCCTGGTGAGGAGCTGGGTCTCTCATTGGTTTACAGAATCACCTTTCGTGCTTTCTGCTGGCAGCGCCTAGCCCTTGTCCCGTGTGTAACTCCGGCGTCACTCTGTCTTGCCTGCATTCCTCCTTGTTCCAGCGCTGCTGATGACTTCTGCATTACTAGAGGAGGTTTTCAGAGACAGAGCAGTCAGGTGCCTGATTAATTTTGTCCTTAAAAGAAGAAATCTTTCCCAAAGTTAATTAGGATTTCTAAATCAGGAATTCACAGAGAATGACCTGTTGGTTAAAGGGCAGGGGTGGGCTTGGCTCTTCCTGGGCCTGCTCTGAGTTTCCTGCCCAGTCTCGCAGACATCGCTTGAGTGTCCTTTGCCTTAATTTTATTTGGCTCTGGACCGGGGATATTTCCCTGCCGCCTTGGGCACAGTGCTGTGGCGCCTGAATGACAGCTGGGATACCGATGGGGAAGCAAGTGTGTGCGAAGAGATGGGCTGAGTACGGGCTTAAGCTTTGCGACAGATCAGCGTGGGCGTCTGTAAGGCCTGTGTTTGGATGTATAGTAGACTTTCATGTGGTGCCTGTCACTTGGAGGTCTGAGCCGAGTCTGAAGCTCTGTTTTAAGCATAGAAGCAAAAGAAGAAATGCAAAACGGTGGAAGTTCCTGAGTCCCTGGTGGTTGGAAGCTCCTGTGCATGAAGACTTGTGCAGCTACAAATACTTGATTCTCATACAGCATCTAAAAATGTGCTTGCGCTGAGGCTGTGACAGTGATGGCTGCGAGGCTTATTGTTCTCATTAGAGCAGTCGGGTGGCTCTGAGTCAGCAGGTTTGGATTTGTCACAGCCGGGGTGATTGTTCCAGGAAGACCTGTGAGGTTCTCTGGTGCTGAGTGGAGGGGCTGGCCCTGGCTGTCTCCTCCTGTGTAGGCACGTTTGGGTTTGAGCTCGGACTCAAGCTCAGTGTTGGCTTGTGCTGTCACTGCATTCCTGAAGGAGTTGTATGTATTTGTGGGAGTGGGACAACAGCCTCCTTTCCAACACCTGCCCTGTGCCATTTGGGTCTATAAAGTTGAGCATCGCTAATGCCAGTGAGGCAGCTTGCCAAGCGAACCAGTCTTTCTCGTGCACATCACCTTGTCTGGATTAAGGAGATGGGAAGCATGGTGGGAGGAGACCATCTTTGATGGGGACTGTTGCAGTATTTCCCCCTGGCTGCAGATCCTCTTTCCTCTCCTCCCAGCCCTTGGGTGGAAGCTTGTGGGTTGTCCAGGACCTAAGTGTGCCTTAAAGAGAAGAGGAGGAGATCTGGGCAACCACATCTTCCACCATGGAAGCAGTGGCTGCTTTCTGCAGCAGCTCTACTATCCGTGCAGCATTCCCCTGGGGCAGAGCAGGGCGCTGGGCCCAGGTCCCATGGATGTCTCTTGTCGTGGGTCACGGTGGCTCCCTCAGCCCTGCCTTGCTTCAAGGCGGTGAAGCATTTGGGAGTGCATGGAGGCATCTGTACCAAGAGCTGTTGGGCTGAGCTTTTGTACAACTGGGACTGGAGCCAAGGTTTGCTCTCCTTGTGCTAGACAGGGAGCTGTGGGACTGCGTGGAAAGAGGCAGTCATCCCAGAGCCCCGGGTGGGTGATTTGGTGCAAATACTTCATGTCTGCTTGTCCCAGGACACAGCTGAAGGTGCTCTGATTTGCAGCTGAGAATTAGGCAGTGCCCTGCCTATAGTGTGTGCATGCTAATGCACACGCCCAGGTTTGCCATCTGGGAGGATGGGAGTAGCAGACAGAGCCTTAAAATCTCGATGATAATGCTCTGGAAGAGGAATTCCTTTCCACCTTTTGCTGATGTCTGTCTTTTGCCCTGCGGGGAGCAATACCAGTGCCCCGGGCTGGGTCTGCCCTGTGCAGAAGCTGCTGTGTCCGGGAGCAGCTGGCTCTGGGTAAGCAGCACCCCGGGTCCGGTGTGATCACAGTGCAGAGAGGAGACTGGGCTGACCCTATTGTGCTCAAAACACGAGACAAATGTGGCTGAAGCTGCAGATTTGCAGTTGCCAGCTGGTCAGCAGTTTTACTCGGGCACTTGGCCTCTTTGTGGAGGTGAAATATGGTGGCAGTTTAGTATCTGCTCCATCCCCCTTTCAGAAGCCAGCCCTCTGCCCACCAGCTCTAACTGGACCCTGTGGCCATCTCGGTGGGCTTCACCATCCCTGAGCCCTTCTGGGTCCCAAAGACTGATGCTCCTTTGCAAGGTATTGGGGACGAGGTGGAAACTGGGACCAGGTGCTGCGCTAGCGTAAAAGGCACCCTGTGTTTGAGGCGATACTGAATGAGGATTCACAGCCCAGCCCTGCTGCCAGGTTCCACCCACCGGCTTCTTCCTCCCTCTGCTCCTACTAACCCACTGCCGGGGCCCGCTCGCTCGCTGCCTGGCAGCAGAGCGGAGATGTGTGCTGGTATCCTTCCCTGAGTATCGGATGGAGAGGAAAACACAGGGTGGAGTCATCTCTCGCACAAAGGAAATGTTGAGGTATCGTTTCTGCCTTTGGTGGATTTTTTAGGTGGCTGGGGAGAGATTAAATAGGATCTTAACACATTCACAGCCCCCTTCCCACCTCATTTTCCTGTGAATCTGTTGCTGTCATGGTATCTTTCAGAAGATATTTTTAGCTTTGCCTTTTTTTCCCCCCCCTCTCCTCGTATCAGGCTTTTGAAGGGAAATGCGTTTCTATGCGAGAACAGAATGAGCCATTTCACGAGACATTTTGTTGTGAGCAGAAGGGCCGGGAAATCTGATTGTGCGTTTTAAATGACACATTCCCCTTTGTAATCAGCTAATCGTACTCGCTGGGGTGAGTGCCAGCAGAAAGCTATCCCGGCCAGGCCAGAGGCAGGCAGGTGCGTACCCTGGCAGGCTGCAGGGTGGAAGGGGGGTTGGACCAGCCCTTCGCATCCTCCTCCTGCCCCATCCACACAGGACCCTTACCCACGCATGAAGGGCTGCAGTGCTGGGAGGGGTCGTGCAGGCTTTTCTGCTTAATGATCCTATTGAGGAAGCAGTACCCCCTGTGTGTGAGAGAAGCAATTAAATGTTCTGAATAGGTGCGCTATTGATCTGGCAGTGTTTCTGCTCGCAGGAGCTCCTGCTGAGCATGGGATGGCATGACACCTGACAGAGCTTTGGGTCTCTGCTTTGCCAGTGATGAGAGGGACGTGGCAAAGGACTCAAAGTGGGAGAGCAGTGCTGTGTTAAGGCCTAAGGGGTGGTCATGCAGCTGGGTCTGCTGCTTGCTATGGGAAGGTTTAGTTTTTGGCAAGGATGCTAACCAAGCATTGATGGTGAAGTTTAGGGTGGGAAACCTCCAGCCTGAATTCTCATCAGTGATGCCTTTTAGGAGATTTACTGCAAGTCCTGATAGGTGCAGGTTCTGCAGAGTGAACTGGTCAGAACAAGAGAAACTTCCTTTGAGGTCTGCTCTGCTTTTGGGTATATGCATGCCTGTGTGAGGCAGGGGCCATTCCCTCTGCAAATTCACTGGGGCTCTTCTTCAGGGAGCCAAAAAATGCTTTCTGGTAGTACGGCATGAGTAAATCCCTGTTGGTCACCCTGGTTTTGTGTGTGATACATCTGTAAGCAATGCAGCTGACTTTAGGGTGACAGTTGGAAATACTACAGGATGTAGAGAAAACACAGCTGGCCATGCTTTGTTTTGGTGGCAACTTCTACCATCCCTGATAAGCCCACCTAGCCGCTTCTGTGCTGCTGCCAGAGCTTTGGAGCTCAGTGCTCCTCTGCTGTGGTGCTGCTGGCTGTGGCTGCCTGGTGTGTGTAGCCAGGGCACCCTGCAAGGCCCATGGTGGTGTGGTCCATGGCTGCCCCCAGCTGAGCTCTGGCTGGGCTGTTTCTTCTCTGCTGGCCAGAGCTGATGTGATCCCAGTGTGTGGTGAGCCGTGCACAGCTGGACGTCCCTCTGGTCCTGCTTCGAGCTTGGCTAAGCTGCCCTGGGACTGCCACGCTGCCCTGCCCTGTTTATGTTCCTGCTTGGGTGGACGTGGGAAAGAGACACTATGAGTCTTTGTCCCCTTTGCTGGACCCATCAGCACTTTTGCAATGTGCTGGCCTAGATTTGAGTGCGCTGGGCTCAGCGTATTGCTCCCTCCTAACCCCAGCCAGCCATGCTGGCCAGGATCTGCCCCTTGCTCAGACTGTAGCTGTCGGCCGCTGCCGTTGGTGTCCCAGCGCCCGCTTCCACCACCAGCACTCACGCTCACCCGGTCAGGGTCAGGCTGGACAACTGGGATGACGATGATGTGACAATGTAGGTTATTGTGGGATGTTTTCAAGCCTGGGGCACTGTCTGTGGCTGAGATGGTGTACGCACCAGCCCGGCGCCGGGGAGAGCTGCGTGGCAGGAGATCACGATGCAATCTAGCATGGATTTTCACTAGCAGGAGTGTTATGGGCAGCTGCTTGTTTGCAGGCAGAAGTGAGCAGGGTTGGGGGAGGGTCTTGCTCCTGCTGCCTGTGTTCTCAGAACACTTCATTAATATGATACTAATTGATGCAGTAGCTCAGATCCCAAAATGTATAGCTCAGAGCCTGCTGTGGTGCACCAGCCCCAGTGAACGCTGCTTCACGCAGGAGAAGACGGGAAGGAGGGACAGTCGGTGTCTGATGGAGAACACAGGGGCTTTGTTTGGCAGCATTAATACAGGCAGGTTGGGAAGTGTTGAGTGCCACTGCCTTGCCTTTGGTGACTGCATCTTCCATCCTCCCTCGCAGGAGGAACATGGTGCAGCCGTGGCACGCCCCAGGTGCTGGGGCCACTTGTGTGATACCCTTTCTTCTGGGTCTGCCGAAAGCTGTCTGCTCCTGTGCTTGGCTGTGCGTCTGCCTGCCCGTCTCTGCTGTGTGTCTCTTGACTTGCCCTTGAGCTGGGATGGGAGAAAGCCAAGTGTACAAACCTGGGAGCAGCATGGGGCCTGCACAGAAATCGCTGGGCTTGGCAGGAGCGGGGCCACGGAGACTGTGCCGAAGAGGGGAGAGTCCTGCTTGTGCTTCCCCTTGCGTGACAGCGGCGGAGAGCTGGAACAGGACCACACAGGCGGCGATAGCTGTAACTCCCTCCTCTCTCTGTATCTCTCATCCAGATCATTTGGGGGTGCAATTTCTCCCTGCTTGGAGGCGCCAAAGCTCCTGGCCTTACTGCATCAGGTTTTCTGTCTGGGGGACAGCAGCAGGTCCTGTTCTTGTCTGGGAGGCTGGAGCCCCACGTGGTAGCTGCCCAGCCACAGATCAATCGCTACATGTCGCCAGGCTGCTTGGGGACTCTGTCCACGTGGAAAGTGGGACAGCTTTTATGTCCCTCTCTGGGAAAGCTGCTGTGGATGGGTGTCGCTCAGGGCAAGCTGTGTTTGGCTACACGCAGATGGTATTTGCTTGTGTAGAGTGAAAGGTTTTTGCTGAATCCATGGGAGAGGTGGGTGCTTTGCATAGCTGGGTCCTGCCTGCTTTACTTCTGTGCTTATGGGAGGATGGTCTTTGCCTATTGAAGGTATGTTTGAAAATTAACCCTTGGAAAAGCAGAAGGTATCCTTGCTGTGCTGTGAGACATCTTCTTCCTTCATGTAGCTGTGGTGCCTGCTGGCAGTTTTTCCTCCCCTATTAGATGTAGTTATCTAAAAACGCTGTTGCAGGATTGGGGCTGTTCCTATTAAAACTGCTTATTTTACTCCTGTGAAATGGTGTGCCAGAGCTGCTGGTCACTCCACGGATGAGTGAATGAGGCTGGCTCCCATGGGTGCTGCATCACTGACCTGCATCATTACCCGGGGTAAAAGTCCTGCCCACCAGATGTTGCCCTCGGCGTTACCACAGGGACCGTGCTGGTGAGCCAGAGGGATGGATGACAATGGGGTGGCACAGATGGCCCTGAGAAGAGAACTTGGGCAACGCCCGGCAGTGTGAGCCAGGAGGGTATCTGTTTCATTTCTCGGAGGTGTGTTGGTTGTGTGGCACTGCCTGTAGTAAATATTTGCTTTTATCACTCAAATGAGCAGAGCTGGCTCACAATGCACGCAGTGGGCAGACTGGCTGCGTGAGAAGGTGCTGTTTTCACATCAGTCTTTTTGAGAGTAAAGCAGCATCTAACATAATGTGGAGCTTACGTTCTCCAGCAAGCAGATTTGTATGGAGTCTAAACACAGTACTCGAGCCGTGCGGGCACCATCTTGTGATGAATTATCTGGCTAATGTCCTTCCGTGCACTTGCCATCATCTCTGGGAAGGTTTTTTTTTTCTTTTTAACCAAATCTGATTTCTTCTTTGCAGGTTCTGAACTGTGCCCAGGCAGAGTGCTGAGAGCAGCCCCTGGAAGCAGTGTGAGTTTATCCTGAAAGCTTTTATTCTTCTTTCCAGATCCCACATAAGGCTGGGTGGATTTCATAGCGTAGAAGGAGTTGCTCAGTGGGGAGCCTGTGCTGCAGGGAGGCTCATCTGCCAGAAACCCCCGGCAGAACTGGAAATCTGGCCTGTTACCACCAAAGCACAAAACTGTTGGGCTTGGGCTTGTTCTGACTTCCTTTATGTGCTGGGATTTTTCCTGGTTTAGTTAGGAGTTGGGCAACAGCCCCTTTGCCAACAGGAAAGCTCCTTCTGGCTGCCTAAGTCTTTGCTTGCTGATGGAGTGACTTTGGGACGTCAATGCTTAATGCTGAGTTTTCATGCTTTCTGTTGTGCAGAGGATTTGAGGAAGGTGGCCTGTCTGCAAACCAGCCTTTGTGCTTTGTTGGGTGTGGGTCTGAGCCCAGGGAGTTGGTCCTGGGCTCATGGGGGCTGGGCATGGCCAGCTTGAGGCACGTCTTGTCAAGGCTGGCACTGCCGGGCAGCTGGGAGTGAAGGATGGGAGAGGACAGCAATAACTCTGAGTTGCAGGATTGATTGCTGGGATGCCTGAAAGTGTTGAGGGCTTGTGGTCCAGGCCTTCTTTCTTGGAGACCTCTGGGGTTCCTCCAGCTGGGTGAGCTGCTCTGTTCCGGGTCCCCAGTGCCCAGTGGGTTTGCGTGGTGTATGTGACACCAGATGTGAGCTGTTTCCACATGTCCTGCAGCTGGGGATAGCTGGGAGGACAAGGGCTCGCTTCTGCTTTTGCTCCCTGAACCTGCAAGGTGAGCCTGGATGGAGAGCAGTGCCGCAGCACTCCCCTCACTCTGGCCCAAGATGGGAGGAAGGTGTTGTCATCTGAAAACTGGGGATAAGGAGCTCCGTGGCGGCACCCCGCTGTCCTAGCTCTGTCCGGGGTAACAGGAGAATGCAGCAGTGGGCACTGCAAGGCTCGTGGCATCCGTGGGACCCCACTGCCTGCCGGGGTTTGGCTCCTGCCTACACGAGGCAAAGGGCGCAGAGGCAGGCAGTGCCCTGGATGTGGACAGGGGATCTGCGTCCTTGCCGAGGGCTGTGATGGGCTGGCGATGGGTTTCGATGTGTTCCTTGGGGCTAGAGGTGCCTCTGGCTCTGCAGGGGGCAGCTCATTACTTTTTTATGAGCGGTTTCTCACCAGTGGTGCTACAAGACCATCCCTCCAGGAGGGCTCTTTGTAGACCTGGCAAGATGCCACCTCCGCCTGCATGCAGGGACACAGGTCTGTAGGGAAAGCAAGGATAATGGTGGGGTTTCTTGTCCCATCTCTGTACGCTGACGAGTCTGGGTGCTGGAAGACCAGTTTTGGCATCGGTGGGGGCAGAAGTGCGGGCCCAACTTCAGTGGTGAATAGCATTGCTGTGTGCCTCAGTTTCCCTCCAGCATGGGATGGGTGCATGTGTGCTTCTGCTCTGGGGCTCTGCACAAGGAAAGCTGCTTGGGATGTTGGGCACCGGCTACTGCCAACATGGGAGTGTTCGGCTCCTGGGTGATGCCTGGCAGTAAGCTCTGCCCCTGCACTGGGGGTGTGAGTCCCTGTTGGGATTCCCTGCACTGGGGCAGCACGGGGAACAGGACACACACCACCTCCACAATGACCCCTGGTACCCAGCCCACCCCTCGCTTTTGTTGGTGGCCTCAGTGTCCTGGGTGCATCTGGGGGTTAGTGGCCCAGGTCTGGGTGTCTTTGGTTTCATGTTTCCCTCTTTTGGTTGCATCTCCTGAGCCAGCACTGGGCGTTTGGGGGAGCACTGGCACAGCAGAACTGCTCCATGGCTGTGTGCTCAGGCAGACTCGCCTGCAGGTCCCAGCTTCCCGGCAGGTTTGGGCCAGCGAAGCCTTACCAGCTCAGCCTGGGCCAGCTGCTGCCTTGTGCCAAGGGAGGTGTCCCCAGCTTCTGGAAAGGTTGGTGATGCTTTGGCCATGGCACAGTGCTCATGCTGGTGATGAGCTTCTCATTTCTCTGTATTTCTACAGCTCCCTCACAGCTGATGTAAAATCCTACCTCCTGGATGTCATGAAGGGCTTGCTGCTGGGATTTGGTAGGCAGGGGTGAAGGGAAAGGATTCTCTCCTCGGGAGCTTGGTCAAAGAAGATAGTCATTCGTTAGTTGGACTAGATAATCGTAGGTCCCTTCCAACTGAACTGCTCCATCCTCCTGGGAAGTGGCTCACAAGACATGACTGTTACCTTGGGGAAAATGGTATTTCCTAGCCACTGCTTTAAATCTCAGACAGGGCTCTTCTGGGCCTGTGGATTGGAGGATGATGACTGTAGGCAGAGAGCTTGGGCCTTCCTTTGGAAGGAGAGAGAAGATGGGAGAAGGCAAGGCTGAGTCTGTGCCTGAGCTGAGCTCCCTTCAGTGGCTTCCCTTGCTCTAGGTGCTCTTCACCTACTCAAGCTCCTCTCCTCTTCCAGCATGCTGCTAACAGGCTGGCCTTGTGGTTTCCAGGGTGTCTGGTCCTGTGTTCTTGTACATAAGGCAGCTGACCTTCCCTGGCTGCCACATCCCAATGCAAGATGGCTGAACCCATGGTCTCTACCTTCCACGGCTTGCACTTGTTGACAGGCAGTGATGGCTGCAGAGGCAGTGGGTGACCTCGAGCTGGGGCAGGAGCTGTCATCGGCAGAGGAAGAGTCCCACTCTTGGGACTCCAGCTGGTGATGGGTGGTCCACATGGGTTGCAACACCCCTGCCTGCTTCTGGTGTGTATGTGAGGTGCCTTGCTGGCGCTCTGCAGTGGTCAGTCGTGGGGCACACCTGCAGCTGGGTGACCTGAGTGCTGGTTGTTACCATAACAGCCTTTGGGTCAGTCTTTCCCCCTCTGCTGCACCAGAACAGCCCTGGGCTCCACTCTGGTGCCGTCCCTGCATGAGAGTTGGAGTAGGAGGAGAGGACTGGCTGCAGTGCTGGTGCTCCCCGTGTCTCCCTGGGCTGCTCCCTACCTGGACTGACTGCTCCATTTGGCTGTGGCACCTCTTGGGCAGCCCCTTCCCCACCCAAAGCAGCATGCAGGGGCCCGTGGGGCACAGCCAGTCTGTGGTAGGGCAGCCCCATCGCCCAGGCAGAGCCCCCAGATGTGGCACTGAGATAGTTTAGCCCTGTTGTTCTGCTCACAGGCAGTTTCTAATGGGGACTACCCCCCTGCCCTGGGCAGCCCGTTCCAACAACCCCTTCTGCAAAGAAATACTTCCTAAGAGCCAGTCTAAAGTTACGGAGTTGAGGCCGTTCTATCCTCCCTGTCCTTCACCCTGTGTGGCAGCGGGACCCTGGCTGGGCAGGTGGCGCTGGCAGCCCCGGGGCAGTGCTGCCTCAGTGCTGGGCCTGCTCCCCTGCCCTGGCTCGGGGCTGCGGGTGCACTTTCCTCTTGATTTGGGGCCCATCCTCGCTGCGAGACATGCCTTGGTCAATGAAGCTTGCTCTGTGCCATCCCAGATGCTTTGGCCTGGGCTGAGCAAACAGGTTTGCGGAATGTGGCAATGTGTGCCCTGAAGGCCGGGTGAGAGCTGCCAGCTCCCTCAATCTCAGCTTGGGAAAGGCTGGCTTCTGGCCAGGCACCCTGCCTCCTGTGGCTGATACTTTTAACCTCTTCTGCATCCTCGTCAGTTAGGAGCTGGGCATCTGCCATGCTGCATTACAGCGGGGGTGAGCTGGGGTGCCCGCCCGTCTGCCCCCCTCTCTGCCTGGCTGTTAAAGGCTTCTCTGCCAGAGAGCTGGGCTGGGCTGGGACCTCGCCTCACCTCTGACACGCAGCGGGCAGCATGGGATGTGCCATCCACATGTACCAGCCTCGCCGCTGGTTCTGGACAGAGGTGTGAAGGGCTGGCATGGGCCCCTGCCTTACTGATCTGGTGATCCCACCAGGGCTGGGTGGAAAGGAAGAGCTGTCCATTCTCAGATCCCTGCAGAGCAGAATTTGCCACCTGGGACTGGCGTTTCAGCAGCTTTATTGGCACAGCAGGACCCAAGGGATGAGGAGCTGTTGGCAGTATCTGAGCAGGCGGTGTGGGGTGGGATCTGCAGGACTTGCTCCCAAGGGGGGATGTGGAGGCTGGATCACATGCAGGAGAGCACCCAGCTCTGGTGTGGGTATGCTCCAGGGCATCATCTCCCAACAGATGGGTGCTTGTGACAGCATCTCTCTGGGCTGCTTCTAGCCTGGATTCCCCACAACCCTTGCTCTCTCCTTTATTCTGGGACAGAGGCTTTTGATTTTCCTTTCTTGGCTTTCCTTGCTGTTGCTGAAGGGGTTAAACAATGTTTGCGCCACTTCCCATCCTCAGCAGCTACAAAAGCAGGTGCTGAGAGCTGCTTGGTGGGAGGCCAGCAGGTTCTGTGCATGATCTGCTCCCATCACTGTGGTTTGCGAGGCTCAGCCCCATCCAGGGTGCAGGTCTGGGGTGCTGGGGCTCACTTGCCTCCCCAGGGGATGCTCCTTCCATGGGGGCTGGGTGCTTGTCATTCCTTTGCGTACAGTGTCTCATCCTGCTGAGAGGGTCCTCGGCACAGCTGGTACTTTTTCTGATGTGACATTGCTCAGGGACCTCTGAAAAGGGGCCATATGCTGCCCTAGGACGGGGGTCTTGGCCTGTGTCCTTCCCCACCTGCAAATAAGGCTGGACGCTTGGCAGGGTGATGAGGAAGCAGGCACTGGAGGGAGTTTTGCACTTTGGTGAGGAGCTTTTAGAGCCTCTGAGACCACTGAACATGCTGGATGGAGAGTGAGGTTGGGTCTCCTTGCCACTGGTGTCACCTGGAGGGTGCTTGTCCTGCTCCCATGTGAGCATGATGGCCCAAGCCATTCAAGGTTGCCAGTGTTGAGATGGCATCTGTCACTCAGCATGTGGCTGCTGCACAGATCCCACTTTCCTCCAGTTGAAAGCTCTGTGGTGCCCAGTAAACCCTATGATAGTGGTGGCTGGCGGGGTGAGTGGGAGTGCTATCGCTCCCCATGACCCTGGCATGATGCTTCTTGTTCCTCACCACAAGGTTATGTTTTAATGATGAATTTTGGATGGAAAGGGCAGGAGGGTGAGCGAAAGAGAGGGCTGCTGTAATCCTGCTACAGATTCAGCATGGCTTTTGCTGCACAAGACTGCTGGGCTGCAAGTGAGAAGGCGCTGGTACCCAGGTTGCCAGGGAGACGGAGACGTTCAGATGTGGCGGATGCTGCGGCCATGCCGGGCGGATTGCTGTCCCAGCCCTCCGCTCAGCCAGCCCCAGGGGCTCTCTGATGCTGTTGCAGGGAGTGCAGTGTGGGGCAGCGTGTGTGCTGTCTTGTCCCAAGAGGCATTGGTGATGGAGCCCTCACAGCAGTGGCTTCTGGTGGCTGTGGCTGCACCAGTACCCTGGGTGGACACCCCAAAGTCAGGGCAGTCTGGGGAGAGCTGGACAAATGTTGGGGCTTCTGGCAAGTGCCAGGGGCCTGCACTCCAGAGCCATCTCCAAGTGAGTCCCTTGTGCCAGCCCCGGTGGGGTGATGCTGGTGGGCAGTGAGAGGCTCTCTGGGGTGGCTTGTGGCCTTGCTGCCACTCAGCTCGTCCACCTGCTGACTGAGGAGGGCAGCCTCACCTCTTGGAAAGCCTAGACTTACCTCCTCTTCTAGAAGGTGCCTGTCATGCGCCACCTTCAGGTCCCTGAGGAGCAACTGGTGAGCAGAGGCATGCAGTGCTGTGCCAACCCGGGCATGGGTGCTCTGCCAGGGCTACAGCCCTGCCTGAGTCCCCACGTGGCCGCCACCTATCCACCACCTTCCAGGCAAGATCACCGTGCCTTGTTCCTGCACACCCAGCCCCGGGCATCCTCTGGCAGCTGCCTGCACTGTTCCCCCCACGTGCCTTCCTCCCAGCTGCGGGATGGGTGCCCTGCCTACTGGCCACAGGCCACAGTGGAAAGTGTGAACTCATCGGGGGTGGCTGCCAGGTATAAGAGGCATCTCTGTCCTGCTCATGCTGTGATGAGAGCGCTGCAGCCTCCTGCTTGCAGCGTCCATGGTGTCACTGCTCCATGCGCTGCAGCCCTGCTGCCAGGCTGGGCTATGTGGGACAGAGGGGTCAGGCTGGGATGGATCTGGCTGAGCCCAGATCTGCCACGGAGCCACTGCTGTCTTTGCATCCTTGGTCCTGGCTGAGGTTGCCCTGATTTAGCTGGGAGGGCAGGAGCCATGCCAGCTTGTGCCCAGGTCTGCTTGGCACAAGTTGTGTGCTGGGGAGTGCTGCCTCTGTCAGCCACTCGTGTCCAGGACCTCCTGCACACAAATTTCTCCCTTGGGTTGTGTCATGGTGCAGCCAGCTTGGTTGTGGTGGTGGGGTCCCTGCTCCCTGTGTTCAGACTGGCCACAGCACCCTCCTGTGCCAGGAGCAAGGGTTTGTGCCCAGGGTGCCTGGATTGGGACCTTCCTCTCCGAGCACGAGAGCAGGAGGCACTGGTGGGTACTACGGGCTCTGCCCATGGATGCAGTGGGGAGGAGGTTTCAGTCAGGTTTGCTTTCCCCTCCTCCCTTTTTTTTTTTTTTTAAAAAAAAAACCCTTCTCCTCTGGCCCTTCCTTCTGTTGTCATTTAATTGCCCAACTTCCCTGAATACTCGTCACCTGCCTGGGGGTAGAATTTGAGACACATCAAAGCTAGATGAGCTTGTGCAGGCGATAAGCGTACATCCTCTGGGAACTGGAGGGAGATTAAACAGCCGAGAAAAACAACTGCTCAGGGTTCTCCAAGAGGTAAAATGGAAGGGCTTGGAGAGGGCGAGGGAAAACCAGCAATATTTGCTTACCAGAAAATGTCTGCCTCGTGCCTGGGGGCTGGCTGGTGTGGTGGGTCCGCCCCTGGGGTGAGGCCTGGGGGCTGCTGGGGGGGAACACCAGGCTGGAGCAGTTCTGCAGAGGGACCTGGGGCTCTCTGTGCATCTCTCCCAGTTTTGACCCTGGCAGGGGTTTGTACAGCTCATCATCAGGATTATACCTGTGCATCATCTAAATGACTCTGATTCCTGCCACCCCTCTGGCAGGAATCTGGTCACATGGAAGTAGAGGAGCAGTGTCAGGGATTAAAAGGGTTAAAATGAAGTGGCAAACTTGGTGTCATACCTGGGCTGGGTTCCTTCGTGGGCAGGTGTGCCTCTGGGCAGCAGGAGTGGACCTGCACCCACCCAGCTGTCTGCGTGCAGCGGGGCACTGCTGCCTGCCACTGGCAGAGACCTGCCTGCACCTGAGGGGTAGGTAAATCGGGCTTCAACTTCAGTTGACGAGGGAGGAAAAAAAAAGCGAATTTTAAGCTTTGTATTTTGGAATAATACAGAGAAAGTGGAATAAACCCCAAGCAGTGGCATGGTTTGTATTCTCAGGAGCAGATCAAACCAGCAGTGGGAGAGGTCTCTGGCGTGCGGGAGGGAGCGTGGCACGGGCCTTAGCAGAGCAGCCTGCAGTGGCTCCCAGTTGCTGCCCTGGTTATGCTGGTGCTGTTGACCAGTCCTCTGTGTCTTATTAGACCTGTGTTTAAAGAAGAATGTGTTTTGGGTTTTTTGTTAAAAAAAACCCCTGTAGTAGTAGTCGTTTTGTTGCATACAGTATCTCCTTCCCATATCTTAAAAAAAACTTCAACCCACCTAAGATACTACACTCTGCTTCACAAAAAAACGTTTGGTTTTGATGATGCTGGGCATGGGATGGCTGCTGGGCCATGTCAGCTGGTAGCATCTCCCCTGCCATCCATCATGGCCCGGGGTGGGAGTGCAGGGAAGGTGGGGACCTTTGGGAGAGCAGCCACTGGAGACCCAACTGCAGATATCTTCGGCTACTTTAACGCACTGGGCCTTTGCCTCCTGCAGTGCTGGCACCCAGTACTGAGCTGCAAGGAGGCTGTGGCTTCAGGATTGAAAGGTCGTGGAAGCCTCTCAGCATTTTTAACAAGACCTTGGGGCAATGTGCTTGCAGTCACATTGATTTCTTGCAGCACTGGTGATTAATCAGATTTTCAGTGCCAAGTCGAAGGAAAAGCTTGGTTTGCTCTCTAGCTCTGACACGTGAGAGGTCAGACCTCTGCTAGACACCAGTGCTGGGGATAGTTTAAAGAGGCACCAGAAGGTCTACTTTCCAGTCTTGATTTTCCATGGTTAAATAGCAATTTTCTGCTCCTCTTTCTAGCCAGCTAATCTGTCTTCACTCAGAAGTGAGATGAACAGCAGTATAAATTGCAGGCACAATCCAAAAAGATGTGTGCAAGAGCAGTTCTCTTCCTTGAGTTCCAGCTCCTGCCTGTTTCACTTACTGATCTGCTGCTTTTCTTCCTGTGAATTTGTAGCATTTTCTTCCCTGCAAAGGACTTTTGAGATGTTTAGAGGGATTTTCCCAAGTACATTGGCCTCTATCAGTTGGGATGGCACAGTGATGCTGGGGCTTGTTGCAGCCTGGGGACTTGCTAGGAGGAGTGAAGCTGTGAAGGATGGTGCTGACCAGAGTGTGGGGTGGAGCTCAGACACATCAGTGTCCCAGGGAAAGCCGGCTGTGTGGTGCTGTGGGGGATGCTCATTCCTGGTCAGCTGGGCTGGCTGCTTGAAATGTGCTGAGATGGTGTGGTTTCCATTTGCCCTTTTCCTTTCCCTGTGTAGCATTTATGAGCTGCTGGGGGCAGCAACTGGACTTGAGGTGGGGTATCTGTCTCGCCTAAAAGTGTTGCGCCCTTTCCTGTAGGCCTTGGGTCCAAGGCAAGGCTGGGGGCTGAGATGTGGGGGCTGATGGGGTGCAGGGTCAGAGTGCAGGGGAGCACATCCCTGGCACAGCCAGGCCCTGGACCTTCAGCAGGACGGGGGAAGCTGGCAGGTACCAGGTGGTGGTTTCTGGTCTCACCTCTGCTGCCAGAGCTGTTGGAGCAGAGCTGTTGTGCTGCTGGCAGGGACGTGCGGGAGAGGTGGCTCCTGCGGGATGCTGGTCGCTAAGCAACTGGCAGAGGTGGAGCTTTCTGGGTATCATCCCCAGCACCACTGCCTGTGCTGCTGCCTGTCTGCTCCGGCATAGCCTGCATCCTCCCCAGGCAGTGCAGTGGGAGGTCTTGCTGGCTGCACCCCACTGTCTCAGGGCAGAAGGATACCCCAGGGTGTATCTGGGTGTTGCTGAACCCTGATTTGAGGTTCCTCTGCCCAATATCACTGACACCCTCAAATTGGGGATGAAAGTTGTCTTGAAGCTCTGTTGGCACTTTTGTTTGGGGCTTCCACCTCAGCGTTGCTTCTCTGCCTGGTTCTGCCATTTTGCACCGAGGCAGGGCAAAAAGTGGGGAGCCCCAAGGCTCCTGCACCCTGTGGCTCATGTGCAGCCCCCTGGCTGGCCTGGGGGCTGTGGATGCAGGGTGGGCTGGCTTTGAAATGCTGGGGGAGCGTGTTTCCCCTCTGGGATAGTTGTGCCAAGGGAGCCTGGGAGCCTTTGGTCCTCCTTGGGTGATGGGTGTGTCGGGACAGGGATGGTCAGGGTGGTACAGGAAGGCTGGGTGGTGCAGGGGGGTTTGGGGAGGTCTCAGTGGCTGTACTGCTCAGGTGCCCCGACTCAGGGCTGCCCCTCAGGGTGCCTGCAACCCTGCCTGGGTAAGTTGTGACCTTGGATCCCTTTTCTTTACAGCCTTTCCAAGGCTGGGTGTTTGTAAGGCACTTGGAGAGTCTTTGGATCAAATGATATCCTGCAGTGTGGGAACGAGCTGTGTCGATGACTGCTTGGTGGCTGGAGGATGGGGAGGTTACTCTGGATGGTGGCTTAAACCCTTCAGTGCATCCACAGGGCCGGTTCACCATGTGCCATCGCATTGGAGGATGTTGTGTGCTGAATGTTAAGCAACTCGCTTTCTCCCCTGCCCTCTCCTGTAATATTCCTGCCTGCAGCCAGTGCTTCTTGCTGGACCTTTGCTGGAAGAGCTGAATGCCCTGGGTGTACCATCGTATCATAAATCTCCTGGCTCCCCACTCCTAGTGTGCTCTGAACTCTGCTGACAGTGCAAGCATGCCTTTTAAAGGTATGCGTTTGCCTGGAAGAAGCACATTCCCGGCTTTACAGGGCTGCCTGACGTGACAGAGCGAGCGAGCTTGGCAGCCCTTGGTTTTGCAAGAAGCCTTAATGAACTTCCACACCCCCCTGGACTCTTTCCTGGAGCAGCAGGCAGGATGTGGGCAGCCAGCGGAGGGGGATGCGGGGTTGCCGGTGGCTGTGTGGTTTCTGGCGCAGGGGCTGCCTGGTTTGCGGCTGATGTGAGGATCTGCCCTTTGCTCCCGAGGGGCTGAGCTGCCACGCTGCTGGCAGGAGCCTGTGCTGTGGGCCGGCTGTGGGCTGAGCTTTGGGGTCCCTGTCACCCTGTGGACTGCTGTGGCTGTGTTGGCACGAAGGTGCTGCGTGGTGGTGCGGCTGTCCTCGGGCAGGGAGGGGACCGGTGAGCTGCTCCCTGCCAAGACATGTCCTTTTTCCTGAGAGCCAGCAATGGTGCTGGTGTGGTTCAGCCTTGCAGCCAGGCAGTCTTCCTGAGGAGTCAGCGAGGCAGCGGTGGCTGCCTGCATCTGCCTGCTGAGCTGCTTTGGAGCCGCTTTGGGGAGGGTGGCCGGCAGGCAGTGCGGATGGCTCTCTGTGAGCTGTGGCAGCAGCTCTGCCTGGGAGCAGGGGATGGTTTTCAGCCGTCTGGTGACAGGTAGGCATTTCTGCTTGTGCTGCTGAGTGGCTGTCATCAGGGGGAGGGAGCTGAAGTGTGAGGGAGTCGGGCTGAAACCGGAGAGCTCTGGAATAGCATTGTCCCTTTGGCACCTCCAGAGGCTGCAGGACCGCAGAGCTACTGCCCTGGCTGCGCTGGGCAGGCGCCAGCACGGGCCTGGTGTGACCGAGGGCATCGATTGGACTTGGCTCTTGGAGGGGAAAGCAGGTGAGACTGTAGGGACCCATGGGTGCTGAGGAAAGCAAAGAAATCCCCAGAGCACTAGGCAGGCTGTGGTTTGCTAGTGAGACAATGCTGTGATGTCCGGGCTCAGCGATGGCACGTGGCATCCCATGGCTGGTGCTGCCGGTCCCATCCCATGTGCTCACGTGGGCCTCTGGGAGCGGGGAGAGCAAACCAGGAGCCGAGGGGTGCCTGGGGGCTGCAGCCTGCGCGGGTTCGTTCCTCTCACTGATGGGCGGTGTCTGGCTGCACTTCCATCTGGAGAACGCAGGGTGTTTCTGCAGGGGCTGAATCACTGCTCTCCTGACCCACCGGTTGAGAGATCTTCGTTTGCATGTTAACGATGGTGTGTGGAAGGTGTTTCCTGGCTTTCCAAGCTGTCTGCTCTGAGGGGTCACAGCGATTTATTCCTGAACTTATTTATTTGTCTGGGAGGTGTCACTCAAAAGGGTAGGAGTGAAACCTTCTTTAAAATGGCCCAAAATTGCATGGGTCTTGCAAAACGACTGTGTGCCGCTGTGGGTGGCGGGAGCAGGGCAGCAGGGAGGGGACATGCTGCTTTTGCCTCCTGGCAGGCTTGGAGGAGGAGGTGCCTCAGCCCTGGTCCCCCCACCCCGGGGACACAGCAGAAGTCATACTCCTCTTCCCTGGTTTTTCCTGGTGCTAAAAGGGCTGGGGCCAAAGCACGGAGGGAGCAAACTGGAAGGGAGCGTTTGGTCTCTCGGGATGGACTCTGCCCTGGCTGCTCTCGGTGCTGGCAGCTGAGCCAGGGAGGCGGTGAGTTGCTGTCTCTGCCTAACTCAAGGCTGACTTAGGGGACAGCCCCTCTCTCTGTGAACTCAGTGGCTTCTTAACTTTGCTGTTTTTGTTTTCCCCTAACTTGCTCATGATTCATTTTTGACCCATGGCACAATGCCTTTGGAGCCACAGGGGAGCTGAGCCCAGCTTCCAGAGTGTAGTTTGGTGAAATAAGCTCAGGCTGCTTTATTAACCCTGAATCAGGGGGATGCCACTGTGGGCAGCAGGTCACTGCCCATCTCACGAAGGCAATGCCAGTGGAGAACAGTGCTGTTTGTGGCAGGGGAGGCACTTTTCTGCCTGTCATCTGTATTTGCAAAAGCCCAGCATCCTGCTCTGGGGTCAAATGTCTCCGCGCTGCCTGGCTCACGCATGATGAGTGAGCAGATGTCCAGGCTCTTGGCAACTGCTGACATAATATAAATACATAATTGCCCAAACACAGATTCAACATGTGTCAATTAAGTCTGAGCTTGCTGCAGGAGAGCAGCTTTGCCAGCCCTGTTCAGATAGGTGGGAAACCCCCACACCGTGGGCTCCTTCCACATGGTGGATCCCAGAGCCTCTGGGGGTGTTACACAGGATCACTTGCTCTCACATGAGTGTGTTGCCACTGGATCATCTTATCCTTGCTGCCTTTATTCTTATATTTTTCCCCACTTGACCCAATTCATTGCTTGACAGCGTCAGCCTGTTGATGAAGAGCCACCATCCACTTCTCATTGTGGTGCTCAGTGGCTACTGCAGCCCTGGGTTTGACTCCTTTTCCCCAGTGCAGAGTCCCTCAGGAACTCCAGGTCAGGTCAGTGACTGCAGAGCATGCCAACTCAACAGCCCAAGCTTACTTAGGGCTGGAAAGCAACCACCTCTCCTGACAAAGGTGTCTGTAGTAGCCATCAAAGCCCTATGCTGATTTAAGGCCCCATGACAGGGCAGGCTTGGGCTTGTCTTCAAGAAGATACTGGTCCAGACAGACTTGATGAGACCTTCATGCCCTCCATCACCAGACAGGCTCTGAGCTAGACCTGTCATTGCCGCTGGAGGGACAGGAGCTGACGTGTCCCTGCAGTTTCACTGGGAGCGGCCTCCTGTGGTTAGTTGGTGGTGATCGTCTCCACCAGCAGGTTCAGACCTCAGTGCTCTTCCCTACCTGAAGGCAGGATGGGTGGCAGGGCTGGGTCCTCCTGATGCTCTGCTGTCATGTGGTGGGCCAGCCCTGCTCTGGTTAGCAGGACAAGCAGCAGAGCTCAGTTGGGCCAACGCAAAGTCTGCTCACAGGCTGGGGAGAGAGGCATCTGAGGTGAAGAGGGAACACTGACACTATCCTTTGTGTTCTCAGTGTGACCTACTTGAGCTCAAACCATCCTGCTGGGCAGGAGAACATCGTGCTGTGTTGGTCTAACATCTCCTTTCCTAATGTTCCTGGCAGGTGGGTGGGAGGGAGCAGGCTTGGAGGTGATGGGAAGAGGGTGAGTTGTGGGCAGTGTGGCTGCGAGACTACATGTGTATGCAGCGGCGTGGAGGGACGTGTGGTGCAAGGCTTGTGGGTGGATGGAGGGAGGGTGCCTGCAAGCACCCCGTGGTTGCAGGGAGGGCTGGATGAGGTGAATGGTAGTGACAGGGGATGGGTGAGCAATAAGGCTTCTCCCAGCACCCCGGTGCCCTGCTGCTTCTGCAGTCATTGAGTTCTGTTGTGCGTGCCCACAGGATGCAGTGCCTGTGCTCATGTGCTTTAGCCCTGGCTGTTGTGGGCACCTCTGAGTGCTTGCTGGGCAGCAGAGCTGGGTCACTGGGAACTGGAGTATGTCTTTGATGTGAGGCAAAGGGGGAACTGCTTTGCTGTAAATGGAGAACATCAGAAGAGATTGTGATTATCTGGAAAAAGACTTGGATGCTACAACATCCATCTGTGTGACTGATCTGAGGAACAGAGAAAATAGCAGGACATGAGGAGGAAATGTAGAGACGGGGGCTTGAGACAAGTGTGCAGGCATGAAGGGTCTTAAAAAAGCTGTGGTTACGCACCAGATGGCAAACCTCAGTGCTGCAGTCTCAGAGCCGTGCTGTTCCAGCTAACAGGGGTCTGCAGGAGCCAGGCACAGACCAGAAGTGAACCCCAAGGTCCATCCAGCTAGAGGCAGCAAGGGCACATGGACCAGACCCTCATGGCACAGCCAAGACACTGATGGCAGGAGGAGGAACTGAATGCTTTTGGTTTGCACCCAGCAGCTCTCTTATGCCCAGTTGCCCATGTCTCTGCCAGCCGTTTTCTGCTCTTTCAGGGTTGAGCAGAGAGGAGCTCCTGGGGCTGGTCCTGCAGGGACCTCCTGGGCAACTGTCTTTGCCTTGGTTCAGTGGCTCTGAAGAGCTGCTCCTCTCTGAGGGCCTCCAGATCACCTCTGGGAAGGACCAAACCTGGAACCTGATTGACCTGAGAAGGAACTTTCCCATTGGAATGGATGCAGGTCCTGCTGGCTGAATGGTGGCCGCAGGAGGTTGCCATCCTTGGGCACGAGTGTTGCCTTCTCTGTGCAGAGCTGAGCTGCCACTGGCTCTCTGTGGGGCTGCTCCTGTGGAAGGGTCACAGTGGCCTGGGGACGGTTGGGAGTTGCAGAGCTTGAAATGGTGTTCCTTAGGGGTTTGTACTGGGACCGGCACTGCTTAATGTTTTTGTTGGTGAGAAGGACAGTTTCACCTTCAGCAAGTTTGCCACTGACACCGAACTCTGTGGTGCAGTGACATGTTAGAGTGAAGGGATGTGCCATCCAGAGAGACCTGAACAGGCTGGAGAGGTGGGACATGCAAACCTCATGAAGATCAACAAGGCCAAGGGCAAGGTCCTGCACATGGGTCAGGGCAATCCCCAGCACAAACACAGGCTGGGGGACGAGTGGATTGAGAGCAGCTCTGAGAAGGACTTGGGGGTATTAGCGGGTGGAAAACTGACTGTGAGCCAGCAATGTGAGCTCACAGCCCAGAAATCCACCTGTGTCCTGGGCTGCACCCAGAGCAGTGTGGGCAGTAGGTTGAGGGGGGAGATTCTCTCCCTCTGCTCCACTCTTGTGAGACCCCCCTGCAGTGCTGGGTCCAGCTCTGGGGGCACCAACAGCAGAAGGACATGGACCTGCTTGAGTGGGGCCAGAGGAGACCACAAAGGTGCTCGGGGGGCTGGAGCACCCCCTGTGAGGGCAGGCTGAGAGAGTTGGGGTGTTCAGCTGGAGAAGAGAAGGCTCCAGGGAGACCTTAGAGCGGCCTCCCAGGGCTGAAAGGGGGGAGGGACTCGTCATCAGGGGTGTAGGGACAGGACAAGGGGTAATGGTTTTAAACTGACAGAGAGTAAATTTAGATGAGATTTCAGAAGAAATTCTTCCCTGTGAGGGTGGTGAGGCTCTGGCACAGGTTGCCCAGAGCAGCTGTGGCTGCCCCCTCTCTGGAAGGGTTCAAGGCCAGGTTGGACAGGGCTTTGGGCAACCTGGGCTAGTGGAAGGTGTCCCTGCCCATGGCAGGAGGATGGGAACTAGATGGTCTTTAAGGTCCCTTCCAGACCAAACCACTCTATGATTCTGTGAAATGATGGAAAGGCAGAAGGAGCTCTGCCCTGTAGCCCAAAACTACAGGGAAGAAGGTTTGGTGAGATGCTGGAGAATACCTCTGATGTGGGTAAAGCTCTGGCACAGACAGAGGTGTAGGGAAAGGAGTTTCCACCACAAGAGAATATTAAAGGCTTGTTGGGGCAATATGAATGGAACTGCTCCAAGTGGGATTAAATGGCCTCTTGAAGCATCATCTCCCTGCTGCAGTGGGTGGCTGCTGCAGCCTCCCTGGGGCTCGCAGAGATGTTGTGGGGACCTGGAGGAGGGTTTTCAGGAGCAGGCTGCGGGGACCAGGGCTTCTGCGTCAGCTGCATCCGGAGCCTCACCTCTGTGAGTCAGCGTTTCGCTGCTGATGATTCACAGCGGCGCTGCAAGACAGCCACGGGCTGGTGCAGGGCTGAAATTAATTGTCTGGAGGGAGAGCAGTGCGAGAGGAGGGAGAGATGTTTTCCCTTATTTTATTGGCATTTCCCAAGCCTGGCTACAAGGTATGCCAGCACCGACCTGGAGAGAGATGCGCTCTGCCTGCAAAGGGAGCTCCACCTTTTGGACCCCTCCATGGCAGTGGTGGTGGCACAGGGTTTGGTGCTCTGGCACCTTGGCAAGTTGGTGGCTGCTTCCAGCCATCACTGTCCTAACCCAAAAGCACAGTCCCCTTCATGGCTGGACCTCTTGGTATGCTGCTCCGGTCACAGGCAGCCCCTGCCCTCCTGTGACCTGGCGGGGAGGATGGGATGACCTCTGGTCCCTGCAAACTCTGCTGTGAGTCTGCTTGCTGATCAAATGTTTCTGTAATTCAGAGGAAAACTGGAGGTCACCTGCCTCCCTTTTCCCGATGGGAGCCAGCTAACCCCTAGCACATCTGGCACAACTGTAAATCCACTGAGCTATTTTGAACCAACTCAGGGATGACAGACAAGTAAAATTGTTATGCTTCAAAAATATTATTTGAGCATCTTTCTGTGTCCTTTCTGGGCTCAGATACCCTCAACCTGAGACGTAAATTGTCGGAACATCCTCTTGGAAGGCTTGGCCCCATCCTCGATGCTGTAGCTCACACATGGGTCAGAGGCTGGAGTACCGTGTCCTCGGTGCATGCATGTCCAGGTCGGTGCTTGCCAGCCTCTCATTTCCGTTTGAAGAATTTATTTGCAGACCAGGTGCCCTGCAGCAAGCTGAAGCCTGATGGCAGGCTTTTTTCTGTTGCATTTTGCAAGTCATTGAGGAGTTTTCTGTTTGTCTGTGGTTTGGGTGTCTGTGGTGTCCAGGCACTCAGATGCCAGAAGACGGATTCTCCCCAGCTCTGCAGGGAGACAAATGCTGTTGCTTGCCAATATCTATTGAAGTGAGACTAGCAAAGTAGAGTCGGAGCCAGATAAAGGTTGTTCAAGGCCATGAACGTCTTGCCGTCCATCTCTACCGAGACAAGCATTTGAAGGTGTTTTCGGTTATGGGGCAGCCTGATGGGGCATGTCTGGCTCAGCACATGGAACCCAGACTCCTGGTTGCTATTTCTGGCTCCTGCTCAGCCCTGTGACTTGTTCAAGCTCCTTTGACACCTTGTTGGTCCTTTTGCATATCTGTGAAATGCTTCAGAGCATGGAAATTTCCAAGTTACAGTTTTCCCTGCAGCAGCTGGAATCCAGCTCTGCTGCATGTATCTCTCAGGACCCAGGTGTGGGAGCGGGCGCTGCAGTGTTGGGGGGGACACATCGCACTGGCTTTGGGACTTGGACCTTCTGAAGTGATGGTGCACGGCATGTTTGACTGCACGGTGATGACACTGCATTAATGTATGTAATACATTATATATGCATTCTGAATATAAAACGGGCAGGGAAAGCAGCCTGGGCAGGGCTAGTTGCTGCTGAAAGACAAACGGGGGACAGGTAAAGGAGGGAATCGGAGCAAATCTGTGGCCAAGAACTGGTTGGTGTGTGGGCACTTCTCATGTTGTGCCACAGTGAAGCTGGGACAGGGCTGGGGGCTGACGGTGTCCCAGCTCCTGGGGAATGTGGCCTGGTGGGGAGCTGATGGGAGAGGAGAGGGGGACTGGGAATATGTGGGGCTTGTGAAAGTGGGAGAGTGCAGGGGCTGGGGCAGCTCCACTCCTGTTCCTCCAGGCTTGGTGGCATGGCCTGTCCCCTCCTTGTCTCCTCCACAGTGGGTGGGGAGGGTTGGGGGTCCCTTTCCTCCTTGCCCTTGAGGCTTACCCTATGGAACCAAGCCCCGGTCCAGTGAAGTGGGGCGCTCCCCTCAGCGGGTCCCCACCAGAGCCCTGGATCTGCCCAGCACATTTCCTGGTGAGTTTTGCATCAAGTCTGGGGGTGCCCAAGGAGGTCTCTGGGGACCCTGGGCACTGGGGCACTGTCCCAGACAAACTGGAAAATGTGAGGGTAGGTGGGGATGAACCTAGCCAGTGTGAGAGGCCCCTAGAGGCTTTCCCAAGCAGTGGGGGTCCCAGGGGCACGGCACAGCGTGTCCTGCCCGTGGGGTGGTGGGAGGTGACAGGACCCCAGTGTATGCAGCACTAGTGGGGTGTCTGGGTGGGCTGGGGTGCACCCCACAGTGCAGCTGCAGTCCTGGCGCAGGACTGAGGTACCTTCTCCTCAGCACCATTTCTTTTTCTCTTCAGTAGCCCCAGATCTGCCCACTTGGCCCAAGTCCTGGCTGTGTCCCAAGCTGTCCTCTGTGTGGAAGGTCAGATCTCATGAAGAAAGCCCTTGTGCTGCTCCCCACCCCACTGTGACTTGCTTTTTCTACTGTACACCCTCTTTTATCCCTCTTCTATCCCTTTTGGCCTTTAAAACATTTGTCTCTTATCTCTGATAATTGCCTGCAAGGCTCAAACATCTCCGAGGCCTCAGAGCTGTCCTTGTCTTGGAAACAGCTAAAAAGCTCTTTTCTCCTGTGTCTGGGCACCCGCAGAGGGTGCGTGTCCTTCTCTGCAACAGCCTGTGAAGTTGCTGCACTGGGGGGACTATTTCTGTGCACAGGAGAGCATTCCTCCTTTCCTGCCCTCCTGCTCCTTGTTGGAGCTGTGGGTCTTCACCAGCAGACAGGCTGCTCCCTGCTTCGCTCCTGCCCTGGCTGCCTGCGCTGCCCCAGCGGACCTCGCCTCGTCCAGTGGGTCAGTGACCCCAACCTGGCTTGTTAGTGGGATGTTGAACCCCGAGGTGGGCAGGGGTGGCTGTGCTGCATGTGCTTATGTTATTTAGTCTCATTTGGTGATGCTCTGGGATTTCTTAGAATCCTGATCCTGCGTCAGTCTGTTGCCACTGGTGGGAATGCGGTTCACAGCTGCGCAGTCACAGGGGTGCTGTTGCTCCCCGTTCCTGGGCATAGTTGGGAGAAGGTTGGATGGGGAGAAACCAGAGTGAAGTCTACGCTGGTGTCTTTAGGCATTGAGAAAGCGTGATCCAGGCATCCCAAAAACAGGGGAGTTGCGTTAAAACCCACAAATCTTTTAGTAACAGCCCCTCCAGCACTTACTTCAGCCTGTGCGAACCTTCGAGGTAGGTGTGAACTCTTTTTTTGCTAATGCAAGGTTCAGGTGGGGTGTTTTGGGAAATGGACCAGGTGTGCTGTGCTGCAGCCCCTGGCCTCCCGAATCCTCCCTCCTGCTGGGGCTGTGGAGGGCAGCAGGGCAGGTACAGGCACAGTGTCCCTGCACAGGGTGACCTGCCGTGGGGTGCCTGTGAGTGCTTCTGATGGCTGGAGGTTGCAAGTAATGATTAGCATTCTGAGGATAATGTCATGTTTTCTCCTATGCCTACCCCTTTGTGCCCCTCTTGTGGGAGTGACAGGCTTGAGTTGACAGCTGGGTGCAGGCTCCTGGCAGGGGGAATGGTTCCAGGATGAGGCCTGTCCCAAATACATCCCCCACCAGAGTGAGAGGCAGGGAGAGAGCATTGCCATGGCTGCTGTGTCACCAAGCCCTGTGTGTCTCAGTTTCCCCTCCGTGTGCCTCAGTTTCCCCTGCCAGGAGCCGGGCAAGCTCCCAGCCTCTGGCTGGTGCTGGCGGTGCGTGGAGGAGGCCCGGCAGCAAGGCAGCGGCAGGGCTGTGCCACCCTCCCCTCCTTGTCTGCCTTCCTGGTGTGGTGAGCGCTACGTCACCATGCTCCCAGTGTGCGGGCTTGGGGCAGGGGGATGGACCTCATGGCAGGGCACCCCTGGGGGACACGGCACAGGGGAGAAGGTGCTTTCACTCCAGCACGAGGCAAAGGGCTGGTGGTGCAGAAGCACTGGGTGAGTCTCCTGATCCCTGCAGCCCCTTGGCCCCACAGACCCTTCCTGAGTGGGGAAAGCCATTGTGTGTCCCCATGGGCCGGAGAGCCAGCCACGAGCCAGGGCCTGGCACTGTGCTCCCACTGCTCTGGGCAGCCCTTCCCACTGGCCCCGAGCTGTGCTGGCCGCTCTTCAGCCCTGGGCAGCCCCTTCCCGGGTGGGCTGGCAGTGCAGCGGCCCCAGAGCACCCTGCCCTCGCCCCAGAGCTGCCCTCCATCAGGATGTCAGAATATGGGGATGGTTGTTCTCTTTAAGCCTTCCTTACATGAGAGATGTGCCCAGTGCTAGTGGTCATCAGAAGCTACTTTTTTTTTAAAAAAATGTGAGTTTGAATGAAGTTTTTCAATGGATTTTCCAGCATTTCCCAGGTAGGGATTGGCTTTGTCAGCCCTCCCCAGCCCAAGGTTAATTTCTACCAAATTGATCAGAAATATTTTGATGCTCAAAATCCAAGAGGCTATGTCCTTTCCCTGGGAGGGGTCTTGGTGTGGTATTTTGGTGGGTGAGGAGGTGCAGGATCAGGCCCAACCCATGAGTCGCATCTCTGTGGGACAACTCAGGCATTAGCTGCGTCCTCGCTGAGCCCAGTGGCACCACGGCAGTGAGGGGTGCTCTTCTGTGGGGTGCTACCATGGCTGGCATCTTCCTGCTGTCCTGAACCCTCTGCTGAAATGCACATGGAGGTCTCTTGGGCTCTCCCAGGACTCTGCCATCCCCTCCCTTTTAAAGGGAAAAGTGTGTTACACAAGTTGGTCTGTGCCACCATGTGGGGTTCATGTGCCACTCTTTAGTGTGAAAAGTGGGGGAGCTCATCCTCGGGGCAACTTCCCCAGCAGCGGGAGCCATTCTTGGCTGCTGCCAGGGCTTTCTGCCAAGAGGACAGAGCCAGCGTCCTCTCAGTGGTGCCCAGGGACAGGAGCAGTGGGCACAAACTGGCACCCAGGAGGGTCCCTCTGAACATCAGGAAACACTTTTGCACCGTGAGGGTGGCCGAGCGCTGGCACAGGCGGCCCAGGGAGGTTGTGGAGGCTCCACCCATGGAGATACTCAAGAGCCAATGCAGGGGGGTCCTTAGTGGGATACCACAGGGGCCAAGGTGCCAGCAGGGCCCTGTTTGAAACTCATGGCTCTTCAGGTCTCCCCAATGCCTTGGGCACCCCATGAGTCCCAGCAGTGGCAGAGTTTGGAGCCAGGAAGAAGAATGCTTCCACAGGCACCTCCATCCCTGCTAGTGGGTTCCTTCCAGCCTGGCACGCTGGTGCCGGAGCAGCTCTGGCTGGGTGCATCATTGCTTCTTGCCAGGGGTGGAGGGAAGATCTCTTCTGCTCTTGTTTTCTGTAGACTACCTCATGGAACCAGCACAGGAAACAGGGTTCAGTGCTGATCAGAGGGGGGGTGTCCCATGGTCATTGCCCACCCCCCCAGGCTGGCTTGCTCGCTCCCCTGAGGCAAACGGGCATGGGGCAGTGGCAGCTCCTGCTGCCCCCCTCCTGTTTCGGGCAGCGCTCCCCCGGTCTGGGGGGAGGTTTGTCTGAGCTGGGCAGGGAGTTGTGCAGGATGTGATAAATTCGGTCTTTCCCATCACGTGTCACGTCCAGTCTGAGGCATGGCTGGGGTTTTGGGATCTTTGTCTGCTGCTGTCTCTCCCTTTCCCCCTCCTTTTCCTGTCTGTGTTTTGTCTCCTCTCTCTTCTCTGGGCTGACTCTTCCCTCTGCTTTCTGTGTCTCCTCCTCGTTGTTCATGTGGCAGCTCTGGACAAGGAGGTTTGATAGTTGTGGGTGCTGGGAGATTGGTGATGTCAGCCCTGACCACAGTGGGAGCGGTGCTGAGCAGCCGAGAACTGGTGGCCCCCATCCCCACACCTCTGTGGCTGCAACTCCCCCGGGGTGAGGCCAAGGAGGGGCTCAAGGCTGGAAATGCCACTGAGGATGCTGAGACCCTCTTGCATATGGGGCTGCCTGAGTGCTGCTCCCAGGGGAGCCGGGGAAGCTGTGATCCCCACTGGTCCTTGACCCGGCTAAACTTGAGCATCCCAACCCATGGGTACCATTTGGAGAACTCATACTGGTGAGCAACTGGGTAGTTGGGGATGAGTGGGGATTTCTCTCTGCATCCAGCATGGTCAGGCTCTGTGTGGCTGTACCATGTGGGTGGGTGCCTGCACCCCAAAAGCAGGAGCCTACCTGGAGTCTGCCAGAAAGTTGCCAGACTTTGCCTGGCTTGTGCTTCTTGAATTCATTGAATGACTCGAGCGTGTCCAGAGAAGGGCAACGGAGCTGGGGCAGGGTCTGGAGCACAGGTCTGCTGGGGAGCGGCTGGGGGAACTGGGGGGGTTTAGTCTGGAGAAGAGGAGGCTGAGGGGAGACCTCCTGGCCCTCTGCAGCTCCCTGACAGGAGGGTGCAGAGAGGGGGGATGAGTCTCTTGACCGAAGCAACAAGTGCCAGGCCAAGAGGGAATGGCCTCAAGCTGCCCAGGGCAGGGTCAGGCTGGCTCTGAGGAAGGATTTCTGTGCAGAAGGGGCTGTTGGGCGTTGGAATGGGCTGCCCAGGGCAGGGGGGGAGTCCCCATCCCTGGAGGGGTTGAAGAGTCGGGCTGACCCAGCGCTGAGGGATCTGGTGGAGTTGGGGAACGGTCAGTGTGAGGTTCATGATTGGACTGGAGGAGCTTCAGGGCCCTTTCCAACTGAGATGATTCTGTGATTCTTCCCCTGGGGCTCCTGATGGCTTGGTGTGCTCTGGAGTTTTCATAAGCATGTGTGCAAAGTGACGAGTGCTACCTGAGCACTACTGCTCCCATCAGGCTGCCTACACTTGGTATAAATGTTACAGAATCACAGAATTACCTGCCTGACCTACAGCCTGCCCAGCCACAGCCAGCCCTGTCTGCTCCCCGGGGCTGCCCAGGTGTGGGGTGATGGGCAGCACCCGCTGCCAGCCTCCAGCTGCTCTGGCAGTGCCCCTGCCCACACTCTGGGCTTTCCCACTGCTCTCTGAAGGCAGGATCTGTCCCTTGGCTGTGGCATTGTCAGCGCTTGTGCTTTACGGGCACCTTGTGCTGTGTGTTACCAGGTATGAGGCACCTCTGCGGGGCAGTACCTACCCCCAGCGTTTGCTCTGGGCTGTTGTGCCTCTCAAGGGACAAGGTGGGGACAAGGAGCCACGGGCCCTGTGGACAGGGATGTGCTGGGTGTCACGCTGTGCACTTCACTGCGGACGAGGGCAATGAAAGAGCCTCTGTTCAGCTCTCGCTGCTGGTACATCTCCAGGCTGACTCGTGCTAGCGGGGTGCTCGAGTACGTGGTTTGGAGGCAGCGCAGTGTTTGCTGCCCTGGGGCCTGTGGAAGAGATGGGGCGGGTGATGCAGGAAAGTGCCAGGTTAATTTGGGATGAAGATGGATAGTGGGTCCAGCTCCTTGCTGAGCAGCCAGCACAGGAGCTGAGCTCTCCTTCCCTGCCAGTGCGTGCACAGGGAAGGATCCTGGCAGGATGGCAGCCTGCGCCCGCTGCCTGGCCCAGGATGAGTCAGGTGTTTGCAGGAGATGGGGGACGGATGGGGCTGGCACCAGCACCCACGTGGGACCCTCCTGCCGCGCCAGGGGGCTGCGGTGTGGGCACAGAACTCCTGGCGAGGGGGGAGCCCGGCGGCAGAATGGGAAGGCAGCCCAGTTCTCAGCTCGGCTGCGGCTGCGGTACACATCAATCACTGCGCGGGGGTGTTGGGGTTGGGGAAGAGGCGGCTCTGCAGAAAACGCTGCCTCGGACGCGGCAGCAGCCTGGCAGCGACGAGCTGTGCTGGAGACATGGGGAGCCGGCACCAAGGTATGGCCGGCCCTGCCATGGAGAAGGCAACTCCGCGGGATGCTCTTGGCTTTAGCCGGCAGTGGGTGCCCAGCGCCGGGGACTGTCAGCCTGGGGTGGTATGCGGGTCCTGGAGCCTCGGGAGGTGGTGGGGACGGGGCATTTTTCCATCTGAGGAACAGTTCAGGGCAGTGCAGATCTCTGCCCCTGCCAGTCCCACATGAGGAGGAGTGGTGTGTGTCTCCAGGAGCTGGGGACACCCTGCTTTTCTGATCTGGCCCCCTTCAGCATAAACAGGGCAGCTCATGTGATTATTTTTTTTGGCCTTGCTGCAGAGCAGCGTAGGAGAGCTCTCCGGGCTGACTGTGGAGCGGTTTGGGGATTTGCACGTTCCCTAGTGCTGGGGGGGGTGAAGGCTGGGTGACGGCAGGGCACATGGGTGCTGCATGTTGCTGGGGCTTGGGGACTGCTTTCCTTGTTCGCTTTTTATGTGTCTCTGGAGGATACCTAGGACTCACTGCTGGGGCTCCGTTTATGTTTCCAGGATGGCTGCAAGGCACTGCCTGTGCTGCGGTCCTGCCTGTCCTCTGCCAGCTCAGCCTCTGCCCCATGGCAGGGGTGCTGAGTGCTGCAGCCCTTCTGAGCTCCTCCATTCTTAGGGCCAGCAAGTACCTGGACCCCCTGTCATGCAGCCACTGCCACCCTCACAGGGTGCTGCCTGTGCCCAGCTTGTTCCCCATGTCCGTCTGTCTCTGTGGTAGCCGTCTGTCCCACCACGTGGCAGTGGGCTTTGCTGCCAGGATCAGTCCCACAGACCCCTCAGCAGCTGCTGCTGAACAGTTGCAAGGGAGGAGGGTGCTTGGTTGTTGCCCAGCTCTGTGCACCCCAGTTGCACTGGAGCCCATGGAGGCCTGTTTGGGCACTCAGCATGGGACTGCACAGAGACTCCTGCCTGCCTGTGTCCGTGATGCTCCAGAAGTGAAGCATCATGGATGGGCAGCATCCTCAGCGGGGAGTGAGGGGGAGAAGCAGAGCCCAGAAGCAAAGGGAGGTGCTCAGCCTTGAAAACCAGCCCAGCAACAGGGAGTGAATGGGGAAGGGGAAAGCAGACTTGGGCAAAACCCTGTTTGGAGGTGGCACAAAAGGAAGGGCTCTGGGAGGGGAGTGCTGCGGAGGCTGAAGCTGGGATATGCTGGGGAAGTGCGGGGGCAGAGCGTCTGGGAAAGCTGTGAATCCACACTCCAGCTTGAAGCGGGGGAAGAAGAAAACACCAAGGGAAGGAGGAGCAAGCAGGGAGATGATGGGAGGAGATTATAGGCATGATGAGCAGGTCTACCTCTGATCCTGCTAAGGCTTTCTTAGCAGTCACTGTTCTGACGTGCCTGTTTCACTAGCCTGGAGCTCCAACGGGTTCCAGCCATTTCACCTGATATTTACCCCAAGGAAAACATTCCCCAGTCCAATTTGGGTCCAGCTGCAGAAGTGAGCCAGCCCTTGCTGAAAACCAGCATTGTGCTTGGCACGTGGCATTGGGGACCGTGGGTGTGCAGGAGTCCTTCAATCCGTACCCTGTACAGAGAAGGGGTTTGGGGAGATGGTGCCTGCTGCGTCCTGCCTCTGCCAGCTGCTGCCCGGGCAGCTGCCAACCTCAGCATGGGAGCTGCTCTGGCCCTGGCTTCGCTCCCGAGGGAACATGTGTGAGCAAGGCTGAGTGCTGGGAAGGGCTGGGACAGCTTGGGTGGGCTGCCTGCCTGGCAGGATTGGGTCCTGCTCCTGCTGGGGGTACTATTTAGGACATCATTTCCACTGATCTCAATCAAGTTTGCTGTAGTTGTGTTCTAAACCTCTTCTAAAGGTTTGTCGTGGCTAATACATGGGTTAAATTGTCCCTTTGGCAGCATTCTGGCACTTCTGTCTTTTCTCAACCCATGGCCCCCCACATCAGGGTCTTCTGGAGCCTGTCCTGCAAGGTGGGGCAGAAGGAGCTGAGTTTTGCATCTGGCAAGTGCTGTGTGATGGCAGGCGCTCCACCTGGCCGGCTTCTTGCAGCCTGAAAGTGTGCTTTCCACTGTCACATCAGGGGTGGTTTCTGCTTAAGGCACAGAGATGCTCCCGAAATGAACATCATCTGCTTTTGAAGCTGTTGAGCACTGTCAGAAAGTGCACAGGAAAAAATCTAGCTCCCCAGGGGGCAGAAGGGGTTGGGACGGGTTGTACCAGCTGCCTCGCCATGAGTGCTGCCAGGTCCCCACGAGTCCTGCCCCCGGGGTGCTGAGCACTGCCCTAGCCTGGCAGAGGGCACGGTTGGGGGGCTGGTGGTCATGCTGACTGCGGTGGCCTCCTCTCACGATGGGCCTGCAGCAGCCCTTGGTACAGGCGAGCAGGTTGTGGTGGAGGGTGGCTGCATCCCACTGCTGGTCTGGTGGGCTGGGTGCTGCCGGGCTGAGGCCGACCCTCAGTGCCCAGCCAGCCCTGAGCCCCCAGCCCCGCTGCCAGTGCTGCTGCGCGTGCCAGGGCTGCAGGCGGCCCTGGCTCCGTGCTCCCGGCCTCGGCTCAGCTCCACCGTGGGCAGGGAGTCCCAGGCAGCACCGCTACCCACATGGATGTGGCACCAGTGCCCCACTGGCACCTGAATTGGTGCTTCCTGGTGGAAGAAAAACATAACTTTGAAGAAAGTTTAGAAACTTTGAGTGAAAAACTCAGTCTGTTTTTGGCCAAAGTAATGGTTATCATCTTAGAGATTTCACATTGATTAAAAAATTCACATGCTGAGGTCCAAACGGAAGTGGTTAGGAATGATCCACACAGGGATTGGAGCTGGGAGCGTGCAACTGCTTGAATTTGCAGTGGAAAAACAGCAGCCCTGCTTCCTCTGTGGAAAAAATACACCACTGGTGACCTTTGAAATCTTCTCGTGCCCTTTGCTGAGCACTAGGGTCTGTTAAGAGAAGCTGAGCTGATGTTTCCCAGGGGCTGGTGGCAGGTTATCCTGCCTGTTCTGGCCAGGAGAGCATGACCCTGGGGCAAGGGGGTGAAATCCTGGCTGTTTTGGTGTGAACCAAGTCCTCTGTGGTGACGGTGCCGTGCTTGCCCAGCCAGTGGGGCCAGTGGCGGTGTCACTGCCCAGCAGCCACGGGAGAGGGCTGCTCCCAGGCAGGCTGAGCCCGGCTGCGGGAGGCGCAGGCTGACTCGTTCCATCTTGTCTGTCCATTCCTTCCCACCCCTCGGAGCCAGTTTTAGCAGTTTTTCTGGGTAAGATTTCACATCTTCCCATTGTGCTGAGGACACCTGAAAGGCAGAAGTGGGACATGATCTGTGGTGTGAGATGTTTTCTTTGTAAAAGAAAGTCAGCAAGTTTGCGAATGACACCAAGCTGAGGGGTGCAGCTGATCCCCCCAGAGGGAAGGGATCCATCTGGAGGGGCCTTGGCAGGCTGGAGAGGTGGGCTCATGTGAACCTCGTGAAGTTCAGCCAGGCCAAGTGCGAGGTCCTGCACCTGGGCTGGGGCAGTGCCCAGTGCCAGCACAGCCCGGGGGGTGGATGGGTTGAGCGCAGGCCAGCGGAGAAGGATTTGGGGATACTGGTGGGTGACAAATTGGATGTAAGCCAGCAACGTGTGCTCACAGCCCAGAAAGCCAACCGTGTCCTGGGCGGCATCACAGGCAGCATGGCCAGCAGGGTGAGGGAGAGGATTCTCCCCTTCTGCTTCACCCTTGTGAGGCCCCACTTGGAGCCCTGTGTCCAGCTCTGGGGTCCCAGTGCAAGACAGACATGGATCTGTTGGAGTGGGTCCAGAGGAGGCCACGGAAATGGTCAGAGGGCTGGAGCACCTCCCCTGTGGAGAAAGGCTGAGAGAGTTGGGGGATTATTCAGTCTGGAGAAGAGAAGGTCCCAGGGAGACCTTATTGTGGCCTTTCAGTACTTAAAGGGGGCTTATAAGGAAGACAGAGAAACACCTTTTACCAGGGCCTGTAGTGACAAGACAAGGGGCAACAGTTCTAAGCTGAAAGAGGAAGGGTTAGATTGGACATAAGGAAGAAATATTTTATGATGAGGGTGATACAGTGGACCAGGTTGTCCAGAGAAGCTGTGGCTGCCCCTTCCCTGGAAGTGTTGAAGGTCAGGTTGGACGGTGCTTTGAGCAATCTGGGCTAGTGAAAGATGTCCATACCCATGGCAGGGGGATGGGACTAGATGGTCTTTGAAGGTCCCTTCCAACCCAAACCATTCTGTGATTCTAAAAGTGGTCTTTCTCCACCTGCCTTAGGTCATGGTCCTGACCGGGCTTTTGCTCTCCCATACCTGCTAAAACAGCGTTTAGGTAGTTGGGACTTACAGAAGGTGATGGTAGTGGGATGTCATGTCACCAAGCAACTCCTCCAGCCCCAGAGTGGCCACATCCATGGCCTGGAGCTGTGCTGGACCTCATCCCTGCATTAGTGCTGTCAAGGCTGGGGCAAAGCCTGGGATTTGGCAGCTTCTCCCAGAGGCCACATGAACTGTCATTCCAGAAATGGGGATCAGAAATATCCCACGTGGTCTTCCACACTCAAAAAAAGTTAATTTTTTTGGGTGTTGCAGGCATTACTCAGGGCTGCTTGTGTGAGTGCTCTGTAGGCGATGTGACTGTGGGCCAGTGCTCTGAGCTGGCTCTTCTGGCAGCAGCCACAGCAACAGCCCTCAGGCTCTGTGGAGGTGGCCAGATCCCAACTGGTCTGGTATGGCTGGACACAGCCCGGGGAGCACAACCCTGGGGGGCTAGTGGGGCTGAGCAGCCCAAGCGGTGGACAGGGGACAGTCACAAAAGGCACTCGATGACCTGTGTGTGTGTGAACCATCCCAGGAGCACTTGCCAGCCCCACGCTGCATTTGCATAGAGGTTTCAAAAACATAAAGGTTGCAAAAACATGTTACTGAGCACCCCACATGGAAAGTGCCTTCCCATCCCCTGTTGCTGACCTCGGGTTTGTTTTTCATCTTGCTGGAGCTGGAGGCAGGTTTTGTCCTGCCGCCACCGCGCAGGGTCCAGCCACGCTGGCCGTGGGAACCCAGCGTGCTGCTGCTGCTGGGAAGTCCAGAGGGGAAAAAACCCAGCCATCCCAGATGTAATGTGTGGAGTTGTCTATGTTTGCAATTTCCTGTGTCAGTGCAGCCTTTAAGCTGACACACAGCCTGGGTTTTCCTCCCAGAATAAACCCTCCCACTCATAAAAAATATTACTGAAGGTACCGGAGGCCCCAGGGCTGGGGGGAGCTGGGGGGTGCGGCCAGCCCTGCTCCCTGCTGTGAGCATGGGGATGGGGCGTGAGCCCTTTGCCCTGACCATGGTGGGTCCCTCCCCACACCACCGGCTGTTCTTCTCCGGCTTGACCGAGTATGAAATCCTGATACCCCGTGCTGCTGCCACCGGCCCTTTGCAAAGCCACCTCCTGGCCCGTGCCTGGCAGCGGGGCGGTGTGTGGCGGCAGCGGGGCGGGGACGGGCACCCTCTGTCACCACACACCCAGGTGATCCCTCCTGTCTCTCCTTGTGGGTGGTGGTGGCAGAACGGGGTGACCAGTGGCCATGACGACGGAGACGGGCCCCGGCTCGGAGGTGAAGAACGCGCAGGAGGAGGCGCAGCAGCAGCAGCTGGAGGTGGCCGCGCACGGCCCCACCGCCGCGGCTGCCAACCCCGCCGGCCGCGACGCTGAGGCCAATGAGAAGCCTGGGGCACAGGCTGATGCCCGAAATATGGAGCCGGTGAGTAGAGGGTGGCTGGGTGCTGTGAGATGTGCAGAGGGGAGGGCGCAGCAGACGAAGGGGACGTGCCACCATTCTCTGCTGCCCATCGCTGTGTCCTTGCTGCAGCACGGGGGCTGCAGGGGGGGGAGCCCCCTACAACCAAGACAGTGGATGGGCTCTGCCGGCTGCCTCATGGGTGCCTGCACGGGTCATTGCAGGCAGGACAGGCAGAAGGAGCGGTACAGCAGCCCGAAGTGCTGACTGTGCTGGAAATGGCCCTGCCATGGCTGCTGGCCAGGGCAGGGGGAGGAAGTGGGTGGCCCTGTGTCTCAGGACTGAGCTGCCCCTGGCAGGGCTGTGAGCAGTGCCTGCACCCCAGTGACAGCCACGGTGCTGCCCTGGCCCTGCCTGCTGCACCCAGGAGTTGGGCAGTGAGGTTTCTGGTGCAGAACTGACCGCAGGCTCCTGGGTGTCCATTTTCCTAGGACACTGGTTGTGCTGGCAGTGTAGGATAGAGGAACTGGGCTTGGCTGTGGAGTCCCAAGAGGTCATCGGCCTTCCCTGCCATCTTCTGCCTGCTGTTGGAGGGCTTTCCTCTGTCCGTCCATCCTGGCACTGGTGCTTGTTAACCCTGTGCATCTCCCTGCTCCAGGGCACAGAGATGGAGGAGAAGGACTACAGTGAGACAGATGGGCTCTCTGACAAAACAACCCCCAGCAAGACCCAGAAGTCACCCCAGAAAACCACCAAGAAAGTGAAGAGTGCTCTCTGCAGAGTGACCCTGCTTGATGGCTCCGAGTACGAATGCGAGGTGGAGGTGAGTCCTATCTTCAGGGGACTGTGCTGGCACCAAGGAGGGGACACGTCTCCGCCCGGGGACCCTGCCCAGCCCAGTGAGTCCCCGACATCAGGGCTCTTCCAAGGAAATCTTTGTAGTACCTCTCTCCGAGGGAAAAGGTTCCACAGAAATAGCTGTTTAAGTTGAAATTGCAAACTAAGGAAGAAATCCGGAAAGACAGACCCTGGCAGGGAATTTCAGCCCAGTGAAAAAAGCAGAAGCTTAATAGATGGGGGATAGAGCTCTGCCTAACAACATGTGCATCACACATCCATATGCCAGCCTGCCTGCCGACACCTCAAGAGCCCAGCATGTTGGCTGTCCCCCACACTGAGGTGCAGGGTGTGTGTGCATGTGTTGGTGTGAAGAGGTTGACACGCATGGAGGCTCACGGCTGCCCCAGGCGGGTTTGAGCCCATCCTCTCTCTGTTCACTTTCTCATCCCTTGCTGTCCCTCCCCATAAAGCCAGCAGGCCAGGGACGGCGTGGGGAGGTGTGTTAGACCCTGGCAGTGTCACGCGTGTGTGTGCACACGTGTACATGAGTGTGGTACACGTGCCCATCCTCATGTGTGCAGGCAGGGCGGTGTGCCCGGGCAGGTGGTCCAGCCCCCAGCTCTGGGTGTGTGGGCCACCCGCTATTTGTGCAGTGTCACAAGTGTGTGGCGTGGGTGTGCACGAGTGCACGCACGCTGGGGAGCACGTTTCCCATGCCGGGGCAGGGACTGGGGGGACTGGTGCCTGCCAGTGGCTGCCTTGGCAGTGGGAGATGCTGCAGCGCTGCTTCGGCCGCTGTCAGCATGGGGACCTCTCCCTTCTAGGGCAGGCTGGGGGACACGTGGGATTAAATCAAGAGTCGAGGCTTGTTTTTGTGGAAGGGTCCTGGAGCCCTGCTGAAGGGGCAAAACCAGCTGGGAGGAGAAGTACTTGCTGGCAGTGCCTGTTTCTGTCCCCAGCACTTGCTGCTGTCTCCTGCTGTAGGTTGGGAAGGACAGCGCTGCTCTGACTGCGGCTTTGTCCTGATGGGAGGGACATTTTTAAGGACTGGCAACTTTGCTTAAAAGTGCAAAAGCTGAGGTTGTTCAGGAGCAGAAATCCCAGCACCTTTGCCAGGAAGACCTTTGCACTTGCTGCTGGCGAGTGGGCAGGCAGTTTTCTGTTGGCAGCAGCTCGGAGCTGGCTGCGCAGAGTGGACCTGCATCTGTATGCAGGTCCTGCCTCCCCCAGGGCTTGGCTGCACAGGATTCATGAAGGAAAGGAGCATGGCTGCCTGCTCGCTGTGCCTGCCTGGGGTGAGTGAGCACCCCGAGGCAGCTGGCAGTGGGGGATCTGGCCCCAGGCCCGCGACACAAGCACCAGCACCTTTGATCTCTGCGCCCCAGCAGCCCTGTCACTTGTCACAAAGCTGTGGGAAGAAGGGTTGTCAAAAAGGTGAAAGCCCTCCTGGAAAAGGATCAGAGCACTCAAGGGGCTCCAGGGGACTCACGGGGCACAGGAGCGGCTTGTGCGAGCCCTGCAGGGTTGTCCTTCTCCTGGCTCTTCCCGTTAGCTCTGGCCAAGCAAAACCAGCATGCAGGCAGAAACCCAGGCTGCAGGCTCACTGGCAGCTTGGTGAGCAGAGCAGTGCCCCTCACCGGGAGTGGGTAAGGACGAGCTCTTCGGTGTTGCAATGCAGAGGATGGGGCCAACTCTGAGAGAGCTGCGGCTCTCTAAATAAGCCACCTGGGACGTGAGGGTTTAGTGTAGAAAGGCTGGTGCTACATTTCTTCTTTCTTTCTCATAGGCCCTGTGGGAATAGTTGTGCCTTACCCACATGCTTACTTAGGGCTTAATTCAATAAAAATCAAAAAAGGGAGTCAAGCCATTCAGTGTGACACCCTGGCATGTGCCACAGGTGAGCCCCTGCCTTCAAAATCTGGGTCAGCAGGAGGAAGGAGACTCAGGAAGGATGACTGCAACTGCTGGAAAAGCTTTGCAAGGCAGCAGGAGCGCAGGGTTGCAGCTGAGGGCAGTGAGCTACCAAGGGCTGAGCTGCTCAGTGCCCTGGGCTGCCTGTGAGGGTGCTCTGGTAAATGGGTGCCTTGGAGAGGGGAGGTGGGAGCTGCCAGGCTGGAAGGCTGTAAATAGGGCAGAAACACATGGGAGGGGTTGTTCTTCCATCTCCATGAACAAGGTTGGACCTTGCTGCCACCAGTAATGGAGGGAAATTCAGGGGAACTCAAAGGACTGGATAATGAGGGTGTCCTCCATCGCTGCATGTGGTTCAGGCTCTTTGTGGCTCTTATTTGACATGCTGTGATTGGGGACCCAGCCACCACTGCCACCAGCAAAGAGGGCGTTGGGAAGGAGCTTGTCCCATGGGCAGCTCTGGCTGCCATGAGCTCTAGGGCACATTTCTCCTAGCTTGCTGGTCTGGAGTGGAGGTTCCTAGGCTGGCTGGACCCCTCTCTGCTTTGGTATCACTGTCCCCTGGTGTGATGGGTGATGAACCGGTGGGCACCAGGTCCCCCCGGCCCGTGGGACCTGCTGCCTGCACCACACTGGGCTCAACCGTGCCCTGTCCCTGCAGCCCTGGGACTGCCTGGGCATCCCCAGAGCAGTGCTGCTGGGTGAGAGGGCTGCTCTCAGAGGTAGTCCAGCACCTTTTAGTAGTTGCCTGGAGGGCCAGGCCTGCTCTGACCCTCCCCAGTGCTCCCTGCCTGTACCCAGCGGGTGCTGCCTGTGCCTGCTGGGTCTCCCAAGAGCACAAGGGAGCCAGCTCACATCAGCCTCCATGTCTCCAACAGAAGCATGCCCGAGGCCAGGTCCTCTTCGACATGGTGTGTGAGCACCTCAACCTCCTGGAGAAGGACTACTTTGGCCTCACCTTCTGCGACTCGGACAGCCAGAAGGTGAGCACGGGGGGGTCCCTCTGCGGCCTCCCCCTCCATGGTGGGGGGCTGCCCTGACCTGCTGTCTCCTCATTGCAGAACTGGCTGGATCCCTCCAAGGAGATCAAGAAGCAGATCCGCAGTAAGTGCCCGGGGAGGGTCCGTCTTCCTCAGCCCTGGGGCTCCAGATGGCTTGGCTGTAGCTGTCCTCTGGTGGGTCCTCTCCCCACCTGCCCTGGAGGGGCCTTTGGCCGCTGACCTGTGGACAGAGATACTGTTGCTCATTCAGCTGCCTGTTACCTCTCCTCTTACTCGTGACAGGCGGGGGGGCACAGGACCCCATCTCTGCCACCGGAGAGCTGGCTGAGACCTGATCCCTCTCCGGGTGCCATCCTCACCTGTCCTGAGCAGAGGACAGGGATGGGGGGAAGAGTCGGGGGCTTGCTGGGACAGGTCCTGGGGTGCCTTTGCCCAGGTTGACTTCCTGGGGCAGCAGAAGCGCTGTTGCCTAAGGTGTCACCTTTTGGGACATGTGAGCCTTTTGCTGTGACATTGGCAGTCATGCTGAGCTGGTGGCTGCTGAAGTTGCGATGCATTTCTCTCCTCAGCTGTTTGGGGAGGATTAACCAAGTCATGCTGGAGTCTTGATGACTGTTCTCCCAGCAGCTTCTGGAGCATCCTTCTCCCTGCCCTGTGCTGGGCTTGGGGGGAGTTGGGGGACCTTTAGTGGATGCCCGGGTGCTCCTGCATGCCTGTGCGCAGATAGTGGAGGTGCTGCCCTTACTGCTCTCTCCCCTCCCTAGGTGGGCCCTGGAACTTTGCCTTCACGGTGAAGTTTTACCCTCCAGATCCTGCCCAGCTCACAGAGGACATCACAAGGTGAGGACCATACCCTCCATGGGCACAGTGGCTGGGGCAGCTCCCAGAGGATGGGCTGGGAGTATGTGGAGGGACAGGGCTCAGGCAGGACATGGGCAGCTGAGGGAGGTGTCTGGGGGCTCACTACCTTCCCACTGAATGTGGAATGTCTAAATCATGCAGTGCAGGGCTAGGAAGGTGGCTGTGGGAGGTGACGGTCCCCATGGAGAGCAGTTCGAAGTGGGGTGCACGCTGCTGCTTCCCAGGGAGCCCCAATCTGCTCCGGAGGGCACGCATCTCTGCCCCGCTCTCACCCTCTGCCCCCTCCTGCAGATACTACCTGTGCCTGCAGCTCCGTGCGGACATCATCACGGGGCGCCTGCCCTGCTCCTTCGTCACGCACGCCCTGCTGGGCTCCTATGCAGTGCAGGCTGAGCTGGGCGACTACGATACCGAGGAGCATGTGGGCAACTACGTCAGCGAGCTCCGCTTTGCCCCCAACCAGACGCGGGAGCTGGAGGAGCGCATCATGGAGTTGCACAAGACCTACCGGTGAGCCCTGAGAGAGGACGGGCTGGTGGTGAGGAAGGCACCAGACAGCTGGCCCACGCCTGGTGGGGCGCTCGGCCATGTGTCCCCCTCTCTGTCTCCCTGCAGGGGGATGACCCCTGGGGAAGCAGAGATCCACTTTCTGGAGAACGCCAAGAAGCTCTCCATGTACGGGGTGGACCTGCACCACGCCAAGGTAGGGGCCGTGGGGCTGCCAGAGCAATGGTCAGTGCCACCCCATCCTGTCTTGCTGCCTGCACACCCTTCCCTGCCCAGCCCCTTCCTCACACGCTGAAGCTTCACTGAGGTCCTGGACAGCCAGCTCTGGGTGGCCCTGCACTGGACCAGAGGGCTTTCAGAGGTCCAGTCTCAATGTCTCTGTCAGCCAGTCCCCAGTAGCAGAGCACTGAAGAGGAGGGAACATAGCACTGATGGCCAGACTGGTTCTTACTGGGCAGCTGAGCAGTCCCCTCCTGTCCCTCTTGCCTCCTCCAGGACTCAGAGGGCATCGACATCATGCTGGGTGTCTGCGCCAATGGCCTCCTCATCTACAGGGACCGGCTGAGGATCAACCGCTTTGCCTGGCCCAAAATCCTCAAAATTTCTTACAAGAGGAGCAACTTCTACATCAAGATCCGCCCGGGTGAGGTGGGTGCCATGCGCCAGTGCGGACTCAGGGTGTAGCAGGGTGCCTGCTTGGCTGGACTGGGGCTGCCCCATGGGGAGGTCACCTGGCTCCAGCCTCTGCCCCAAGGGTCCCAAGTTAATGACCACGCTGGCCAAGAGACCACATCTCCTGAGGTGTACGGAGGCTTTCAGCAAGTGCTTTCTTGTTCGTTCTCTCATTTTGCACTGGCAAAGTGACTTCAGCAGGCTGAGGGCACCCCCAGGCTCCTTTCCCCACCAGCCAGACACTGTGACCCTGTTGGCATAGGGAGGTTGCCCAGGAAGGGGGGTTAAGGGCCCTTTTTGATGTGTCTTCCATGCTTCACAGAAAGACATCAGGAGGCTTTTTCGTTCATTTCAAACTTTATTTTCACTCTTTTCACTTTTATGTGCACTGATGGGAGAATGCATTTCCACCCACATTTTCCAGCAGGCAGGAGGACAAAAGACAGTGCATCTAAAATGGAGAGTGATGCCCTCTCACCAGAATTTGCTGTAAAAGATTTGTGTTTCTTGAGGGAATTTATCTTGCACTGAAAAGCCATTTACATTTGAGGAAAGTTCTTAAGCCAAAAGTGTGGGGGTGTGATCCCACCACCGAGTGGGGCTGGGCATGAACCTTTCCAGCATTGCTTTGAAGAATACTGCTTTTGGCATGGTCATGCTTGTGCCATGGGAACCTGAGTGCCTTGGCAAGGCATGTCCTATCCCATCATGTTCTCTAGGGCAGGATCTGCCTGTAACAGTGTGTCTCTGTCTCCCCCAAGTATGAACAGTTTGAGAGCACCATTGGCTTCAAGCTGCCCAACCACCGCTCTGCCAAGCGTCTCTGGAAGGTCTGCATAGAGCATCACACCTTCTTCAGGTGAGGGAACCTTCTCCAGACCTTCTCCAGGCCTCCCTTCTTGGAGGCAGACATGCTTCTGCCTCTGTGGCAGTGGGTACACATGGGGAGCAGCACCACGGGGCATGGCTGGGGCTTGCTGATGACACTCCACCTCTCTCACCCTTAGGCTGGTGTCCCCAGAGCCACCCCCCAAGGGCTTCCTGGTGATGGGCTCCAAGTTTCGCTACAGCGGGCGGACGCAGGCGCAGACACGACAGGCCAGTGCCCTCATCGACCGCCCGGCTCCCTTCTTCGAGCGCTCCTCCAGCAAACGGTACACCATGTCTCGCAGCCTTGACGGAGGTATGCCCCAAATTGGGGAGGGGGTGGGAGATTGGTTCGCTGGCGGGAGCAAGGGGGGATGCTGTTTGGCTCGTCTCGGCGAGCTCTTTGGCTTGTTTGGCAGGGTTACAGCAGCCATTAGGCTTCCTTCTGGAGGCTGACCCCAGCGGCATCCCCGTGGCAGAGGGTCTTAACCCACCCCAAGTGATAGCTCAGACTGCGCATGAGCAGGGGGACATGGCAGGGCTGGGCTCAGGCAGCTTGGGGATGGGGCTCCCCCCGGCCCCCTATGCCCTGGGACCAGCTGTCCCTGCTCAGGGCGTTGGGGCTGCTCAGCCCCCAGGTCTGAGCTGTCAGGGTGGGGGGCAGGGGCTGGGGGGCTGGGGTGGGGGTTGGGGGTGGCAGGGCTGGGGTGACCTGGGCTCTCCCCCACGGGCAGAGTTCTCGCGCCCAGCCTCTGTCAGCGAGAACCACGACGCTGGGGCGGAGGGCGAGAAGCGGGATGAGGATGGTGAGTTTGGCAGCAGGAGACGGTCCGAGACAGAGGATGAGGAGGTGACCACCCCAACGAAAATCAAGGAGCTAAAGGTACAGATGAGGCGGGCAGAGGAGGGTGGATGTCGAGGGGTAGGCTGGCTCACACCTGAAGAGGGCAGGCAGGGGACTGGGCACAGGCAACAGGGCTGGGCTGCAGGCAGTAAGGGTCATCTCGGGGCACGGTCCCCTGCAGCCCTTTATTTGCCACCTCTGCCCCAGGCTCATGGGACCCTTAGGACACAACTCTTGGCCTCGCTGGTGAAAATGGGGCTGTCCTGGGGTTTGGCTCAAGTCTGATTCTCCAGCACCCTCCAGGTGGTCTAAAGGGTCGTCTCCAGGCAGGGCTGGACCTGGGAGCAGCCCTGTTCCAGGACAAGGATGGAGACAGGCCAGGCACACCAGTGCACACTCGTGCCTGCCACTGCCCAGGCACAGCCCACCCGCTCCCTGCCCTGGCCCCCAGGCTAGCCAAGGGACACCCCAGGCCGTTTCAGCCACACGCTGCGAGGGGAGGGGGGGTCCAGTCCTTCTGCACCTACCAGCCCATCAGCTTAACTGTGATGTTTGTGACAAGTTCCCTCGACTGACCCTGCTGGTTACTTCTAACCCTCTTTTTGCTGCCAGCCGGAGCACGAAACAACCCCCAGGCACAAGCAGGAGGTATTCTCTCTGGAGTATCTTAGTCCTCATTGGTGCATCATATTGTCCATCCTTTCCAAAGCAACACTGTGTGTCACCCTATTTACTGGAATACAAGATGCACCGGGGCAGGGGGTTGGATGCTAGAGAAGCCCAATGAGCAGACAGCTGGGGATCTGCCCCAGTGTGCGCACGGCATCTTCTATCCCACTAAGTAAGGTAGTCCTAATCGTACGTGTGAGCAAGAGCCCTCCCAAGGCGCAAGGGCCAGGCCCCCACGCTGAGTCCTTGGGAAGACCTGGCTTCTGCTCGTGTTACTGGCTCTGCCATGTCCTCGCCTCGTGTCTTCTCTCCGTCCAGCCCTGCAGCCCTAGCTCTCCTGTGGAGGCTGGTCCCATCGCTCCTGCTGGCACCCCAACCTGTGCTGTGCTTTTGCCGGACCTGACCTGCCTCCGCCGCCTGCCCTGCCCAGCGGCTCTGCGCTCCCGCAGCCGCCCACAGTCCCCCCAACCCTGATTCCCGCAGCGTGGCTCTCCTCCACGGAGAGCAGGGCTGGAGCTCTTCACTGCGCCGAGCTGCCGTCCCACCCTGCCGATGGCAAATGAGTCTCTGATCTGCCTCCAGCGCCTGCTCCGCTGCCCGTGGGGGCAGGCACTGGCAGCCTGTGCCAGAGGGCAGCTGCCTGCCCTGAGAGCAGGCTGTCACAGAGAAGAGGGAGGCTGTGCCTTCCCCTGCACAAACTCCCACATCCATGGTGGCCCCCCATCAGGAATGATTCATCCCAGCCTAAAATCCACAGCTGCCCCCTGGGGGTTTCCCCTCTATTCACAGTGGGACCTAGATTCTTGCTGGAGCTGTCCGCAAACACGGCCAAGAGATGGGGTTTGCTGTGCTGGCATCACCCAGCTCTCACTGTCCCACTCGGCACCGCAGGGCAGACCCCGCCAGGGCAGTGGGCACCAGTCCCGGTCCCTCCCCTGACCACCTCATTGCTTACTTCGCTGCATGTGCATGTGCTGCTCCCCTGGCACACCCCGAGCCCAGAGGTGGGCAAACCACGAAGCTCTTCTCCACGGCTCAGACACACAGATCCATGGAGGGAGCTTTTTCATGAGTTGCACTGAGCCTTCAGGATCTGGAAAATTTGGTAGGGTTTTTCATGGGACTCTCTTGGGCTGTTGCTGAGGAGAAGTACCAGAGAGGTGTTTTAGGTGACTCCTTTCGAACCTCAGAAGAGGTTTGAGTTTGAAAGAGAAGCCAGGGTTCTTACTGGTTCTTGCTCTGAGCCAGTTTGCCCACCTCTGTGGCAGGACGAGGGGAGCCACCCTGGTGCCTGTGCCATCGTCACAAAACGATGCTCTAATGCCTAAACGCCCCCTTGCACTTGATCGCTCTTGAGCTGTCCTCTCTCCACAGCAGGACAGACCCCACCCCACCCCAGACTGCTGTTGGGCAGGCTGGCCCATGGTGATCCATGCTGGACATCTCTGACCAGCACTTCACCTCCTGCCCTTTGGCAGAAGCCCGCTTTGAAGGAACTCCGTTGGAAATGCTGGTTCCCTGCCCTGCTGGGACAGAAGCTCAGGCTCCTTTTTTGCCTGACACAGGAGAGCAGCAGAGGAGGCTGCTGGTATTTCCAACAGGGTCCAATCCCTTGCTGATCCCGAGTGAGAGCCCACTCTCTTCCTCCCGGTGGCTTAGCTTGTCCTCAACAGGCCGTGCTGGAGATGCCAAAGGGGCGTGCTGTGCCCTGCACGGGGGGGAAGCCTGCCACGCGCGTTCAGCCACGTACTGCCTTTTTGCTGCTCCCTGCAATGGTCTTAGTGAGAACTGCAGATCAGGGTGCTCTGACATAATGTTCATTTGGCTTTTGAGACCCTAAACTCAAGCCCAGTGTGAAGCAAACCCTCCCAGTGCCCCCACTCATCTCTTTTGCCTTGGCCAGTGCTTTAATCATAGTTATCTTCCTCTCTCCTTCCCCAAGTTTTTAGACAAGCCAGAAGATGTTTTGCTGAAGCATCAGGCCAGCATCAATGAGCTGAAACGGACCCTGAAGGAGCCCAACAGCAAGCTGGTTCACAGGGACCGGGACAGGAGGCTGCCTTCCTCACCAGCCTCTTCCTCACCCAAGCATGAAGATGAAACACCAAAGGGAACCCCAGAAAAGGCCAGCGAGGTTTGTTCCGCTGCTTCTCTTATGGAGGGGGTCAGGTTGTTTGCGTGAAGATGTTCCTCAGCTGTTGGGCTTTGGATCTCTGCCTCCTGTGCTACCATGGGACAGCATGGTGGAAATGACGTGCTGGGGACATGGGGTGGAGGGAGGAGGCCTTTGGCCAGGCTGTTGTCTCTAAGTTTTGTAACGAGCTAACCGTTTTCACATCCTGGTAGTGATGTCCCTTTGTGCTCAGGCACTGCATGGAGTTGCACTTCTCATCCTTCTCTGAGGGCTGTGTTTTGGGAGTACCTGAGAGTTGGGTTGTGGCTTTGTTGGCCCATGAGATAGGGCTTTCCTCACCCCTTGTCCCAGCTGGGCTGCTGCGTGGCAGTGTGCGGTGCAGCTCTGGCCCAGGGAGTGTCCTCAGCAGAGCAGGACACGGCAGCTGTGCAGAGGTGCACCATGGTGCTCTCACCTGCTGGGACCTGGGTGGTGGGAGTAAGTGGAGGGGTGAGCAGTGCCACGCTGGCATCCTGCACGCATGCCCTCCCCTCCTGCTGGCTTTGTGGTGGGGCTGCGAGTGTGAAAGGAAGGCACCTGGGGTGCTGGAATTGGGGCTGCTGGGACACGCAGAGCCCCCAGTGCTGTGCGAGGATGTGGCACAGTTGGGTGCTCTGTGGTGCTGGGTTCCTGGTTGGCTCAGCACAGGCAGTATGTGGCAAGGGCATCCCCTCTCCCAGCCTGGATGCCCTCTCCCTGACAGGGACCCTCTCTGCTTGCTCTCCTCTCCCTGTGGGGACTCTGGAGCCTGTCATGTGCCCGCACCTGTGGGCATGGCTGTGGGCAGGGTGGATGCCACGTGTGGAGTCCACTTTGCCCTGGCTCCCTCTCGGGACAGTCTTGCAGAGCGAGGCCGTGGGCCTGGGCTGTGGGGAGGGTGCGTGATGCTGCAGGGTGGCTGGGCTAGTGGCTCTCTGCAGGGGATTTGTGATGTCCACGTGCACCTGCTGGTCCCCAGCACTGACCGGAGACCTGGGGCTGCAGGGTGACCCGGGCAGAGGTGAACTCACAGCCCCTCATCAAAGCACTGAGCTGGGAAGAGGAAGAGGGACTTCATCCCACATCTCTTTTACAAGCAAATACGTGAAGTGCAGAGTTGTAAATGGAGCATCTAGAGCTGGTATAGCTGTGACCTCTGTTCATCCACCCAGCCATCCATTTACCCATCCACCTACCCACCATTTGTTCCTTCATTCCTTCTCATGTGCTCTCTCTCTCTCTGTGTCTCTCTGTCTGTCTCTTTCTCTCTCTCTTTCCCTGTGGGTGCTGGGGTTTCCGTGCTGGCACAGACGATGGAAGAGGACACCCTAGACGATCTTGCATCTGAGCATGGAGCTTCCCTAAGCATGGAGTCTTTCACGCAGAAAAGCCTTGTCTCCTCTCCTGAGGTTGTCACCATCCTCCTCTTCCCACCCTTCTTTCTCACCGTTTCCCCCCCATGGGGCCCTCTGGCCTGCCAAGGTGGCTCCTGCCCTCTGAGCAGAGCCTGAGCCGATCGCTGGCCCCCCTGGGTGGGTCCCCTCTCCAGCGATGGGCAGGATCCCTCACCAGGACAGGGCTGTTGCTGAAATCTGCTCCCCTGACTGTTCCTTCTGGGCTGTGAGACAGGGTCTGGGCAGGGACCTTCCAGTGGAGCCCTGCTGTGCACCCCCAAGCCTGGCTGTGTGCTGGGTGAAGGGGCCATGCTGGAGGCCAGTGCTGGCCCTATGGCACAGGTACTGTGTGGGTGCAAGCAAACAGGCAGCTACAAGCTGTCTTCAGCAATCCCTTGTGCTTTCACTTTGGCTGCAGTTCCCCAGGCCCAGGCATCCTGAAATAGTGCATCTTTGGAGGCATCAGAAATGTTGGACTTAACGCCTGTGCAAAGCAGGGTCATGCTGCCCTCCATGTCCTCGTGCAGTGCCCACAGGTGAGGAATGTGGGCTCTCAGCACTGTTTGCGTGCAGGGTTTATCTCGTGTGATGGTGGTTGTTTCCCAGGACAGCCAGGAGGAAATACTACTGAGCAGAAGAAAGTAGTCTTTGAGACTTGGTTCTGGTGTGGTTTACTCAGCCACACTGCGGTGTGGTGCTAAGCAGTTCTGGGGTGCATGTCCTGTCTGAGTGCCCCCAGGGAAGACAGCAGAGCAGGAGGCAGGAGCCAGGAGCCTCAGGCAGGGGGGCAGACGAGGCTGGTCCCACTCTTGCACCCTGTCATCTCCCTTAGTGCAGAAGTTGCCAACGTCAGCAAGGCTGAGCCTGAACCTGGGCTGGCTGGAGCATGTGTCCCTAGGAGGCAGCGTGGGGGTGAGTGAGGGCTTTAGCACAGCCTCAGGCTCCAGCAAGGGTACAGGCACCTTCAGTGAAGCTTGGGCTTTGCAGTGCATCTCCTGATCGATGCTGGGACCCTCTACGTGCCAGTATTTACATGATGGTGGACAGAAACAGCAGAATTGAGGTGCACACACATCTCTTGATGTGGACAGTCTTCCCCTCAGCCCTCCACAGACCCTTGGGATGCCAGGGCTGCGCTGGGGTGCAGGTGCCAAGATTTCTCTCCAGGCATTAGTGGCTGAGACTCAGCAGTTGATATGTGGGAACTTGCACCCCCCTGGCCTCTGGTCACCATGAGGAATTCATGGCCCTGAGAGGGTAATGACATGAGTACAGCACATATGCAGAGCTTGGAGCTCTCATCATGCTCAGCCAGAAAGTCCCTCAGTGCTCATGGGCTTCAGAGCCACTGAGGTTGGGATACCAGTCACCCCCAGCTACACGCGTCTCCACCCTCCTCACTCCTGCCGGAGGACCAGAATGCTGAGCTGGGAGATGACAGGAGTCTCTCTGGCTTTGGGTGACAAAGCAACCCAGTCTGTTGTCTCAGATTAACTCATTCTCCCCTCCTTGTCATGAAGCTCATGCTTTCTTCTTTGGTGGCAGGGACATTGACGGATGCCAAAGGGCCTTGTTGATAGGGGCAGAAGGCTGTCTCTGCTCTATGCCATCATTTCTTTCCTTTCTACCAGCTTACTCTCTCTTGTGATGCTTAGGCCACAGGGAAAACGGCTTTCCCAAATGCTCCTGTTCCTAGAGCAGATGTGTTGTCAGGGGGGAAGTGTGAAAGTAAATTATCCCTTGGGAAGTCAGGGTTGCTCTATGGACAGACCCTTCCCAGCATCATCACTTCTTAGACTCAGCTCCTGCCTTGGCACACACTCTGGCCTGCCAGACTGCTGATCTCCAAAGATCCAGAAGCTCTCTTCTTTCCTGGAGGACATACTCAAGTATTTGCTCTGAACATCCCTGAGTCCTCAAGCTCTGGAGACACAAGGGCTGCCGTTAGCTGTGGAGCTAGAGCTGTGGCTGGAGCTGGCATTGAGCCAGAGTTCAGATCACACCACAGAGCCGTTCCCTTGGAGTGGGCTGTGTTCATCCCAGCAAAGTTTGAGGCAAAGGAAACTGGTCTGGAAATAAACCTGAAGCTTTTGGGTTTTCCTTACTGGTTAAGAGGTCCTGCCATGGAAGAACACATTATTCCAGGCTTCAGAAGACTTGTGTTAAGGCTTTTTGATCTACAACATATATCTCAAGCCTTAACTCAGAGAAGGGAGCCTGAAGAATCTCATCATCTTTGTCCAGGGAAGGTCTCCTCCCTTTGTGGTCAGAGATTTGTGGCCAGAGAAGGGGACGAGAGGGCTTCACTAAAGAGTTTTGTACATGTGTTCACCACCTGTCTGTCCTTGCCTTGGCTGTGGAAAGGGCTCAGCAATGAGAAGCCCCTGTTCCCTCAGGAAAGTAAGCAGTCTTCTGTTTGAATTGCTCACGAGCATCGCTACTGAATGGGAAGACGGGTGTTAAAGGAATGCCAGAGACCAACCTGGGCTTCCCGGCAGGCTGAATGCAGCCGCCAAGTTAGTGATAATGTTGCTTTCATGGTCAGCCTCAACTGTGAAAGGCCTAGGTGCAACCTGGCAGTCACCAACTGCCTCTTGTGATTTCCATGGACTAGGAAGAAATAAAACCGTCATTGGAGGCTGGTGTGGAGGAAGGGACATGGAGAGCAGATGGTGCTTGAGAGTGCAGGGTAAAGGGATATCGGAGAGGCTTGTGCAAGTGATGCTGTGGGAGCTGGCATGGGACAGGTCTCCTGAAGAGCTGCTCCTCCAGCACGTGTGCACAGGGCTGCCTCGCTGTGGCCGGGTGCAGGTGCCCTGGCAGAGCCCCTGGCAGGGGTCTGTCTTCCATCTGGGGAGGAGGGTGCCCTTACTGCTGTGTGTGTGGCATGGCTTGCAGCGCACACGTGCCACCCCAGTGGCTGTCCCTGCCAGCAGCGCGAGGAGCCCGAAGTCACCTCTGAGCTCAGGCGGCTCAGCGTTCTCGCAGCGGGCCTGCGGTGGGCTGGATGCGGTCAGCCCCCGTTGTGCCTCCCACCCAGGAGCTCGTTGGGGGATTTTCAGGGGGCAACCATGCTCTTGCCGGAGCCCGTGGCAGGGGGGCAGGTGTGTGTGCTGCCCGGGCAAGGCCTGGGGCACTGAGGCTAGGGACCTTTGCTTGCTTTGGCACCTGATGAGGAAGGCAGCAGCGCGGGGCTTTCACCAGTTTCTGATTCCCCTCCTTGTGGAAGCCCTTCCACTAATAATCAGTTTTCGTCTTTTCTCTCTCTCTAATCTCATCTTCTTTTCCCTTCCTTCTCACTCTGCTTCCATCTGCTCCCCCGTTTCCCCTTATTCAATATCAGTTATTAGGTTTCCATTTTGGGTGCAACTGCTCCAAACATTCACCCTGACACCCCTGCGTGGGGCATGGCTCACATTTTCATGGATTATTTTTCCTAGTTTGAGCAGGGAGCAGGCAACCAGCCCCTCTGCTCTCTGGGGCCAAAGTGCATCCTGGTGCCACAGCAGGTCAGCCTTGCCCAGCCTGCAGAAGTGACGCTGGCTCTGCCTGCAGGCTGGTGCCCCGGCAGCCTGTGTCATGGGCAGAGCCAGCCCTGTGCCGACCTCCGCAGGACCGTGCCTGCAGCGTTGCCCTTCGTGTGTGCTGCCTGCAGTAGGATGGCTGGGGAGGCTGCTGAGCTTCCTCAGCACAAGTGTTTTCCTGCTGCTGTCTTGTCATGAGTTATTTTCTACCTTCTGTTCCAGAAGTGGTTGGATTTTAGCAGTGCTTTGTTCTTGTCCCTTGTGGAGTCTTTAGCTGTCTCACGGGACAAAGCTGTGACAGTAGCAGGGACATGGCATCCTCCCCTGTGCAGCAGTGCAGATACACTGTGGCGTATATCACATACCCACCGCATCCTTACTGCGGGATGCTCCAAAACCTTTGCTTGATCCTTGCTGCAGAACCCCTAGCTGTCTCAGCTGCCAAGCCCAGGGTCTTCTTTTACGCTTCACAGGTAACCTTTTACAGTTTACATTTTCTGAACCACTTGGTTTCAGCATTGCTACAAACCTCTGCTAAATAACTGCTTCTGATGAGATTTCCCTGGCTAGCGGGAAAGGAAGGACGGACTTTGGAGTGAATCTGAGCTGCAGCATCTGGTAGGAAGGGGAAAGGGCCTTTCTGATGCCTAAAGGTGGTTTCTTTTCTTTCTCATGCTTCTGGCAGTCTGACATAGTCTTAGGGCACATGGATGAAGCTGAGAGTGAATCTACTCAAAACAGAGACTATTGCCTACGATGAAATCTCGCCCTTTGCTCATGGAAATTGCTAGAGCTAGTGGAAAACAGGAGTCAGATGGGCAGTCCCCATTGGGTTTAACCAGCTGCGTTCCCCTGCCTCATGAGAGATAACCCTGATGGCTGCTAATGCGTCTGCTGGGAGCATTGCTCCCACTTCTGTACTTCCAAGAAAGCTGCAGATACTGCAGGTATGTCAGTGAGCCACCACCCAGAGCAAAAAGTGGTCCCTGGAGAGGATAGAGCATCTCAGTCCCCGTCACAGCATCAGACCCCTTATTTTCAGTCACTTCTCTCCATCAGCGAGTTGCCAGGCTCTTTGTATAGACCCTACCTCAACTCTTGCATGAATAATAGTAATCATTCAGACAGTCCTGTCTGAGGCAGATCAGCTTTCTCTAACTCATGACAGCAATCATCAGCTGTTAGGTAAAGTATGTTTGATGCTAACTCTTCTTGCTCCAATTGCAATGCAGGGCTCGGAGCATTGGGTATTTATAGAGAGAGAAACTCCTAGGCTGGAAGCAGTAGCTCTAAAGAAAGCTCTGGGAGTCAAGAAAGAAGAAACACGTGCAGGTACTTCAGAGGTGAAAATGAGTGAGAGCATATCGAAAGTGGAGATGGCAATAGGGAAAGCCAAGGAAATGGCAGGCCAGGAAGAGCCAGCAGATGCAGCCCTGGATACCCGGACAAGAGCAAAAATGATTGCTAGTCCAGAGGATTTTGAGTCTGTCTGGGAGGATGAGATCTATGAGAAGGAAACCAGCGGGGAGCCCAGACAGGAGGCAGAGCACCTGCCAGCTGTGAGCACAGAGGAGGAGCCCCAAGAACAGAGCGAGGAAGCAACCACCAGTGAGCCAGGTCTGCCCAAACCATGTCAGCAGCCTGAGGAGAGGCAAAGGGCAAATAATTTGGGGCCAGAGCCTCCCCAGGGAGAAAGTGAGGTGATCTCCAAGCAGTGTGCTTCTGCAGCCTCCAGGAAGCAGGAGGCCAGAGTGCCAGCCACAGCCACAGAGCTCGTTAAAATTAAAGTGAAGGCTAGTGATGACAGCTTGGAGACTTCTGCAACCCAGAGGATCATCTACTTAGGAGATCCAGAGGGAGAGGAGAAGGATAGTAAAGCACACCTGCTTTTGGAGACTAGTGGATGGTTTGGCTTGGAGGAGAGACCAGAAGCCCCTGTGAACGTGTCCAGGGACGGATCCGGGCACGCAGCACCTGCGGCAGAAGGGTTCCAACCCCCTTCCTCAGCCAGTCAGCAACACAGGGCAGTGTCTGGAAAACCTGCTGAAGCACCAGAGCAGCCCGGGACAGGATGTCCCACCTCAGGGTGGGAGGAAGGGCTGTCCCTACAGCAAGAGAAAGCATCTGCTGAGCTGACAGGCTGTGAAGCACTCAAGGGAGGCGAAGCCCTGCCGTGCTCCCGAGAGGTGGGACCAGAGGAGGTGGATCTGCAAAGCCCAGTGGGAGGCTTGAAGCCATGTGGCCTGGCAGGGGATGGCCACAAGGCTGAGGAGCACAGAGGGAGCCCAGTGCGGAGCCTGGACTTCAGCACAGCAGCGTTGGGGGTCTCGGGAAGAATTGGAGCAGATGGTGACAAGGAGGAAAGTGCCAAAGAGATTCTTCAGATGGAAGAGATAGAGACTAAGTCACCTCCATCAACTGTACCTCAGCAGGGCCACCCTCACGCCACTGCAGAGTTGGAAGGGGATAAACCCAGCATTCCCACCCCTATGTCCTTTCCCCAGCAGTCCAGCCCTGCCCCTGCAGAGCCAGCCCCAGGCGCTGAGCCTGAGGGTGGAGACCTGTCTCGGGGCACCAGCCCTGTAAGAGGTGTGGGCATACCCAAAGATGTGAACCCCTCCGTGGAGGTGGCACACAAGGATGCAAGCCCTGTAGTCAGCAGAGGAGCACCCAAGGACATCAGCCCTGTAGCAGAAGTGACAATACCCAGAGGTACCAATCCTGAGTCTGAAGAACAACCCCAAGACGTGGGCTTTGCTGCATGGAAACTACACCAAGCTGCAAGTCCTGTTGCAGGAGGACTACCCCAAAACACAGATGCTTCAGCAGAGCTGATCCAGGTCAGAGACTCAGCCACAGGGGAGGTGGCCCAGGACATGGACCCTGTCACAGCGAGAGCAACCCAGAGGAAAGTTCCTGCCACAGAAGAGCCGCTCCAGGAGGAGAAGCCCATGATAAAAGAGCTCTCCCAGGACATAGGACCCACATCAGGGAAGCTGACCAGAGATGAAGGCTGTGGGATGGAAGAATTGTCCCCTGAGAAAAGCCTTTGCTTGGAAGAGCTGCCTCCCAAGGCAGAAGAATCAGAGGAACAGACTGAGGCCATAATAAGAGACCTGCCCCAAGAGGGTCCTGTGGCTAGAGGGCTGCTCCACACTGCAGATCCCAAAGGACAAGAGCCATCCTGGGACTCAGAGTTTAATGTGGGACAAGATCTGCGGGGCAGGAGCCCTACAGTAGGAGAAACCACCAGGGACAGTGACCGTGTTCTGGGGCAGCCTCCACAGGATAAGTCTCCTCCCAAAGAAGCTGCTGATGTCCCGCACTCCCACACCCCTGTAGCAGGTTTGTGTCAAGGAAGCAAGACATACCGTCTCTCTACCTTGATCTACGAAGGTGGGGGAGAGCTGCATGTGAGCAGTGGGGCACATCAAACAGAGTCTGGGTTGTTGATGTGTGTGGCTGGGAGGACAGGACTGGTATCGCAGGAGCATGGAGATGTCATTGTGGCCCCAGGTAGCTGGCAGGACAGTGAGAGCTACAGGAAAACCTCAGTAGCCTCTAAGATTAAGATGTTCGAGCAAAGCGAAGTGGAGAGAAGGGCAGCCCCGGAGGTACAAGAGCATGTGCCTGAAGCTGAGACATCAGCAAAAGCAAAGGGGAAGATGGGTCTGGCACAGGATATGGTTTTGAACACAGGCCTCGCCTCAGCACCTGTGGCACCAGTCATTCCGGTGGGACCTGCGTCCAGTGCGGGCTCCTTGGCCCTCGGGCAAGGGGCTGGTTTGGGAGACGCCTCCCAGCCTCTCTCTCTGAAGGAAGATGTTTCTGTTGACCCGGAGCACGAAGGAGAAGACAGTGCTGACCTGGCCTCCCCTGACTCTGGCTGCGAACTCACACTGGCAGAAGCCGTGGTAACTCTTCCAATGAACTGTCCGGATGGAAAGTTCATGCGCATGTTGTGTGGCTCTTTATTATCATGTTCAGTGGCTCCTCACACATCCATTGACTGACAGCAGTCGCTTCGCATCCCCTGTCCTTTTATGTGTGTGTGTGGTCAGGCTTATTTGCTGAATGCAGACCCGCTGGCCAGTTGGTTCATTAGCTTCTGTTTTGTGACACCCCCCCACCCCCCCCCCCCAACATTTTGGCTCCCTGGAGAATGCTGCTCGCTAAACCCAAGAGCGGGCACCCAAGCTTCGTGTCCAGGAGCAGGAAAGGGAGACGGGGGGTGGCTGAAGGAGCTGCGACTGTCACAGACACGCACACACACCTAACAGCAGCGTGCCCACGCTTCCAGCTTCACCCTTGCATTTCTTATGTTGATATCCCTTCTTGCTTAGCTCGCCAGCCTCACCCACCCTCCCCTGTCTTCAGCAAGCTGGTGGCTGGATGATGAAATAGCTTTCTTCGCTCTTGTAAGCTCTAGATCAGCGCCTGTAGAGTTCATTTCCTTACAACTAACCATTTTCTCTAATCCAGAGCAAATCTCAGGAACCAGGTGGGGAAGAAAAGGATTTATCTCACCCGTCAATAAAATCCAGCCTGAAAGAAGAGAATTTAAAGACTGCTGTTCCAGTGGTCTTCCAGGTCTCAGTGCTGTTTTACTAACTGCTTCTTACTGTAGTGTGAAAGCTCACATTAACCAGCTGAGGGCTGTGTGCTTCCAGCTCCTCTCCCCATTGCAGAGCTGTTATGTATATATTTATACATACACACACACACGAAAACATGTATGCAGGTGTGTTCCTCTTGAGTTTTTCTGACACCCTGTTTCTCATACCTCTCAACCTCCCAGCAGTGCCAAGGGAAGGTTGTGCTGGCACAGCCTGGCCCATTGCAGGGGTGGCTCTGGCGGCAAACACTTGGACCAGAGTCCAGGAGGTGGGTTTCCTCTGGCATCAGTGGGCTTAGAGCTGTTCCTAAGGGAGAGCTGCCTAGAGTGAGATGCAAAGTCCAGCATGGATCTAGATTTCCCATGGCTTCATGGCAAAGTGTGGCGAGGACAAATGTACCCTCTGGTGGTGGAGTTGAGAGGTATGTCCATGTCTGGTGTAGAGCTAACGGAGGGAGGAGGGAGGTCATCCCTTGGCTCTGATCGTGCTGTCAATTACACTGACCAAACACTCAACCAGTTCATCCCTAAAACTCACCCCCGGCTGCGTGAGGCCTCTGTAGTGGTAGGGGACCAGATTCACTCCCCAGCGCAGGCAGCTGCCCTATCGTGCAGGGCTGGGGGGTGGCTGGTCCTCCTCCCCCCGGGGTGGCGCTCCGCAGGGCCCACACAGATGCTGGAATTGGCACACTCCTTCGCTTCTCCTTCACCACGTGTGGCTGGTGGGGCCCTTTTCTTTCAAACTCTTCTCTCTTTCTTTCCTTTCATTTGTTTTGTTTGGTTTTTTTTTTTTGAGTGCCCAACCTTACTGACATAAATAGCATTGGCATCTGAGCTGTTTCTGAATGTCTCTTAACAGACCTGTTGTTTTGCATACATCTGCTTCCACTGGGTGCACAGATGTGCCTCCAAGCTGGCCAAGCTTTTCTGTGTGACTGACCCTTTTGTGAGATGATTAATTACCAATAGACTTTTGGCAAAATCAGATTGAATAACACTTCTCCCCCACTCCACTCCTGCAAAGTCGCTGCTGTCAGAAAGGTTTGAGTCTCCATGCTTGAGTTGTGTTTGACTCTACTCTGTGATGTTTGCTGCAGCCTTCTTTCTCCTCCTCCTCCTCCTCCTCCCCTCTGCCCCGTCGGCACTGCCAGCGCTGCCATGCCGTGTGGTGCTCACTGTCTCCGTCTGTCTCCGCCATTGTGTCTCATTCAGAGAGCGGGCTTGAGGGAGGGCGCCGAGGAGAAAGCTAAGCCACCTCGGCACAGGGCTCCTGAGAGTGACACCGGCGATGAGGAGCAGGACCAGGAGAAGGACTCGGTCTTTCTGAAGGACAACCACCTGGCCATCGAGCGCAAGTGCTCCAGCATCACGGTCAGCTCAACCTCCAGCCTGGAAGCAGAGGTGGACTTCACAGTTATTGGTGACTTCCATGGCACAGCCTTTGAGGACATCTCCCGGAGCCTGCCTGAGCTGGATAAGGACAAAAGTGAAACAGAAGACGAAGGCCTGGTTTCCTTCCAGCACACTGACAAAGTAGTTCCCGGACTGGAAGAGGATGTCAAAGGCAGGGAGAAGGGCTCCCAACCCAGCCCAGATGTCTCCCATCTAGAGGTACACAGGGACACCATTCCACTGAGACTGTCTCCATGCATCATGCCTCCATGTGCCTTGTCCTGGTGCCCAGTATTACCTCGCTGGTGTGCACTCCCACGCTGGTTTGGAAGAGCATGCTAGCTTTCAAACATCCCCAGGTTCCTGTCCGCTGTAGCTGTTTTCCCCTGGCGCACGCTGTCTTCTGTCGTTGCATGGCTATATCGTGTGTTTTGTGCACTGCTAACCATAAGAAGTCATCGTTATCTTGTAATCCCCCGTGTCTGACTGCCCACCCTGTCCCTTGCACCACTACAGCATGTCAGCAGCTGGGAAGGGCACGTGTCACTAACCAGCAGTTCTGTCCTTGTGTTTTGCATGAAGTCAGTGACCAGTTTGTGTAGTGAAGAGAAATGTGCTGCCAACTAATCTCTCTGGTCGTGCCGGGGCTGGGAGGGATTTACAGAGTAGCTTGTGGGAGCCTCTCCAAAGCTCGTGGAGGGTCACTCCTGTGCTGGGAGTGACTGTAACAGGGCTAAGACAAATGCATGCAGCATGCGTGTGGAAGTTGCGTGTATGCCACAGGGAGAGGACGGTAGAGCCAGCCTCAGCTCGGACGAAATGTAGCCTTGCCTCTGTGCCAGGCCAGGGCCATCTCCTGCCCAGTCAGTGCTGGGGCAGCCCTCCAGCCCTGACAGGTGAGTCCCCAACGCTGCCTGGAGCTGCCAGGGCGAGTCCAGACTTGGAGCCAGGATAAAGCTGCAGAATTAGAGGGAGGTTTCTCTGAACCAACCTGGAAAAACTTGTGCCATGGGATGCAGGGTCACAGCGGGACTGTGGACATGGATGATGAGCTCCACCATGCCCCATGGCCATCACTGGGCAGGGTAGACTGTTGGCTCAGGAATGCTGAGCACTGGCGAAGCAGCCCCTGTGCAGGAGTGCTTGGCAGCTCCAGATTCCTGTAGCAGGGAAGCGCTGAAAACCTATCTCCATTCCCCTGAAGTTCTGACTCCCTGGGTATAACCACAGCCGCCGGGAGCTGGTGCAGATCATAAACCTGCTGCAGGGCACAAGTGAGATGTATTTGGTGGGTGTCACCCACCTTTTGAAGACGAGTGTGACATAACCCATGGTGTCTGTATCCAAAAAAATCCCTGAAAACCCCAGGGACAGAGCATCAGGTCTGATTTGGGGTATGTCAGTCACACAGGGCCCTTTGCACAGTGGCCACCTGCCCAGGGCAGCAGCCTGGCCTCTGCTCTTTGCCAGGTAGGGCTTTGCGTAACGGCTTGAAGGACATCAGATGTGTGTGGCACCTGCCAAGGAGTGGGGCAGAGATGCTCTGCTCGTGGGGGCTGGTGCATAAGGAAACTCAGGGCTGTTGGCATCGTACCCCAGTGCCTGACTTGCTGTGTTTCCTCTGCAGTCATCAGCACCGAAAATGGATGCTGTGACCGTCGGCCTGGGCCCAGGCGTGAAGAAGCCTGAAGCAGATGGCTCTGCTCCCCACCAGGTCAGCACCACAGAGGCAGCCCAGGTGACGTGGTGGCTACATCCTCCTGTGGCCCTGCTCCCCAATGGCTCTGCCAAGCCTCAGTCCAGCAAAACCTGTCCTCAGGCAGCAGCACTGGGAGGGCGGGTTAGGGGGCCTCTGCTCACCCTTTTCTTGCTGGAGTCCCCAAAATACCAAACCAAAGCCCACCCAGAGATATTCTGTGTATGTCCCTGGCTCCATCTGCCATGCTGCTGGGCAGCGCTGGCACACAGGGACAATCTCCAGAGGGTGATGGCCACCATACCTGCTGCACTGCACGTGTCCATGGCCTCACGGCCCTCCCTGGCTTTCTCTGGCAGCAAGGATGGCCACACCATCCCTGTGAGTGTCACCCCCTCCCTGGCACCTCCAGGCTCACCGGGTTTCCTTTGCCCTGGCAGGTGGAAGGAGGCACCCCGGGCAGCAGGGACACCGCAGCCACTGCTCACGCTGGCACCGCAGAGACTGCACTGGCGACCTCAGTAAGCAGGGCTGACCCCTTGAGTGCTGGGGGACCTGCCGTGCCCTGAGGTCCCTCTGCTCCGGCGAGGGCGACTGGGGCTGGCTGTGCTGGGGGGGAACCCTGCCCCCCTGGGGATGTCTGCGGAGGGTGACCTGCTGTGTTTGCCCCCACATTGCATCCAAGCCAACATGCTCATCTGCTCTTCTTTCAGGACCACAGCACCAAGGCTGGGAAAGGGGCTGTTCCCACGACAGACCTTCGCTCCCTCTCACCGGTGAGGAGGGGGATGTGGCACCACCAGCCAGGCCAAATGGTGGGGAGGGAGGGAGGGAGGGAGGGAGGCAGCCCTGCGGGGGCTGGGGGTAGGCTGGAGTTGGTTCAACAGGGTCCCCTTCCATTGGTGGGTTGGTACTGGGAGAACACCCTTGGCTGGTGGGTTGGTACTGGGAGAAGCAAAAGGATGCTTGGAAGGTTGGGGAGCAAGATGGCAGGGGACCCCCTACCCATGGCCTTTCTCCTGTACCAGATATGCACCTTGAGCATCTTCTGGGAAAGAATAATTCCTAAAACAAAGCCCAGTCCCTGGTCACATAGCAGGCTGAGATATCTTTAGCCCTGGGTATTCTGCCTGGCCACCCAAGGCCACACACAAAGTCTTCTGACTCCCAGTGGAGGTCATGGCCATCAGCAACCCTGCCCAGCAGCAGGCCTTCCTCTGTAAAATGTTCTTCTACTCTGTTGCCTTGTTTTGATGGAGTCAGGCCTGGCCAAATGCCACGTGGTGCACCAGGCTTGTCACTCTATGCAGCCAGGAGCACCAGCACACCCTTCTCAATCCCTGCTGTGCAGGGATGGACAAAGCTAGAAGCAGGCTGAGAGCTCTGCACTTAGGGTGGCCCTGAGGATAGAGGGGGAAGAGTGAAACTGTTTAACATCTTTACTGATGATCTCGACGAGGGGATCGAGTGCACCCTCAGTCAGTTTGCAGAGGACACCCAGTTGGGTGGGAGTGTTGATCTGCTCGAGGGCAGGGAGGCTGCAGAGAGACCTGGACAGGCTGGAGCCATGGGCTGAGCCCAACTGGGGGAGTTTCACTGAGGGCAAATGCCGGGGGCTGCCTTTGGGCCACAACAACCCCCAGCAGGGCTACAGGCCTGGGGAGGAGTGGCTGGAGAGCTGCCAGTCAGAGAGGGACCTGGGGGGGGGTCATAATGAGCCAGCAGTGTGCCCAGGTGGCCAAGAAGGCCAATGGCATCCTGGCTTGTGTCAGCACTGGCATGGCCAGCAGGGACAGGGAAGGGATCTGAGCCCTGTGCTCGGCACTGGTGAGGCCGCCCCTGGATGGGTGGGTTCAGTTTTGGGCCCCTCACCCCAAAAAGGCCATTGAATGACTCGAGCGTGTGCAGAGAAGGGCAACGGAGCTGGGGCAGGGTCTGGAGCACAGGTCTGCTGGGGAGCGGCTGGGGGAACTGGGGGGGTTTAGTCTGGAGAAGAGGAGGCTGAGGGGAGACCTCCTGGCCCTCTACAGCTCCCTGAAAGGAGGGTGCAGAGAGGGGGGATGAGTCTCTTGAGCCAAGGAACCAGCACCAGGCCAAGAGGGAATGGCCTCAAGCTGCCCAGGGCAGGGTCAGGCTGGCTCTGAGGAAGGATTTCTGTGCAGAAGGGGCTGTTGGGCGTTGGAATGGGCTGCCCAGGGCAGGGGGGGAGTCCCCATCCCTGGAGGGGTTGAAGAGTCGGGTTGACCGAGCACTGAGGGATCTGGTGGAGTTGGGAACGGTCAGTGTGAGATTCATGGTTGGACTGGAGGAGCTTCAAGGTCTTTTCCAACTGAGATGATTCTGTGGTTCTGTGAAATGCAGCCATGAAATCAACTCCTTGCTGCAGAGGCCCTTTCCTGGGGCTCTGGGCTTGGGGTACCTTGGAAACCTCTCCCTGGCCCACCCAAAAAACTAGGTCCAGTTGGAAGCACAGCACAGTGTCTTTTTTTTTTCCTTGCCACTTGCTTCCCTCCCTTGCTTGGCTGAGTAGGTACATGCCAGTGGGAAGGTCCCAGCTCTTCAGTAGCCCCACTGATGTTGCTTATCTCTGTTCTGCAGATCACCAGCGGCTCCGCCGGGAAGGAAATGCTCACCAGCATATTCAGTGCCACTGCAGAAACCCTCTCCACTTCCACCACTACCCACGTTACCAAGGTAAGAGCAGCTCCAGAGGGGGCAACCTGACGCAAGCCACTGGAATTTGAGGATGGGTGGATTTATATTGTGGTTGGTCCAGCAGAAAATGCCCCTCTTCTCCTTACAAGGCAAAATAGTGTATGCTGTCCCGTGGGGGAATGACGAGCCAGCACAGCACCCTGTGCCCAGGTCAGCCTGTCCCATCCAGCCAGGGATGAGCATGGCAGGCTGCAGGCAGGGACAGCCAGGCATCGAGTGTTCATCCCCTGCCTACCACCTGCGGGGACTGGGAACGTGTTGTGACCATCTCTGCTCCTTGGTAGACTGGGAGGGCAGGGAGTTGCTGGGGTGACAAGGTGAGCAGCACGCAGCATCACTGACCTCCTGAAGCCAACTGCATGGGTGGGAGGGATTCTGAATTAGGCTGAGCAGCGTGCATGCGAGTCCCTGCCTGTGCAACAGGGGTGAGTGTTCCCAGATGCACCTAGAACCAGACCCCAGGTCCCCCTGGCCCAAGAAGCCCACAGCGACAGTGCTGGAGCGTCTGGCCTTGTGTCAGCGATGGGAGCCATGTTAGCATGGGGTGCTTTGGGTTTATTAGAGCTGGAGTGGTGCAGGCAAGGGGAGCACTGGTAGGGAATGAAGGAGATGAGGCTGCATCAGAGGACCTCGCCCATGGCCATTTCATTCCCAAATTAAGTGCACATAGATGAAAGCAGAAGCTCAGTGAGGGAGCTGAGCAGGAAGGAGGGGTCTCAGTACCTGCCTCCTGGGCCTTTTCCTTTCCTCCCACCTGTGGCCAGCTGTGTCTTGCCAGTTCTCACCACTCACTGAGTCTAGCATAGTGGGAGATACACTAAATTATGGGGGGACTTCCTAAGGCAATTCTGGCGTTGTCCTTCCTCCCATGGGCAGAGCTACATCTACCAGGAGCTGACTTCTCAGAGAGCTGTGGGTGAGTGCTTTCCTTCTTGTTGCGCAGACTGTGAAAGGAGGGTTTTCCGAGACCCGAATAGAGAAGCGCATCATCATCACAGGAGATGAGGATGTGGACCAGGACCAGGTAGGAGCAGGATGCCCTGGCTTTGCCCGGCTCTGGCTGCCCCCAGCTGCAGTGCCACATGCTTCTGGTTCTGGCTTGTGCCTGTTTAGCCCTTCTCTCCAAAAACTGGCCCCTGATGCCCCAAACCTACCAGCTCTGTCTGGCAGTGCAGGTCCCCACAGGGTGCAGTGGCACCGATGTGAAGCCCCAGCCCAGCTCCCATCAGTGCCCACTGCAGCAGTGGAGCAGTGGTAAAGGTTACATCGCAGCACAGATCCCAGTGATGGGATCACCTTTTTATTTTCTTAAAATACATTTCCAGTTGCCCTTTCTCTGTGAAAATACTCCAAAGTGATGCAGGTTATTCCTCTCTTTCCACCACAGTCTCATTACAGGTTGACTCACTCCAAGTGATGGTAGAGACACCTGCCTCTGTAAAAGAGGAACAAAAAGTGACAAACTTTTATGATGAAATAAAAGGGATTGACACAAACGTCTAGGACCACAGGGTCATTTTCCTGTGGCCTATCCCTTTGGGATTTTTTGCTTAATAAGAAATAATAAAGAGCTAAAGTATTTAAAATGCTCTAAATAATTCTTAGACATTTTTAGAACTATAATAAATATAATTAGATTATTACTGTAGATTTTTCTAGGTTTTTCCTGCAGAGAGAATTACTGCTATTCCTTTTGCTTGGGTTTCATTAGGGAGCCTGGTACATAGCACAGATCTACAGAAAAAAACAGCAAGAGAAAGGCAGTGCATGAGGCTTCCCAGTGGTGTACGAATCCCTGATCAGTGGTGGGCTCCAGCTGCTTTCTGTCCACCTGTTCTGTCTGGCTGAGAGCAACGTACCAGGTTTAAGGGAAGTGACAATAAATGCTTTCATCCTTCTGGTTTCTAGGCACTGGCTTTAGCAATCAAAGAGGCAAAACTACAACATCCCGACATGCTGGTAACCAAAGCTGTGGTATACAGAGAAACAGAACCTTCTCCAGAGGAAAGGGACAAGAAACCTCAGGTAGGTGAAGCTACCAGGTAAGATTTATACCTGCTGCGTAGGGGTGCATGTGACTGGGGAAGTGTCTCTGATCCCCACCAGCTGCAGGTGCTGGTAGGTGTTTCTGCTCCTTGGCACTAAGAGAGGCAGCTCCTGGCCAGCTGTCCCTGTGTGATGGTGGCTCTGGGCATGGCCACCTGGTTGTGGTTAGAAAGCCGGTGCCATGCTACCAGAAGCAGTTCTGCAGATGTCACCTTGCTCAGCAGAGGAGTCAGAGTCATTTGCATGTAAAGAAGAAAGGACCTGGTGATACCAGTTTTGTGGATGGGCTGAGAAACTTGGCTACAGGTTCTGCAAAGCCAGTCCAAAGTATCAGACCAGTGTTTGTAAAAAAAGAGGTTTCTTTAGGCCCATTCAGATCCCCAAGTTGTCCTTTCATACACAGGCAGGTGCGGCCAGCAGCACACAAGGTCTGCGCCTCCCTGCAGATGCCCCAAAGCAGTCATAGCCCCAGACATTTTTCTTCAGGGCAAAAGCTGGTTTGAGGACTCACTCCTGCCCCACTCTTAGCCCCCTACTCTGCCCCCATTGCTCCCCATCAGGCGGGATGCTGCAGCCCTTGGGGGGTGGCACAGCCCAACAGACCCCTGTGTCAGAGCAGCTGAGGGGCGGGGGAGCACGGTGGGAAGGAGAGGGGGAGCTTCTGAAAGCAGCTTCACTGCTGAAAAATGTATGAGCAGCTCTGTCACCAGCCAGGCTGCAGGTGCATTTTGAGAGGCCTCTTTGGAAATATGATTTTGTGTTTCTTTATCATATGAAGGGTTTGATTGGCAGCTCTTAAGCTTGGAAAAGCGACCAGCTCCATTGCAGCTTGGAAGGTCAGAAGAGGCTCTTGCATCTGTCTAATCTTACTTCCTGTCACACAGTACAAACAAACAAGCCTTAGACACTTCAGCATCACTTTAGGGAGCCACCCAGTTTTAATTGAATGGCTTAAAATAAGGGAGCAGTGACTCATCCTCATCTCCCCCATGCACCAACACCAGCCCAATGAATTAAGAGTTCCTGCTAATTGCCAGAGGTCTTGGTAATTAAATGCAAACTGTGGCCCCAAGTGTTTGCAAATTTACTGTGCAGTGGCCTCATACAAAGAGGACCCCTTTTATAGCCAAAGAAATCAGCACCCCGTGACTGGTCATTTCCATCTGCCTTGTACAGGAATCTTGACCAACATGTTCATGGAAGTTGGCATCTGTATTCAAACCTGGAGAACAGCGGGAGAAGGAGCCTTCATGCTGGATTTGTCAGCAAGACATAGACATCCTGGCTGAAATGTTCATGGCAAGAGACAAAAATTTTTAAAAAGGAATAGCAAATATATTATATATATATATACATACATACATATATATATATATATATATAAAAACAGGAAACAAAATGCATCCTTGCACTGCTGCTATATGCTGGAAATGAATAACAAACACCACCAACAACAAACAAAGCCAACCCTCTGCAGAAAAATTGAAGAATTTACAGGATTGGTGATGAAATAAGATTAAAAAAAAATAACAACAATAATATTGTTAACAACACAATAAGCCACCATCTTGCATGTTACATTAAAGGATACACAATCATGAGTTCATTTGTTGCACACTGAATGGAAAGGAAAACTGCTTTGCAACAAAGCAAGAAATAAGCAAACTGAACTAAAAAACCACAAGCAGAAGCAAAACCATTCCCCACCTCTGGAAAGAAGAGAGAAAACCATTGAATTTATTACCTTAGAGTTATTTTCCGATTCTCAAGTGTCGTTTTGCCCTTCTCCTCATTCCATGCTGGTTCTTTTGCATCTTTTGGGGTTCTGTTAACTCTTCCCCTTCCCTTCCTTATCTTCTTCTCTGTGCACTTGTCCAACCTCTTGTTCTCTGAAGGTATTTAAGAATGGATTTCATTTCAAACAAAACAAATGATATGTATATGGTTTCTCATTTATAAAAAAGCAGCCTGTAGGGTTTCATATGGATGTGCATTTAAGTTATGTATATTATATATAACGAGGGGGGAGGGAGGGAACAATACTGAAATAATTCAACAGTGCTGGTAAATATAATGACAACATTTTTAAATTATTAACTATTTGATTGACTGTGGTTGGTGTATTTTGAGACACGTGTATTTTGAGATCACATGTGGGACTCTAAGTCCTGCAAGAAGAGAACGGGGAAGGTTTCAGCTGCTGCTGTTTTAGGGCGGGAAGGGGAGAGGGTGAGAGACAGGAGATGTCCTGACGGCTGATCTGCAGTGTGTGGTGGTTGGATGTGGAAGGTCAGTGGTGACTTGTAGGGGCAGGGAGGGAGGTTGAGGCTGCGGCTCTGGCAGCTGTAGGCAGGATCATCTCCCCGGCCCCCACCCAGAGCCATGGGAGTCAGCTGGGAGCAAGGTGGCAGCCACAGGACCACGTTCATCACTCCTCTCCAGCCCACTGAGCCATGCCGGCGGTCGGGGTGGTTTTGCTTTGTTTCTGGATCCCAGTAATGAAGTTACTTGAGCTTTGTAGTAGGGGCGAAGGCAGAGAGGTTGTTCCTGCCCTGCCTCCCCCACTGCCCAGGGTGTGATGGCAGGGGCTGCCCGAGGCGTTGAGGGCTGGTGGCAGCAGTGGTGGGGCAATGGCAGCCCTTCCCCCGCCCCGCCTGGGGATGGGCACTGGAGAGACAGTGCTGTTTCCATCAGTGCAGAGCGTCCCTGCCATCCCAGGCTGGGTGAGAGAGCCCTCTGCATAAGAAGGCGCATGTTGAGGAGATGTCAGTGGAGCTGCCTTCCCCCAACTCATCCCAGCTCAGCCTTTAGCCACAGGCTTCCTCTATGGCTGCCTTTGGAAGAGGATCATGGGCCAAGCCCAGGGCCTCGTACACTGTGAACCAGGCGGTTAGGGTAGACTCGGAACCAAAATCAGAAAGGAAAGGAAATAAACGGGTTTCCTTCTTGGAATCGTCTCTAGCTCCTGTGGAAACAGAAGGGCCCACGATTCTGCACCATTTTGCCTTTAGTCTCCCACCTCTCACACAGACGGTGCCCAGAAATAGGCGCGTTTTGCCAGGTCCTGTAACGTCTCAGAGGAGACAGCGAGCAGGAGAGCCTGCACCCCGTGGATGTTGTGGGCAGACTCCGCTCACCGCCTTTGCTGTCCTAGCAGAGAGCCTGCTCCCTGGCAGCCACAATTCACCAGTTGTTTGCTGGTATGTCCCCGTGAAGTCTGTTCTCCTGGCAGAGGGGTTTCTCCTGCAAGCGTGAAAGGTGTGAGCACAGGCTGCTTGGGACATGGGCAGAGCTGCTGGCTGGCACCAGTGCTGCCAGGTCGTGAGGGTCTCCCCAGCTTCCATCTGAGCACCTTCAGCTACCTTTAGAGATCAGACCCCCAGCCATAAAATAATTAAGGCAGTTGCAAATAGGCTACTTTTCTCTCTTTTCTTTTTTTCAATACACCCAAACCAGCTGTAAACAGCAGTGACACTTTCAGATAGCAAGGCGGGGTGGCGGCGGGCTCACCGTCTGCACACAGTGCTCATGTTCATCAGCACACTGTGTGGTTCATAGCTGGAGGAGCTCACCTGGCTTTGGCACCTTTATAACCCACCAGAGGCTACTGTGAAACTAGATACTTCCTTTTGACATTGTGTATAGTTCCAAAATCGGTTACTGTTAAAAGTAGTGGCCTTACAGAGTTAGACTTGATGTGCGCTTGGACTGAAAGGAGTTATGTTTGGAGTGAGCAGATCCAGTCCCTGGCTTCCGCAGCGTGTCTAATGGGTGGCAGTGTTTAAAAACTTTGAATAAAAAAAGAAAAAAAAGCTCACTGCTTGTTCGCCTGGCGAGGTGTGGGTTTCTGCTGCTCAGCAACAACTGAGGCCCCCACGGGCTCAGCTCCCCCAGCCTGCCCGTCACCTTGCTGTTTCTGATAGCTGATCACTGCTTGTTTTCTTCCAGGGGCCTTTCTGTTGGAAGGGGTGGGAGACACGAGTGCCTGTTTTTACCTGATGCCACAAATTCATTCCAAACCTGGCCTGCAAATGCATGAGTAATAATAACAGCAACAATAATAACAATAATATTTATTTTTATTTGAGAAGCACCTTACCAACCAACTGCAACGCTCTGTTGTTCCTTCACTAATTCTCCTTTTCCCTTGTTCTCCCTCTCCCCCCTTCGGTCATACTCCTTTTCAGTGCTCGGTGGTGTATGCGTGTGTGCTCACTGTTCTTGTATTCAATAAAAGTGAAATAAATGTGTTTGATGCTAAATCAGCTTGATGCCTCAGTGGACTCTTTCCTACTAGGAGGATGGAGAAGGGAAGGGGGGACCTTGCAGCTGGGGTCTCTGCACATGCAAACAGTGGGCCCTGCTCTGTCGAAAGATGCCCCCGTGTCACGTATTGGGGCTGGTGGAGCCGGGGGTAGCTTCATGCGGCAGCTGCCGACCCTCGTACACAGCGTGGGGCAGCGAAGGTGGGTGCGAGAGGAGGTGGCGGCTGTCCCTGAGGAGTCAGGGTCCATCTGTGCTCCTGCGGGGGCAGGACGTGGTGCTATGAGGCACCCGTCCCACAGATCTGCCTTGCTGTGATGGTCTCTGTGTGTCTGTCCCGCTTGGGGGGGTCTCGGGCCACCTGTCCCGCTGCAAGGCTCTTGTCTGTCTGTCTGTCCCACAGCAGGGCTCTTGTCCGTCTGTCCCGCTGCGGGGCTCTCAGTCCCCGGCTGGGCGGACGGGGGGGCCAGGGGAATGGCCGCCAGCTGGGGGCTCTGCGGGAGTCAGCCCGTCTTTGGGGGACCCTCGGGTCGGAGTGGAGCAGCCGCCAGCCATGGAGGGTCCCGGGAGGGCCGCGGGGGACACCTGCCGGGTTTGGGGTCTGGGGAGCCAGCGGGGATCAGCGGGGGGCGGTGTCAGGGCCCCCCGCCCGCCGGGGGCCGCGGGCACAACCGCCTGCGGCGAGGGCACGGGGGACCCACCGCGGGCCCGGGGCGCGGCTGGGCAGTGCGGGCGGCCCCCCCCGCCGGCCGCTCCCGGAACCGCCGCGCCCGGAACGGCTGTGCCGACCGGAACCGCCGCGCCCGGAACGGCTGTGCCGACCGGGCGCTTCTCGGGGCGGACCGGGCGGGCGCGGCGGTTCCGGGCGGTGGGGCCGGGGGTGCCGGTCGCGGCCTGCGCTGCCCATGGCGGGCCCGCGGCCGGACCCCGAGCTGGCCAGGCAGCTCTTCTTCGAGGGCGCCGCCGTCGTGGTGCTGGGGGTGCCCGAAGGCACCGAGTTCGGCATCGACTACAGCGCCTGGGCCGTGGGACCCAGGTTCCGCGGCGTCAAGATGATCCCGCCGGGAGTCCACTTCCTGCACTGCAGCGCGGGGCGGGCGGCGGGCGGCCGGGAGACGGGCCCGCGCACCGGCTTCTTCCTCAGCCTGCAGCGGCGGGAGGTGCGGGTGCTGCGCTGGGACGCCGCCCGCGAGGCGGTGTGGGAGGCCGCGGGGGAGGCGGCGGCCTTCAGAGAGCACCTGCAGGAGATGGACCCGTTCCTCGGGCCCTACCCCTACGAGACGCTCAAGAAGTGGGTCTCCCTCACCAGCTTCATCAGCGAAGCGGCCATGAAGAAGCTGCAGCCGGAGAGCGGCCAGATCTGCGCCTTCTCGGAGGTGCTGCCGGTGGCGGCCGGGCGCCACACCCGCGACCGGGCCGAGCAGCGCCTGCCCCCCGTGGACGCCGAGTGCCGGAGCCTGGCCGAGGGCATGGCCCGGCTGCCCCAGATGAAGCCCAAAGCCGGCACCGAGATCAGGTTCACGGAGCTGCCGAAGCAGACGTACCCCGATGGTGCCACGCCGGAGGAGATCACCAGGCACAGCATGGACCTCAGCTACACCCTGGAGAAAGTGATCACCCAGCGCTACGCCAGCCGGCCTCTGGAGCTGCTGGGTGAGCGCTGCCCGCGGGAGTCCTGGGCCGCTTTGGGAGAATAACGGCGTTTCTCTGTAAAGCGGGAGCCCCGGGATGAACCCTGTGCTGTGCTGTGGGCCCTGTGCCCTGGCACCCGCAGGCATCGCTCTTAATTGCAGCACAGAAATTTGTGGAGTTTTTAGCAGCTGCAGGGCCTGTTGCACTTGCACTGGTGTGAGGTGGCCGGAGCTGCCAGCCTTTGCCTCTCTGTGCTGTGCTTGGGGCCCAGATTGCCTCAAATTAAGTCAAAAGCAGCAATCGCGAGTGGCCACAAACCACATCTCGCACAAAGGGTGCCTGTGGTCTGGCACCGGCAAGGCAAATCTGCCTGTCAACTGAACCTCTTGAGGATGGAGCTTATGGAGTTCTGGGCGCATTGAATGGGGCTGAACATCATAATTTTCAGACTCCTGTTCCTGTGTGGGTTTCCCAGTGGGTGGTTGCCCAGGAGGTCCTGAAGTGTGGTTCTGTTTCGTGGCAGGATGGAAGGAGGGCTTGGGAACCCAGTCAAGCTGAAACCTCGAGGCTGCTGAGGTTTGGAATAAATCTTGGTTTTTCCCTTCATCCGTTTTCTCTATATTAATGTTACTCAATTTATGAAAATTATCAAAAGACAACTAGGATATACAAAGAATAAACTACCTTAGGAAATGGTGATGCCATCATGCTGTCAAAATAGCTGATTTTTGAGCAAAAAAGCATCCAGTGAGACAAAGCCTGGCTCCTAATTCAGCGAGGAAAAAACATTAGTCGATGCACTGGTCACCTCTCCCACTCCCAGTGTTCCCACAGCCCTTGCATTCGAGGGCAGTAGCGTTTGCACTCCCATGTGCCTCTGGAGACCCAGGCACACGTGGACTGAAAGCTTGCAGAATAACTGCAATGTCTGAGTTTTTGAGTGTCATTTTGAGAACACGGATGACAGTGGAAGGCCTTAGGTGACTGTTTTTTCTGCCTGTAAAATCACTCTCCAAAGATGGTAATTACAGTTACAGGTGGACCTGCCCAATTATGCTTTGCTTTTTCTCTAGCTGAAGGGCAGAGCATTAGGACATAGTCAATGTTTGGAGTATTGATTGCTATTAGCAGAATTGCCAGAAGGGCAGAATGTGTGTGCAGAAGGCTAACCCAGTTTTATGCAATCATTTACAGAGTTTTTAAGAGGACACGTACCTTGGATATGTTTTTAATCTTACGTGTGTTTTGTTTTGTCTTCCTTTGCTGAATATTCACAGCTGAGCTGCAGTTTGCTTTCATCTGCTTCCTGATCGGGAACGTGTATGATGCATTTGAGCACTGGAAAAGACTCTTAAACATCCTCTGCCGATCTGAAGATGCTATAGGGAAGTATCAAGACCTTTACATCAATCTAATTTCTGTGCTTTATCATCAGCTTAGTGAAATCCCATCTGATTTTTTTGTGGACATTGTCTCCCAGGACAACTTTTTAACCAGCACCTTACAGGTATGTTTGTGACTATCTCTTGAAAAATAGGAGTGGGAGGAGAGGGCATACAGGACATCAGAGCAACTTCAGGGAGAAGCTGCAAAAGGAATTAAGCTACTGTTGTGAACTGTGTGGGAGATAGTGAGTCTATCTGATCACACACATATTTTCTTTTGCTTTTTCCCTGTGTTATTTACAAAGAAATACCATTTGCTTGTCATCTCGGAGCTTGATCTGCTCAAGCTATGCCCAGAAGAGTCTAATGCAGTATAAAATTGAGTTAGTCTGCATGCAGAGGGGCCAGCAAAATGGGGCAGTGACAGGAAAGGCTAACAAAGATGGCTGCAACAGAGAATGGGAACTGTTTTGTTTTATTATGTTTTCCTGTAAATAGTGCTGAAAGTAGCCTGCTACATTGCCATGGTTTTAGAGTTCTGGAGTGGTGCATCTACTGCAACTGGACAGTACCAGCATGCTTATTCTATAAGTTTTTAAGGCCTTGGACTGCATTGAGCTGAACAGCTGTGAGAGAGGCTGAGCAAGTGCAATATGGTGTCTGCTATTTTTTTTCCCAAATGCCTTTCATTCTTTAAAAAAAAAAACCAACCAAACTTTGACATAAAAGACTGATGATGCTGATTTTTGGCCAGCTTGAATGGTATGCTTAGTATGGAGAGAAGTTGCAGTGAAACCTCATGGAGCTTAGGGCATTGATAGTATTTAAGAAGCTTTTCCATTCCTGTTAGCCTTAAGCACAGCTGAAGATTGCCTATAATCAAGTTCTTATCCAGAGAGAATTTATGGTTAGTCCAAAATGCAGAAAACACTGCTTCTACTAAGACAGGCCAGGGCAAATCTGTAATTCGGCACTAGTAGAACCTGTTACTTCCACTGATTGTGACCACACTGACAGTTCAGGAAACAGACTAAGCAGAGCTTGGTTTAAAAAAAAAAAAAAAAAGAAAAGCCAAAACCATATACACTGGTGAAGTTCAGCAATGGAAACTTAATCCTAGCAGAAACAGTAGTAAGTTCTGCTGCAGGTGCTTGATGCAAACTGGTCGTGCGTTCTCCTTTTTCAGGGAATGGTTCCATTTCTCTACTTGTAACTCCCAAGTTCTTCCTGTAGCTTTGGGGAGGGTGGAGGTGTTTGTTTTTAATTTGCTGCGTGAAATGTTATGGGAAGCATTGCTTTAATCAAGTGACTTTCTTCACTTTTTTTTCAGTTTAGATTCATAAATGTCTTGGTTTTTTACTTTTATTTTATTTTTGGTGGTTGTTTTTTCCATCCCATTATAGGACTGGAAAACCCAGCTCTCTTTGCAGCACACTCGCAGGCCAATACTTTACACTGTTTACAGCAGTGCAAAGAATGTGTCAACCAGGCATTCTTTCCATCTGATGGGAATTTTGGAAGCACCCTGTCTTGCTCGTTATCTTCCCTTTTTGGGTACCTGAATCTTGTATGCCCTTGGATTTCATCGGTCTGTGTTTTTTATTTAAGCAGTAGAACCTGATGCCTTTAGGTGGCTGCACTGGCTCCAGCAGTCTCTGTTAAGCCCTAGCAGGAGTCGCTGCATTGCTAGTAACAAAGAAAAAAATTGCCTTATGGTTGAACTCAGCCTCTCCTTGCTAAAAGTTCTCTGTTTCTCTGCTCCTGGGGGATTTCACTCATGTGCTGAACAGTGCCAGGGAACCTCTGGGAGTTGCCTTACCCAGTCACTTTATGTACACAGCCATCAGAGTTAACAGTCTTAACTGGATGTGGGCAGGTGCAAAATGGTCTGTGTGGGGGGAGTGTATTATCTGTGTTAGCTTTTGCTCAGCTTTGAATACAACAACTTTATTTTTGGAGTTTGATCTAAGAAAGAAGAGTACAGCATAACCTCCACTGAATATGCAACCCTAACAGTGTTTAAAGGAAAAAAATATTGATGGAATAACTAATTTAATGTGCAGTTCATTGAGAAATGGGTAGTATAATCTTTAAATCTTTTTTTAAATTATGTTTTTAATAGCAGCCTTGCTGTGTAAGAGGGTTCTGTTATAAAGGGTCAGTTTGATGGTAGAATGAACAGGGCAAAGGCAAATGATCATAAACAAAGAAACGAACTTTGCTGCTCCTTGTCAGTGTTTTATCTAGCTTGCTGTCATGTCTCTCCCAAATAAGAAACTGCTTTTTTCCCCAGAGGGCTTTCCCTTCACTGCCATCATGCAATGATTTTTTTTTTTTTTTTGGCTTTGAAATATAAGATTCTTCCCATGGAAATGAATTCTGGATCACAGGTTCAGAAGAGGAGCAAAAGCAGGCTGATGAAAGATGGGCTCTGAGGCTAAATGCCCTGTTTAATCGTACACAGGTGCTTTAACTCTCAAAGTGCTAACAGAAGCTGTGAGTTTGTGAAAAGTTAATAGACTTATGTGTGTTTGGATGATGGAGGAGAGCCACCCATAGAGGTTAGTCCAGATTTCAGTGCCCTTTGCTCAAGGTAATGGCTGTGCTGGGGATAACTGGACTTTTTCCAGGGAGCTTCTCTTACCTTCAAGGTAAATTTTATTAAGTTTCCTCTGTATCCCGAGGTGTTGATGATACTATATTACAAAAATACTTTGGGGCATCTCCTGGCCCAGCCATCAAAAAGGTGGGTATAATTTTGTGGCCATGAAAACTGATAGTCCTCTTTTTTTTTTCTCCTGCTGCCCAGACGTTTTTCTTTGCTCACACTTAACTGAGTTTTAGAATTCCATAGTACATACTTAATTGCATACATACTCCTGTTTGAAACAAAGTTCATACCTTAGTGCAAATATTTCAAATGCTGACTCGGAGTGAAGGTAGGATGTCTCTCTTGCCTGTGGGATGAGAGAAGTGTAGGCATTGTTGAGGTAGCCCCAAAGCTGGAGTGGTTTCCAGTGTGGTAGATCCCTTACCAGTGGCCTAACCTGAAAGTGCACCCTATTCATGATGTCTTTGTAGGAAAGAGATGCACAGCTTGTACTATGATGGAGTTCTTACTGACTTCTACTCTGTTCTTTTAGGTGTTTTTTTCCTGCACGTGCAGTGCTGCTGTTGATGGGACCCTAAGGAAAAAGGCTGAAAAATTCAAGGCTCACCTAACGAAGAAATTTAAATGGGACTTTGAAGCAGAGCCTGATGACTGTGCTCCTGTAGTGGTAGAACTACCTGGGGGTGTGCAGGCAGACTAAACAAAATGCTCACTTAGAAACAAACAGTTTTCTAAAATAAGTCTTTTCTTCATGTCTTCTCCAACTTTGTCTTCTCCAACTTTGCCAGCTTGCTAAAGTCTGTTTCTGAGGCTGACTCCTCTTTGTCCTGTAGAAGCAGATGTGGAAAACCCAGGAGGATTCCTAACTTTGTGAGGAGACCACAACTGTTGGAGGAGTTTTGTCACGTGGCTGTTTCGGACAGCTGCAGCATCTCATTCTGTACGGAGCTGACCTCTAGCTCCCTGGTCCCTTCTGTCCTCCTGGGCTTGGGGTGACACCCTGTTTGGAGAGCATCTGTGGTTTACACTTGAAGCCTTTGCTGCTCCGATTTGATGCCTCCTGAGCGAGGAGTGAAAGCCCACATGACTGGTCACTGCAGCTTTTGACAGCCCGACCCCAAGCTGTGAACTGAAAAGCTCTGCTCTTCCTAGGCTTGCGTTACAGGAATGTCACCACAGCTAGTTTGGAACTGGTTTGGATGCTTATGCTGCTTACTGTGACTTATTGCAATGATCTGTTGTGGAGGAGGACCCAAAGCCTCAGCAAAATTCCTCCCATTTCATACCCCTAATACTGAGGTATCTTATTCCTCCCTTTTATTAAAGCCTTTTGTATTTACTGCTGACATTCTGTTTAGCCTCGTGTAAAAGAAAGGTAAGAGTTTGGTAACAAGAAATAGAGTTATTGGACAGTAGTCATCCAGGTCTTGAAGAAGAGAGCCAACATGAGATAAAAGGTCAGACTTCCACATGAACTGGATCCTCTGTTTTGTTATAATTGGAAATCTTACATATTTTCACTTGTGACAGTCTCTTCTTCTCCCCATTTCCCACAGGTAGGCTGTAAGAAAACTTGTGGTGGTCATTCAGAGCTGCACAGGGACGTAGTCCTACCACTCGCTTGTTACCTTCTTGGCTGTTAGACTCCTTCAGGAATTTGTCTGTATGCATGTCTAACAAGACAATGCTATTTGTTAGTCTTTTATAGTTCAAAATAAACCTCGAGAGCCTTGCCTACAGAAAACATCTGTACAAATGTTTTTTTAGTTATGTAGCCAAAGCTTATGGTACAGTGGTGCTGCCCTTTCTTTCTCATTGGGATGTCCAGTGGCCCCAGAAGTAGGATCACACTGATATCTGTGACATCCAAGGGCAACTCCTAGTAAAACGGTACGTGGCAGAAAGCACAGCAGGTTCTGGGAAGAAGGTATGTGATAAGGTGTTTCCAGGTAATCAGGAACTTACCGCAGGAAGCTTTTGTCTACTGCTGGGTGCCATTTCCTCCCTTTCCTCAAGGGCTCTGCACTTCATTGTGCTGCTGTCTTGGTTTGTCCATTTTAAATGACCTTGGTATTGACCACACACCCTTAGGGGAGGTTACTCTTGATTTGGCAAGTGTCACGTTCTTAAATCTTTCTTTCCATGCTTTCTTGTCCTTAACACCCTTGAGATCTTTTGTACAGTAGTTTGACTGTTCTCTCGTCTTGTCTTTTTGCTCTTTGTTGGTATCCACAGGCAGTGCTGTCTTTCCAGTTGCCAGCTGGACAAGTCATTTGTAATGAATGGTCCCAGCTTTGAGGAAAGGTGCCTTTTCGGTTTGTTGGCTCTTAGCACCAACCTGATGACTGGTTCTGTTGCTTCGGAGCAGAACATCAATCAGTGATGTAAGTAGTAAGTAGTGAAGGTAGCTCAGAGCCCAGGGAACTGCCTTTCTGTAAGGGAGGGAGGAACAGCGCTCTGTGGTTGCAGTCCGGGCTGGCCAGGCAGTGTCAGTGCTTTGCAGGCTGTCCTGGCAGTGCTCCTACATGTTTGATGGTAGGTCATTTGAGTGTGTCTTTGTTAAATCTCAAAAACAATAACTGAAAATTAACTTCCAAAGTGTGTTATAGTCAGGTTCCCATGATGAACTACCATTTTAGCAACTCAGAGAAGAGAATATAATATACTTCCACTGTGCTTTTTTAATTCTTTGCAAGGTAGTAATAAGGAGAGGTAATAAATCTCTTATTAGACCCACAAAATAGGGCTTTGGGAACAGACCCTTTGCTGGACATGAAACAGAAGCAGTGAACTTTGAGCTAAATACAGGTTGAGGTGTTCAGAATTCAACTCCATTATATTGAACACTTTGATGGCACATGAAGCAACATATGTTGGACATTTGCAAGGGGGGTTTTATAAATTTGGGAGGGAAAGAGTGCTGTTCCTGTTGAAGTCAGCAGGAAGGAGGGGATAAAAGGAAAGTGGTAACATGTAATAGAAGGAATATTTTCTTGCCCATATATAGCATTAGGCCAGCCATGGCTATGATAACACTACCGCTTTTTCTAGCTAAGACGAGTATGATCTGAAAGCAAAAGAGAGACTGTGTGTGTATAAATACACATTACTGCAAACTAATGAAGTGTAATATGTGATGTGTTTGCAACAGTGATTCAGCAATGAATTAGGGTCAGGACAAGCAGCTTTGGGCGTGTTGTGAAGTGGCACTGAAGCATGAGGTACGTTGGCCTCCTGCTTATGTGGAGAGTTGTCCGGCTGCCAGAGTTGTGCGAGTGAGGCAAACTGGCATCATTCCTGTCCTGTTACATGTGCTTTCACTGCAAATTGTGTTGGAGCATGGGCCCTGTTTAGACTTAGGTGAGGCTCATCACTTGTGAATCAGCAGTGGCACAAGCTGACCACTGGATAGCCCCAAAGATGCACTGCACACTGCATTTACAATGCCAGGCCCAGTGTGAGTGTATTCAACCCTGAGAGCTGCTAGTCCAACTTTTTTTATTTTTTTCACTTTTCCCATAGGTTCAATAACATTAGCCAAACCAGAGTTTTGAGACATATTTAGCCTGTGTGGGGCCTCTGTGTTGTCCTACACCACAGAGTTGCTTCTTGTTTCATCAATCCTGCAAGTTCAGAGGTACGGAATGTGCCACCTGAGGCTGTAGAAAGCTGCCTTCCTGTCCCAGTATCATACACCCTTTTTTTATTGGGAAGAGAAATGGCACATCTTGCTCTGCCAGTTCATGTGACATTCTTTATGATTCCCACCATCTCCTCCCCAGCTGCAAAAAAAGTAGACAGACCACTTCTGTCTCTTTTCAGGTGGATTGCTGCCGATGAATTCATCATGTCACTGATGAACATCCACAGTGTAGTTTGCAGTTCAAATCGGTTTTGTGTGGCAGCTGCCTCAGCAATGCTTTAACTCCAGTGACCACAGTGCTTGCAAACTGTGACCCACACTAGGTTCGTATAGTGTTAGATGTTACCCAGACATGTAGAGGTGTTTATGTCCCACAGCTCTTGTCCTCTAAATGCAAACTAAAGATGAAAGAGAGCAGGTGGGGAAGCTTTAGAAGGTGATCAGTGACTCTGTGTGGCTTGTTAGTGCTGTGGTTTTAAATCTGAAATGAGCTCAGGGTTAATCTTTTGAAAGAGCAACTCTTCCTTGGTGCTTTCACTTTCACTGATTCATGGTAAGTTGAATTTTTCATTACTTGCTCAGTGTTTTCTTGTGGTAAACCTAGCCTTTCTGTGTGTGTCTTGTTTCAGTTCAAGTCTTTTCCTATTTTTATTAGGCTTTTCTAGTGTTTGTTACTATAGTACCCTTGGTTTTTTAGTCTAGAAATAACAAATCGTAGATATCAATTTGGCATTTGTGCCTCTAACAGGAGTGAGAGATTTTTCGGGGTCTCTTAGACACACACCACCTTTATTTGGTACAGCATTTATTTCTGCTACTACTTTCACAGCTGGACACAGACTGTGCCAGCTGCTGCAGATAGAGGGGCTGACACAGCTTCTGGAATATGCAGGAAGATGAAACGGAACATCCTGATTCCTTTCTCTGAAAAAGGAAATCATCTTCCCTTGATAGTGCTGTTCATTGTTGAAGGAAGATACGACGGTGGCTTATTCTACAGCCGTGTTACTATAAAAGGGCTGTGCTGTGAATGGTCATTCCTTCCCAATGTGGTCAGCTATTTCATAGCTATTTCTGCTCCTTCTCCGAGAATGTGTACCTCCTGTCCAGCTGCAGTCTGCTGGGCAGACCAGGGCTGGGATTTGGCAGTGCAGGGCCTGTCCCAGGGAGGCAAGTGTACAAACCACAGAGTGGAGGTGGAGCATGGGTGGAGGATGCTCTGTAAAGCATGGGCTGTGCTGGAGCCTGTAATTAATGCACAGGAGGCACTGACTCTGCAGGGGCCTCATTAAGAGAGCATAAATGAGCTGCAAGGCAGCCTTAATACAAATAAACTCCAAATGGGTTAATCAATAGGAGGAAAAATCCATATACACAGACTGTCAGAGCCACTGCTTTGGGTGTGTTGGTCCAACTCTGCCTCAGTGGGTCTGTTCCAGAGGGCTTTGTGTTTGCATGAGGAAGGAGCTGGTGTCAGGGCACAGCAGAAATGGGTTGTGCAGCAGCAGCCTGGCCAGTGAGGTGGCAGCTCTGCACCTTGCCCGCGTCCAGCAGAGCTCAGCTTGTGCAGCAGCGCTTCTCCGCCTTGGCTTGAGGGACTCCACGGATCTGAGACAAAACGGCTGTGCTCATCCTGGCGTGGTTGCCAGGTGAGGCAGCCCCTGCCAGGTCTCAACCTCGGGCAGGCAAGGAGTGAGAAGGAGATGATGAGAGGGTTAACTTTTCCTCTCAGGCAGCCATTGGGAGGGCTGTGTCAGTGGCCTGACTGGCAAGAGGTGACTCCACTGTCCTGCAGAGGATCAAATGGGATAGTGAGGTGAAGTCCAGAGGTTTCCCAGACTTCAGCTCCCTGAAGCCATAGCTTGATTTTCCCCCTCTGCGTGGGAGTTTGCAGCACAGTGACTCTTACAGATGCCATGCAAGCCTGACCTGGTAATGCCCCTGCAGTGCCCCCTTGCAATTTACTTACTGTCCCTCTGCCTGTAAAAATCATGTCTCTTCCCACCATAGTCGTTAAATAATTCAGGAAATCAACTGAAATAAAGGAAGAGTGGTAAAAAGTGCAGCATTGATCAGGGAGATGGGGATGGCCACTGGAGCTGCTCAAAGCCCCTGGGTTGGGCTGGATGTCGGGGGGGCGGGGGGCGGGCAGTTTGCCTGGGGCATGTGCAGGGCTCACCAGAAGGGGAGTTGGTTTTATCCTGTGCTGCAGGTTTCAGCACTTTCATTTTAAAATCAAAAGTTGCTTCTCCTCCCCAGCTCTGATCACTGTGTCTGCATTCATTAGGATGAGAGGGCAGCATAAAGGTAATTACTATGATTTTTATACATTACAGTAGATGATGACAAGTTTAAAGGTCATTTAAAAAAATTAAAAGGAAATGGTCATTGTTCTATATTCAAAAATCCCTGATTTCTCCCTCAGCTGTGGAGCAGCTGGAAGTGTGAGGAAGAGCTGGTGACATCCAGGAAGGCTTAACCCAGGAGTAGCTGTGGTCTCACAGGACGTGGCTAAGGTTTGGAAATGAGGGACATCAAGGATGTTATTGAAAAAGCTAGGTTTGGAAAAGACATTCCTTCTCAGCGTTGAAGTAGGCACAGTTTTGTCCTTGTTTCATGAGATGTTGTGTGAAACGAGCTGTTTCTTTTGACTGGACAGAATTTGGGATTCTTGCACTTGAGTGAGCAAAGAGGTGGCTATGTCTGCTGGGAAAGGATCTCCAAGGGACATGGATTCCCTTGAGAATCTGACTTGCTTCATCCTGTGGGTTTCTTTTTTTTTAATGAAGCTAGCTTTGTTTAAACAGTGGGAGTTCCTGTTAATTAATTTTTCAGGAGCCTCTGTTGGGTATCCCAAGCTAATTCTGTAGCTGGAAGGTTAGCAGTGGCACAGGTTACCAGGGGGAATCTTCCATACTGTGGAAGTTGCTCGTAGTTTACTGAACTGGTAAGAAGCTTGTGAGTTAATGTTCTAGGAGCAGTCCTGTTAATGATGTGAGTTTTCACATTTTCCCCCAAAAAATTGTGTTCTGGGAGGGAGGGGCCACTTGCCCTGCCTTTTCTGTGAAGGTTCCTGTGAGGAGGGCATCACTGGCAGGAGCACGGCCGTCATCATGTGTTTTAAAACAAATTTTACTGTTAAAATTTGTTTGGATTGAGAAAGCTGCTACTGTGCAGAGAAGGGATTTTCAGGGAAGGAGAAGGACCTCTGGGTGGCTCCATCTTCACAAACTTGGCATTAGATAGTGTAATTTCTGCATGAGTACTACATGAACAACTTTATTTTCCTGATCCATCCTTATGTTTTAAGTCCTCAGGAGCAGTGAATATTCATGCCTGGCTAATGCAGCTAGCTGGAGACAGTCTTGCTCTGGTCAGTCAAGGAATTGTTTATAGCAGGTGGTTATCCCTGGGAGCACTGCCACATCACTGAGCACTGGTGAGGTGTCCCAGGTCTGGAGTGGACATCCTAGCTGGGAAGCTGATGCTTCACACATGTGCTGAGGCCCCACAGTCACACACTGATCTGGAAAGGGGCTGGCTGCTCCAGCACCCAGTATTACCTGCTCCATGGAGTAACAGAACAGGCTTTGCACCATATAGTTCTGCAACAACCTGCATTTCAGGGTGGTTCCTTCCAAGTAGAGGTTGACCGTTCTCAGTAATAGGAAGCTGAATTGTTCTTTTAATAAGGTTTGCTGGAGGATTTTATGTAGCTACAGTAATAAATATTCACTCCATGCTTGCTCCTCCCCTTGTGCCCTTCAAACTGCTGTGAGCTGCCCAGACAGATTAAATGCTGGGTGACCTGAACGCAGGTGTGCGCCGAGGGGACCGCTGCTGTTCCCCCGATGGGATCGGTGCTCTGCAGGGAGAGCTGTGCTTGGCGGGCCTGGAGCAGAGCAGTGCTGCAGGGTACAGCCTGCCCCTGCCGCAGGACTGCCTGTCCGCACCGGGCATGCCTGGCTGCATCTGAGAGTCACAAATTTTGCTGAAGTGAATTCCAGTCGTCTCTGCTATAGGTGATGGAGCAGGGATGAGCTGGCAGACCTCGCAGCAACTGGGGAGAGGAAACAATTCAGGCAGGAGAAGTGCTGGGTGGCCCCTTGCGCTCAATTCTTCCATTTGTGCTAAGCATGGCCTCTTGTCCGGTGGTATATTCATTTTGTTTTTCAAACAGCCACTTTGTGATTTAAAAAGCATCACTTGAGTCTGCTGATCGTCGCTGTGAGCTTTACAGACTTCTGAGAGACCTTCCATGTGCAATCCAGCCGGGAGCTGTTAAACACATCACCCAGCTGTGGTGTGTGGTTGCTCAGGGCCTCTAATGGCTTTATTTCATTAGCAGGAGCTCACTGGGGAGGCCTATGCATGTTCATCATCACTAGAAGTTCACGCTGCCTAAGTGTGTTCATTTAATGGACTTATTTTCTTAACAAGACCAATAACCAGTGTGATCTAATGTTCCTTCTGGGGCTCTCATTCACTTTATTCCTCAGCAGAAGCAGGCAGGTCAAGAGCTCTCCTGCATTAGCAAGAAGATGTTCCACCTTCCTTATTATCCACCATTCCCTGCAAAGATTCTTTTAAACTCCCAAAGAAAGTGTTACCTTTGATTTACATTTTTTTCTCCCCCTTTGCTTCTTCAGTAACAAAACATTTATTGCTACTTCAAAAAACCAGACAACTTCTCTTATTGTGTCAGGGGTCTTAATCCAATTCTAATGTGACTTAAGTCAATCAGTCTTCCCATGCTTCAGTACTGAAGGGAAATGGCAGTTTTTGTCTTGTGCCAGCAGTAAACGATTTTTTTTTTTAACATGTGCCACCAGGTAGGGTCCCTCAGAGCTGTCTGACCAGCTTGTGTATGCAAAGTGGTAGGTGTGTGGATGCACACGGAGCTGAGCTACCAGCGTATGCATCACACAGCTGGAGTTCCTGAGCAGCTGGGTGACTTCTTCCCCTGGTTACTGCCAGTGCCTCTCAATACCTTCTTTCTCCCTCATATCGCGTGGTGGGTCATCGGAGGGTTCAAGCCTGTGTAGTTGCTGCTTTTGCAGTGCAGGATGGGAGGTGCTGAAGAGAGCAGTGCCTAGGGAGAGGATCTGGATCTGCAGCCAGCCCTCCACCTTCTGAACACACACCAAACGTGCTCCAAGTGTGCCAGTGCAAAGCAGGTGTAAAGTGCTCCATGGAGGAAGGAGCAAGTGAGACCACACCTGGGTTGTCCTGAGGATGTCTCGGTAATCAGAGCACAGTGCAAGGCAATGAAATTGGTTTGTTTGGTAGGCAAGCAGAGGGTTGCTGCATCCATCTTGGCTGCTGGGACAGGACCTCTACAGCCCTTGTGGTGCCCATGTCAAAGGTTTGTGCTCGTGAAATTAAGCCAACAGCAGCTATGCTTGTTCTGCAGTTAGTGGAGGTGAGGGAAGAGCTGAGGAGCAGGGTCTCCTGCTCAGCTGCTCCCTGAATACTGCTATTCACCAGCAGGCATCTGGGTTTCAAAGCTGTTTCTCCTCCTCCCAACCCCACTGATTTCCCTCTTTGTTACTTATCCTGGCCTTTCCCGATTCTACTGTGAATTGCTGGGAAGATGCAGTGGAGGAGAGCCCTGCACGCCTTTCCTGCCTCCCTGACTTGGTTGCTTCCCAAAGGGGATGGGGATGGGTGGGTGGGTGAGTGCCTGAGGCACCTTGATCTGTATCAGCAGCAGGGCAGCCCTTCCTCTGGCTGTGAGCTCCTGCTTGGTGGTGGCTGGAACATGAGACTCTGACAGGAACCTGCCCTGTGTGATTGGACAGCACATGTGTAAGCAAAGTGCCCAGGGTGGTGGGACTGGTCCTACGATGACAGTGTACAGTGGAAATGCTCTTTGCCCTGAAGAACCAGCGGAGTCAAAGGCAGGAACGGAAACTGCGTCTGAGCTGTTTTGCTGGTGACAAGGACACCAGTTTGATCTCACCAGAACGGCTCATTGGAGGTGTGAGGGAGGTGTGGGGATGCTGGGCAGGCTGCTGGGCAGGGGAAGTGTGTGGGGCTGAGGACTGGAGGGGCCGTGGGGTGGGCTAAGAAGGTGCTGGCAGTGTCCTGCTCCTTCCCAGCTTTGGAGCTTGTTTGGCACCAGCAGCCCTGCTGCGTCCAAGGAAACACACGGTGGTGTCTCCATGAGAGCACTGTGTTGGTTGAACCCCTGTGGATTTGAGGAGAGCAGTGGTTTCTCTGAAGACTTTCCACATCTGTGGATGGTGGCCTGTGTCATCAGGAGATGAGTCAGTCAGGAGATGGCAACGTGAGTGCTTGTTTGGATTTGGCAGGAAGACCCTAGAAACACATTTTTGGGAGCTGTTTGAATAAGTCAAGGGGTGGTGCAGGTACGATGGATAGCTGACCCTCTGAGCTGGGGGAAGCTAGACAGGATGTGTCTGGTATGATGAGAAAGGACAGAAAAATCTGACAGCTGGATGGAGTGGAGGAAGATGACCTCAGCCCCCCTGCAGCTCTTCCTCCCTGTGATGTGCTAGTCCAGGGCTCCAAGCAGTGAAGAGCTCAGCCCCAGGGCCATGAGTGCTGCCTGGCCCTGCCTGGCTGTGCAGGCAGGCTGCCGGCCCGCTCCCTGCCGAGCGCAGGCAGGTGGCAGCACGCCCCTCCGGCGGGCACCCAGCCGGGCATGGGGCTGCTGGCTGTGCTGGTGCCTGTGCCTCTGGCAGGGCCCTGGCAGCAGGACATCTCTGGGGACACCTCAGTGGGGGCCAGGCCCAGGGAAAGGCCTCTGCAGCTCCCAGTGAGGACAGGGACGCATGGGTGCCCAGGGAGAGTCCCAGTTCTACAGCGAGTGACCCAGCCAGTATCTGGCAGTCGCTGCTTGACATGAGTTGGAAATGTGCTGGTGGGAAGATGACTTTGAGCAGCAGCATTTCCCGCTGAAGGAGAGCAGGGTGAGGTGTGGCTGGGGACCTGTGCTGTTGTGTGTGCAGCCCTGCCCGGATCTGGGGCAGAGCTCAGGGCGTCCCAGCCCTTGCGGCTTGACGTGCCTCTGAGCTGCCTGGCTGGAGAGTTAACACCTGCAAGGAGCGACCTGCCTGAGGGGCAGCACCAGGCGCCTCGGGATTGTCCTGAACTCCACTAGGTACTGCGGAGGAGATGGATGCAAAAGCAAAAATACCCCGTCTGTCCTGATGGCTGTGCTGGCTCCGAGTTGTGCAGGGGTGAGCACCTCCTGTTAGCGTATGGGGGGCATCAATGCTTCCCTCTGCTCTCCTGTCAGCTGCCAAGTAGCAGAGCCCCCCTGGCAGTGCTGTGCCCATCAGTTCTCCATGCAGCTGATGTGCTATGAAGGTTTCAAGAAATAATCCTTCCCCCAGTGTCCTTCCAAGCAAGGAGACCTAGTGTGGAGGACAACAGGAGGAGCTTTTCCTTCAGGTCACCTTTCCTGGAACAATTCTGCTTTCCTTCTTATCCTGCCTGGGCAACATCTGTCAGATTTTCTGCTCTATCGCGGCAGAGACAGGGTCTGAAGATGCTCGCTGGAGGAGAGCTGCATTCTCTTGTCGTTATGCTGATCGATCCTAATATTTTAGTGTAGTGTAAGGCACAGTGTGAGCTGGGTGCTGTCCTCAGCCTGGTCACCTTCCCAAAGGACAGCACAGCTTGTGAACAGCACCACTTCTGACAGCCCTTTCAACAAATGCTTTCACGTATTCATTTGTTTGTCTGTCCCTGAACCCTGGTACCAGTCAAGGCAGCATCCAGCACACTGAGGCTTGGCAGGGTTGGAAGGAGATGGTGGCCCCCTCTGCATGGGCAGGAGTGAGATCCTGCAGAGCCTGGGGAGGGCTGCTCCCCATCATGGGCTGCAGGTAGATCGAATGAGCTGCAGCTAGCTGTGGTGGGCTCTGTTGGGTGGATAGGATTCACAGCTGTCCCTGGAAACTGTTTTGAAGTGGCCCAAGCACTAAAAGTACTATTTATCTGTAGCTGGCAAAATTATGCTTGCAGTTCACCCAAGGAAACTGGCTGGTGTGAGCTCAGCTTGCACAGCGAGAGTGTGACAGAGCTGGGAGGAGACCCGAGGCTTCTTCAAGCATCTTCTTGGCTTCTCCCAGCCAAGGCTGCATCAGACTGTTGGGGCAACGCTGGTACCGGACTGCCACAGCCAATGCAGTGGGTGATAGTGCTGAGATACGCAGCATGGGCATGGTGAGAGCACCCCCATGCACTCAGGACTGCGCTGGCATTGGGGGCACAGATGGGAGGGGTGTGGGGCAGAGGGGTGAGGCTGGGTGGTCGAGCCCTGGCCCCTCCCTGTCACATTGGTGCCGGGAGGAGCTCTGGGCCCTGGCTGCGTGCTGGGCTGCCGTCTGTGCGGGGCACAGCAGGAGAAGGGTGAGTGCCCCGTTCCCGTGGGGGAGCCGAGCAGCAGTTAATCACTGTGCTCCCTATGAATGAATAAAGGAAAAGGACTTCCACAAAGAATATAATCTCCTGGGGAAGAAATTGCTGCTCTGCTCCACCCACACCTTTCACGAGTGGCCTTCATGCACTGACTCATCCCTTCCTTTCTGGAGGCGGGGGGCAGTGTCCCTGCCGGGGGTGCTCTGCTGGCCTTTCCGCGGTGGGGCAGGACTGGGACACTGCCCCTCTGATCCGTGGGCCAGGCTGCCAGGGCTGGGCCTGCACTGGGCCTTCAAGGGACCTCACTGCTTGGAGGATTTTGGCTTTCGGTGACTGTGTGCACTGGGTTTGTGTGTGTGATGGGGTTTGTGGTAGCAGGGGCGGGGGCTACAGCAGTGGCTCCTGTGAGAAGCTTCTCGAAGCTCCCCCAGCTCAAGTCAGATCTGCCTCTGGCAAAGGCTGATCCTCTGTGATAACATATTTAAGAAGGGGAATCTGGGAGCAGGGGTAGGAGTTGTGAGGAGGCCACCTGTGTGAACACGGAGGGCAGTGGAAGGAAGGAGGAGGCAGTGCGGGAGGTGTGCCTGAGCAGAGACACCCCCTCTCTCCACCCTGTGGGGAGAGGACAGAGCCACCCCCCTGCCACCATGCAGGTCACTAGTGCAGCAGATACTGACCTGTAGCCCGTGGAGAATCCCAGGCTGGAGCAGGCCAGGACTGTCAGGGGAGGAGAAGCCCCCGCTGTTGTGTTTCAGCACTGGGAGGGCTGCAGCACGCGGAGGCGACCCACGCCAAAGCAGCATGGGAACAGCCGCAGCCCATGGGAAGGACTCACAGCAGAGAAAGTTCACGGAGGACTGTCCCATGAGAGGGACACCACGCTGGAGCAGAAGAGGATGAGGAGTCCTCCCCCTGCAGAGGAAGGAGCAGTGGGACTGACCGTAACCCCCATCCCTGCCCCCTGCACCGCTAGGAGGGAGGAGGTGGACATACTGGGAACAAAACTGAGCCGGGGAAGAACGGAGGGGTGGGGGGAGGTATTTTTAAGATGTGGTAATGCTTCTCACTGTCCTACTCTGTTAAGTGTTGTTGTTAGTGTTTGAATTAAAGTGATGTTATTTTCTTCCCCTCACGAGCCTGTCTTTTGCCTTTGACAGTAATGGGTGAGTCATCCCTTCCTGTCCTTATCTTGACTCCAAGCCTTTTACTTCATTTTGTCCTTCCCAGTCCTGAGAGAGAAGGGGTGAGTGAACGGTTCTGTGGTGCTCGGTTGCCCTCTGGGCTCAAACCACCACACCGCTCCTCCAGGAGCTCTCATGACCATCTGGCCGTGCAACCCACGTGGCCCTGCTGCTGTTTCCCCCTCACTCGGTGCTGTCAGTCTGTCTGTCTCCTACTCAGCCAGCATGTCCTTGTGATCCCAAGGGACCCAGTGGGTGTCAGTGTCCATGCACCCACTCTGCAGTGACAGGGCTGTGGTGGGACCGTGGGTGGTGATGGGATGCTGGGGCTGTACCTGTGTTTCAGGTACAAAAGGCACCGCTGAACACCCTCTGAGAAACCAGAGAGGGGTGGAGGAGGGGTGGGACCTGGGATGGCTTCCATAGAGCTACTGGGAAGTGCCTGATGACCCCGAAAGCATCCCTCCACCCGATTTGCTTGTAAAGTGGTTTCTCACAGAGTGTTGTAAAGACCGGAACTATGAAAAGATATTAGAAAGAGAATTGGGCAACTATCTGCAGCCTCTGGCTGGGAGACACCCCCAAAGTTGCTGGCCAGGGAGAGCATAACATCTGTGTCATCCCCACGCTATGGGCCCTGGTGCGGAGGAGTGGGGGGTGTTGGCGGGTGACAGTGATGAGTCCTTGTCTCTCCCTGGTAGGTGTGCTCAGGGGAGCTGGTGGACCAGGAGGGCTGTTTCTGAAAGGTGGCTTGACCGATGTGCACTAAGCAGGTTCTTCCAGATGCCTCAGTCCCCCACAAGCGTCTTGTCTTTTCTCTTTGCGTTTTCTGCTTCTTAATAATCTTTTGATCTCCTTTGCCACAGACACCTGCGTGAAGCATCTGGAAACGTGGTGCTGAGTTTGGAGACTGACTCTTGGCTGAAGGGCTTGTGCTTGAAGTGTGGCACTTGGTGCCAACTCGGGGATCTGGGGTGAGCAGTGGAGGACAAGCTGTGGCTCTCTGTGAAGTCCTTCCCTGCTCAGCGCTGACACAGCCCAAGAGAGGCTGCTGCCTCTCCTCAACTGTGAAGTCCTTTCTGTGCCTATATCCTCATTGCAGGTCAAGCAAGGAGGGAGCTCCAGGGCCCTGATGTGACCTCCTGGCCACGTGGGCTGGCAGGGTGGTCCCATGGGGTCAGGGGGCCAGTGGGGTGCCCCAGTGTTTTTCTCTCCATATCACGTGTCCTGGTTCTGGTCCCTTGCAGGTGCCCTCAGGGACACAACCACAGCAACGATGGGAAGGGGAAGGAGTGGAGTTCCCTTTGCTGCTCCCTGCTGCTCAGCAGCACAGCCTGGTAACTCAGGATGGAGCTTGGTGGTGGCGTGTGGGTTGTACAGCAGAGGAGCACTGTCCAGCAGCTCGCCCGGAGCTGCTAACCACAGTAAATCTGTGGTTTTGGCTCAAGAGAGAAGGCTCAAAGTGGCCGGTCCAGACACCTGTCTGCACGTGTGTGTGGTGCCATGCGCGGTGTGGGACCGCACGTGGCAGATGACAGATAAGAGTTAGTGTTGCTGTGCTCATTGCAATGCAATTTGTCTGGCTTGTACCGAATGAAGCACTGAGCTGCAAGGAGCTGCCTCCTGATGAGGACACAGTGTACCAGAAAATCAGGTGCATGGCTTGATAATGATATGATGATACAATTTGGGCTCATACAAGCAGTAACAAGAGACAGGAGCAGAATTCAAGAAACCAAGCATCTCCCGAGAAAAGAACTAGAGGGATGTGGGAAAGAGATAGGGAAGGCTAGATCTAGGCTGTGATAGGATTGTTGCCTCTAGCTTAGGGTTGCGGATCTATCTGTCCTGGGGGGAGGATGGGTGGGCAGTAGATGGCCTTTTTCTTTACCCTCTGCCTGGGAGAGGGATTCTGCCTTTGGCTGTCCTGTCACACATGCAGGAAGGGCCATGTTGGTTTGCCCCTCTTGTCTGAAGTCTTCTCTCTGTTGGCAGGAAGGGGTTGGCTCCCCATGCCAAGCTGTTCTCAATTTTGTTTTGAGTTTTGTTTTCTTAATGGAATAAAACATTTCAACATGCAGCCACCGATTCTGTGAGCAGGCTGCTGGTGCTCAGGGGGAGGCTGGCTAACAACGTAGGAAGCATCACTGGGGGATGCTTCATGCAAATGAATAATATACATAATTTACCGATACATTAATATTAATGAACAACCTAGCCTAACCCCTTGTAAAAACAATCATCAACAAAACTGCTCCTGCAGCTGTGTGGAGGTCTAATTTTTCCACCGGCAGCAGTGGGGCTTTCTTCCTGCTTCTGTCTCGCGCTCGCTTGGGTTCCCAGCTCCACCCTCAGCGCTGGGTGAGGCCATGACAGGCAGCTTTTTACAGCTCCCTGCTGCTGTCCAGGGCCATGCAGGAGCTTGTTCCGTAGCTCTGAAGCTCAGTGCAGCCTCAGGACCCTTTGCACTGCCTTTCCTTCCAGACATGGTGTAGATTTCCACAGAACTGGCTTTGTGACCAAGTTTCTTTTTTTTTTTTTTCTCTCCATCTTGGGCCCAGCTTATCCTGATGCGTCTTTTCCACCCTGCTGCTGTGTAGCAGCTGTATATTACTTTATAGTCACCGTTCAAATTGTCTCAGCTGTCACATTATGGTGTACAAGTCAATGCTGTGGCACTAAGAGTAGGTGGATGTCTCTTGTAATGAACCTCCATTCTCGTGATCAACTCCATTCAGACCTTCAGGGCTTGCTGCCCTGAGTCCATCCCAAAGCAGCTGGTTCCAAGGAAGTGGAGCCCGGGTCTGACCCCAGAGCCAGTGGCTGTGCCACCAAGGGAGCAGTATGCTTTTGGAAATTGCTTCAAATTGTGGCCACTTCCAGAGGCAAAAGCATCTGAGAATTCTGAGAGCATCTCCAGGGAGCATGGTCCACCAGATAGCCACAGCCTCATGGGCTGACCTCCCTGTCGGTGCCTGTTGAGCAGCATGCTGGTGTTTTGGAGACATTCCCTCAGTTCTGTCTCCCTCATCCCCAGTGATGTGGTCTCCCAGCAGCCTGGGGGAGGATGTCTCAAGTTGTGGCATTGTGAAAGTTTAGAAGAGGTTGGCAGTGTGGAAGGAGATGAATGGGAGGGAGGGATTGAGGGAAGGATAATGCACCAGCTTCTTTCCAGACTGCTCTCGCACCAAGAAGGCAGGAGGCCAGCTGAGTGATGCTCAGATGCCTCTTCCAATGTGTTTACATACCTGCACATAAGCTGGTAGGAGGGCATGGAGAGGGCTCTGCCTCGTGAGGCTGGGCATTAGCGGGTTCCTGTGCACAGAGCAACATTTTGCCTCTGTCAGAGGGATTAAAGGTGAAGCAGTCCTGTCTCCTTGGCACTCCTGCTCTGACCTTCCCTGTCCTTTCCTCTCTGAAGACACCTTGGCATTTTTTTCTAGAAGCTCTTGAATTGTTTAAACCTGAGTAAGCCTTCCGCTTTTGGGGTTGGAATGCAGGAACTGCTGCCTTCTTTAATGGCTGCACTTGAACAATCCTACCTCCCAGAAAACGGGAGACTGAATGGAGAGCATCAACCCATAATGCAGCCTTCCTTTCTTGTACTAATGCTCCATCACTAGTGAGGAGGGAAGCTCTCAGCTCCTGCCAACCAAGTGATGCGCTATCATTAAAGCTCTGAAGCAGCAAAATTCTTAAGAATATATTTGAAGTGCTTTCCAGAGCCTGGAGTGAAATCTCACAGCTGTAGCACAAGGCTGAACCCAACCAGATGCTTGGAGGAGCTCTCCTTTCCCAGCTCTGTGCCAGCAGATGGGACAGCTGGGACGCCTCCTCTCCAGGCCCTGGGCAGCCACAGCCAAAGTCCAGATGCTTTTCTGGGGCTGGTGCTGCCCATAGGGACAGGCCATGTCCCCGGAGAGCCCTTGGGAGGTGAGTGGGGAGGTGTCTGTCTGTTGCAGTCAGACTTGTGTCTCCCTGGCAAAGCTGACCATGCACTTGAGTTTCTCCATTTATCTCCTGACATTCTGAAGCAGGGTGTGGGTCACATTTGGACTCTGATGGCCCAACTTGTTGATCTTGAAGAGAATTCTTACCTTTTATTCAGAAAATAATGACTGATACATGCAGGACATATATGGGATGAGCTGGGGTCCTGGTTCACATTTCTGGGTGTTTGAAACTCCCCAGGTGTCAGAGATAGAGTGTGGGGCTGGCAGACTGTCATAGGACCTGTGTGATGCTGGGGCTGTGGTGTAAGAGAGAATTTTGCAGAGTCGGGCTGATGGTTGGACTCAATGATCCCGAGGGTCTTTTCCAACCTGAATGATTCTGGGGTTCTGTGACCTGTGGGGGCTGTGGCTGCTGGCAGCCTGGCAGAGGGTGCTGGGGCTCTGGGGGGGCTGCACCTGTTCCTGGCTGAAGTGACTTAGGGACCTTGACTCGGAGCCCTGTGTCTGCGCTCAAACAGCCCAGCTCTGCCCTTCTCCCTGCACCCCACAGATGCTGTTCCCCACTCATCCCTCGTTGAGCAGGAGATGGAGCAGAGGTGGGGTCAGCAGGGCACCCCCTTTCTAGCCACCCGCTGTGCCAGGGAGGGGAAAAAGCACTGCTGAGTGCGGAGGCATCGCCTCTGCCTCATGGCCGCATTGCACTGCTCATCTCTCCTCCTCCCTGCTGCTGCCCTCATTTGGCTGCTTTTTGTAGATGAAAAGTGGCCTTTAAAATATAGGACAAGGTCACCGTTCCCTCCCCACGCAGCAATCGCAGCCCCATGCGGCTGTGCCATGGTGCTTGGTGACAGCAGCTTGCAGAGGCACTGCCTGCAGGGGCTGAGGTCCGTCCCACCGGGACACAGCTCCAGAGGCGACGTCTGTGCCCCTTGGATGGGCCAGGCAGAGGCAAGGGTGCAAGCTGGTGCCCTGCTCTAGAGCTGCCTCAGAGGCAGGGTGGCACCGGGCCGGTGGCCATGGGCTGGGACTGGCCCAGTGGCCTGTACCACTGCTGCTCTGTAGCAGGCTTCTTTGCATCAGGCGTCTACTACACCCTCTCCTCCGGCCATGCTACCAGCTATGCTCCGCCAAAGTGCTGTTGCTCACCTTGCAGAAGAGATGCCGAGTCCTGCCTGGGTGTCTCAGAGCAATGGGACTCAGGTGGTTGGGTTTGAAGTCAGTCCTGGCCCAGCGTGAGCCACTGTGGGTGGAGGTTTGTTTCCACATGAGCAGGAAATATTCCTCTTGCTCACCACCAGGCTCGCTTGCTCCTCCTGGCACTGCCAGTGCTCCCAGCAGCTTTATTCCTCTGTGGTGTGAGTTGGTGGGGGAACCAACATGCCAACAGCCCAGCAAGTGTTTGGGGAGTTGACGCCTTGCAGACCAGTGTCAGGTGGCATGTTCACGTGTTCTTGCAAGGTGGGACCCAAGGGTACTGTCTGGAAGGGGTCGCCCATGTCAGAATGGTCTGAGTCTATTTTATTGCCACTAGACTCTGAGTGCCCAAGCCCTCTGTAGTCCCGACTGTCACCACTCCAGCTACTGAGCCAAGGCAAAGTGTGCAAATGAACTTCCTTGGGAGCAGTCCAAGCCTGAAAGTCCTCTGCCCTCCTTCCAAGCATAAAGTTATTGAATATAAACAGGCTTGTTATTTCAAGGGGAAACAGGGGTCTAAGGCAAAGCCTCACAGAAGCAAGTGCTGAGCAGCAGCAGCAGCCCTTCTTGATGAGACATTTCCTCGTGCCTGTCCCTGGTGGCTTTCCAGGTGGATGCCAGCACTCCCATAGTGCTTTTAGTTAATGGAGAAAGATAATCCTGATGTCCTGGCCAGCACTGTGTCTGTGCAGTGCCCAGGGCTGTCCAAGAAGCTGCTGATGGCTGTTCTGTCTCTTTGTGCTGCTGCGTGCTGCCAGGATCTAGCTCTCTGGCTGGAGTTCCTGGTGCCTCCAGGAGAGAACAAGCTGCTGCCCCAGTCCTGGGGACCATCCTGTTCTCAGGGGTTCTGCAGCATGCAGGGGGGCTGAGCCAGAGGTGGAGGGACAGGAGGCCAAGGGCAGCAGTGGCCTGGGCACTGAACACACCTCTCCACCAAGGTGTTGGCTGGGTGCCTTCCACCTGCAATATCTTGGCAAGGAGATGCTGTTACTGAAGAGAGGAGGCAGGTGGTCAGCCCAAACTAACCAGATGGTGCTGTGCCTCTGAATGTAGGACAGGGTGGACCTGTAGCTCCCAATGGTCTTAAATAGCGTCCGAAGGCCTCCTTTCAGGTCTCTGAACAGAAGGGCAAAGCTCAGAATGATGCTGCCAGCTCCTGCCCCAGGAGAGGATCCAAAGGACTACAAGAGCTGTGCATGTCCACAGTCATACCTGTGGGTGCCATGCTGGAGGCATGCTGGTGCTGCTGCAAGGGTGAACCTGGCCCCTTGGAGGTAAGGAGCTTTTCCTGTCACAGTAGCACAGCAGATGATGGTTTTGCTCTCTGGGCTGAGATTATTTCCAATCTGATTTCTGAGAGATGGAGTTGCTGCTGCAGCAGACCCTAGTGCAGTGCCTGCACATCCCAGAGAGAAGGGGGAGGAGCTCCAGCCCTTCTGCTGCTGGAGGAGCAGCTTGTGTGCGCTGATGGCAACGCACATCTGTGGGCAGGGTCCTTCCTGCACACGCAAGTCAGATTTGCTGTAACAAAAGCACTGGCTCTGCACAGCCCCTGTGTATGTCCCTGTGGTGGACTTGGGCCTCCAAGTGGCACCAGGGGAAGCACTGGCTGATCATTCTTCAGCAGAGACCTCCCGTCTCTGTGGCTGAGACTGGGAGATACGCCCTTGGAGAAGAGTCTATCTGGGAGGTAAAGTCCAAGGGGTGACTGCCCTTGAAAAAGAGGTGTCCAGCTGGTACAGCACAAAACTGCAGGTTTCACACCAGGGTCCTGCCGTCACTCTGCTGGAAGCTCTACTCAGGCAGTCCCAAGGGTGCTGAACAAATCTGTAATGGACATGCAGTGCAATCGTTTGGTCTTTCAGGCATGCACTGACAGAGGCTATTGCAAGATCACACTGGATCATGTCCTGTCCAGTTATATTGGCCTTATCCACATCTTCTTGGACCAGCCACCTCCAGATGTCTTCTCTGAGTGATAGTAAGAGCATTTTTCTGGCTGAATTCTCTTAGTTACCAGGCTATCTTGGTTCAGAATAAAACCGTGGTATTTGGTTTTGATACCTAGAAATTATATTTTGACCATGCCAACTCATTTACACAACTGCATGATCTCTTCTCTGCTGTCTCATAAGCACAAATGCCGTATGGCTTCACAATACCTTGTTCTTCATGCTGACAAGTCAAGTGAAGAAGACACAGTGAAGACAAGCTCTTCCACACTCCCTCCACCAGGGAGACTGAGAAAGAACTCCAGTGTGAAGTTCAGGCACCATCAGCCTTTATTAAACATCATTAAACTTGTCCCAGCAGACTGGCAACATAAAAGTTTCACGTGGCTTTTAGTAAGGCTGGGCAGAGCTTCTTAAACATCTACATCTTGAGAAAGATGCAGGAAGAAATCTGTGCCAGGCTAGGCAGTCAGGAAGTACACTGGACATACATCAGGATGATTTCAGGATGGGAAGTGACCTGCAGTGGACTTCTGATGACTGTCAAAACCACACTTATTTTTAAAGCATCTACCTGATTTTGGGGCAGGGATTACAGGAAGTAGCTGCTTGTTGCAGAAGACCTTAGAAACTGACCCAAGATGACCCATTTATTCCTGTACCTGTGAGGGTAGGGAATGAATGTAAAGAGTTTAAAGGAGACCTGCTGTCCTGGTCCCACTGCAACAGTTGGAAATAGGAACAAGCCCATGGCAGAGATTGGCTGCACCCTGCTGAAATTCAGTTACTATGCACACCATCAAAGAAACTGGTCCCTCTGCATCAGTCTGTCAATAACTCAATTCAGTGAAACTGGAAAGACCAGAACTTGCAGCAGAACAGAGTTTTTGTTAAACAGGCCAGCTGTGGTTTGTAAGACTTGTTTCTGTAAGAGGTCAAAGCTGAGAGGGTGCAGGATGTATCCAAACTCCACTTCTGGTTTCACAGCTCCCACTGGCACTGCCAGCCATAAACTCTTTCTTAGAGAAAGAGCCAAAAGCTGCCATTCCTCAAAACCGTTAGCCTCGTATAAAATATCTTAATACAGGGATGTTCTCAATACTCCTTGGGTAGGAAGGGTTTAATCCAGAAAGCCTGGCCTGCAGTCAATGATGCAATGCCATATGGCAACAGAACCACCATGGAAGAAGTGGGAATGCAGTGGGGACTAAACCCAGTGTGGTCATGGGGAAGCTGGATGGGCTTAACCCTGGGAGGGTGGACACGGGGCTCCTCCTGAGCCTAGGGGGAGGGTGGCACAGGTAGGGAAACCTGGCACAGGCTGTGTCCAGGAGCACCTTGGTCCTGGCAGCCTGGATTAAGGCAGTTCTGCAGCTGTTCCATCTCAGCACCAACTCCTGTTCTCCAAGGCCTCCCTGATTTTGGGAGGGCATGCTGGTTTGGCATTTGCCATGGTTGTGCTGGTCCAGAGCCCCCTGATAAGTCTGTGGGGTTAGTTCCCTCACACCATTTGCACTCTGCTTTTTGGCCTTGTTTCCTATCAGAGCTGTGACGTGCTGGGCCCAGGGCTGGGCAGGTGTGGAGGGGTGGGATAGAGGCCTCTGGAGAAGAGAAGCTGTCTGACTCCCAGTGGCCTGTGGCAAATGATCTAAGTGGCAGGTACCCCCAGACCAGGGGTCTGCTTTTAGTCCTCCTCCAGAGGCTGCTTAAGCACCTGCACTGCCAGAGCCCAGCAAGGAGGAGCTGGGGACAGTGCCCACGCTGCCTGCACCTTCCCAGCTGAACACAAAGCCTTTGGGAAGTTCCCAGAAGTGGGATCCAACTCAAGTGTGAGTTTTGCCAAGTGGCAGACCTGGAGGTTGAGCTGCAACTCAACAATAATCAACATAGCACTTATTTTAATGACCGCCACTAATTGCAAAAGCAGACAACTCAGCACCTGTGTGTCAGTACAACCCTGCAGGTGATCCGTGACTTCTCATTTCAACAAGTGAGGAGGGGGAGCAGGACGTCTGTTTTTTCCTTCTCCCAAGGTGACACTGGGTCATGCACCCCTGTAGCAGTGAGGGGTTGTACAAAGGATCCCCCCTCCAGGCTGCGCTCCCCCCGCAGTGGAAGGGCAGCGGGACTTCTCTGTAGTCCAGCTCTTCAGATGCCCCAGGAAGGTTGTTCCATATTGTAGGGCAGTTGCACTTGTGGAAGGTGGCCTGGTGGCGATTTCTTGAAGCACATCTGACCTCTGGACCCAATGAACTTGCCCCATCCCTTATCCATAGCCAGTCTCTGGCTCTAACACCATTTTAAGTTTCCCACCCCACTGGGCTGCTCCCTGGCTTGGGGCACTGAGCCAAAATCCTGGGCTGTGAAACAATTGCACTCTCATGGGGGGACTCTGAGATGCAGCATTTCAAGTGCAGAGACGAGGTCTGCTTCAGGGCGTATGAACCAAGGGGTGAGACCTGATGAGCACAGTGTGGTCACCAAGGCCTGAGACCTTCAACCTAGAGAAACAGCCTGGGAAGTGGGAAGAAGGGTCTCTTGCAGCTGGTCCTTCCTTTCAGTGCCTCTGAGCATTGTCTCTCTCCTTGCCTGTGGACAGCTCCACAAAAGGCAAAATCAAATCACTATTATTTTGTTTCCCCAACCTGAGCTTTAAGTAAAAATATCTAAAGAAATATTCCTGATGCAACAGTGTTTTTCAGCAAAGCAGCATGACTCTCTAGGTCTTGCCATGGGGTGGCGTGGAGAAGCGTGGAGGGCAAGAAGCCATCCTGGAGCCTTCCAGGACGTTTGTGTGAAGAATTCATGTCTAATCAGCCCAGGGTGCCAGCCTTGCCACCCAAACTGGGCATGCTTAGGGCATCAGCTTGTGTGCACAGAGCTGTGGGTCCCTGTGCATTTGGAAACCTGGTCAGCTCTGTTGTTGCTGGGGAGTGGAACAGGGCTTGTATTTGTTAGTGATGTTGCTTTGTGTAAAACCAACAAACACTTGCTGAGTCTCATGGCTTGGGTGGGATGCTAGTGCAGTGAGTGTGCTACAGCTCCACACTCCTACCAAACCCTACTGCTGTCTCCTGCTCTCGGAGACTGAACCTCTTATGGCACAACAAGGCCGGCCTGCTTACCCAAGGAGTCCTGGGAGTTCAAATCACTGTTCCTTTTAGGGCTAAAACTGGACATTGCTGTAAATGGTCATTTGCCTAACCTCATTCTGGTTTGTATGACCCATCCTGCAGCAGTCTTTCTGCATAACTGTTCCTCTCTCCCTGGCACTGATGTGACGGGCAGCGTTGTCTTAGGGAGGCTGGTGAAGGTCCTCAGGGGTAACCTGGTGTTGGGCATGGCAGCTCTGACTGAATCGCAGGTTGGCAGTTTGGCTCATTGGGTTAGAGGGAGAGATGCTCCAAGCAAGGTGAGGAGGGGGTGAGGGCTGCGATCCCCCACCTCTCTGCAGTAGCACCCACACAATCACAGAATCAGCTAGGTTGGAAAGGACCTTGAAGATCATCCAGTCCAACCGTTAACCTATCACTGACCATTTCCAACTCCACCAGATCCCTCAGTGCTATGTGGACCTGACTCTTAAACCCCTCCAGGGGTGGGGACTCGCCCCCTGCCCTGGGCAGCCCATTTCAACGCCCAACAGCCCCTTCCGCAAAGAAATACTTCCTGACATCTAGTCTAAACCTTCCCTGGCACAGCTTGAGGCCATTACCTCTTGTTCTGTCACTTGTTCCTTGGTTCAAGAGACTCATCCCCCCTCTCCGCACCCTCCTTTCAGGGAGCTGTAGAGGGCCAGGAGGTCTCCCCTCAGCCTCCTCTTCTCCAGACTAAACCCCCCCAGTTCCCCCAGCCGCTCCCCAGCAGACCTGTGCTCCAGACCCTGCCCCAGCTCCGTTGCCCTTCTCTGGCCACGCTCGAGTCATTCAATGGCCTTTTTGGGGTGAGGGGCCCAAAACTGAACCCACCCATCGAGGGGCGGCCTCACCAGTGCCGAGCACAGGGCTCAGATCCCTTCCCTGTCCCTGCTGGCCACGCTATTGCTGACACAAGCCAGGATGCCATTGGCCTTCTTGGCCACCTGGGCACACTGCTGGCTCCTGTTCAGCCGGCTGTCAATCAACACCCCCAGGTCCCACTCCTTGCTGTGGAGGGTCAGGTTGACAAGAATCTCAATGTTTCTTCCCTGCCTGCCCACATGCCTTTTTGAGGGGTTGCACCCTGCGGCCCTTACTTCAGCTGGAGCGAAAGTGGCCATCTCCTTTTGTAAGTTCCTTTCTCAAAATTCTGGCTCGAATGAAAGGGCCTTTGACTATGCCTGCTGCTCCCCTGCCATCACTCCTGGTGTGGTTTACACTGGCTCCAGCATTGGTGGCTTTTTCATATCATATAGGGCAGAGGTTGCGATAAACACGCTCTGGGGTGGATGTGGGAGGAGGACAGATTGGGAATGGCGCTGGCCCTGGTCATCAAGCTCCTCAGCTAAGGACAGGAAAGGTGGGAGAGGAAAGCCATTGCCCCAGTCCTTCTGCTGTGGCTGGTCCTGGTCTGAGCCTGCCTCCTCCTCTGCTGCCAGTGCTGCCGTGGTGGACACCTCGGTGAGCTGGTGCTCTGCTCCCTGTCTGCCTGCCACCCCGTGTGGGAGCCCACCACCCTCCCCAGACCCAGGGACGAGCACTGGGTTTCTGAGCTGATTAGAGACTTTGTAGAAGTATGGCTGGGGGTGTGTGTGTGGGATTTATTTATAACCTCCCCGGTTTCACCTGTCTGCTCAGTCATAACAGTCCCAGACACGCTGCCTTTCCTCCCCCGTTTCCCATATGCTAATGCTTTCCTCTCACCTGCCAGGGGCTGCTAATAGACTTGTTCATGTCAGCCTGATAGACAGCCCTTTAATTTTCTCCTCTTGCAAACTGTGTGGCTGCAGGAGAAGGAGGCCACCTCCCAGGGGAGGCATAGTGGTCCAGTGGGTTTTGGAACCACTGGGGTCCCTGGGTGGTGGGTGCCTGTATTTGAGCTCTGAGTGGTTAGGGACAAGCAGCCTCTGCCCTGTGCTGCTGTGCCCAGTCTGGCACCAGTGAGAGGCTGAGGCCTCTCACCAGCTGGGGGCAGGGAAGGCCAGGCACAGACCACAGCAAGCTCAGCAAGGTGCTTCACCTCCCCAGCACACTGGTCCTTGCAGGACCTTTTCTCCTCCTGTTCCCAGCCTGGCAGAGGGGTTGAACCCATCCCCAGAGGGATGCTGTGTGCCCAGGAGCAGAGAGCTGCCTGCCTGTCCTGCTTGCCCAGCACACACAGAGCGAGATGTGACAGAGGGAATAGGTCCCTGGGGACGGGGGTGCTGCAGGGACCCTCAGAGGTGACAGCAGTGCCCATCTTACCATCAGTGAAAGGGGGTGGAAACCCTGCCCGTGCCTGAGCACGGGGTGCCCAGCTGGGCTGCTGGCGCCTGCTCTCTGGCAGCCTTTGGGCAGGTTGCTCTGCCAGCTCACTACCTCAGTTTCCCCAGGGCAGAGCCACAGCCCTGTTCTGCCTCAGTGCCTTTGTTTCTGATTATGTCTGAATGAAGGCAGCTGTGCTGTCCCTGGCTTTGCTTTACAGGCCCACAATAATCTGGAACTTTCCAAAAGTGGGAGCAGAAGTGGCATGAGCCTTCATTCCTCACCTCAGCCTCCTGCAAGCTCTTCAGTTTTGTGGTCCCGTGGCAAACCCAGATGCTTCCCCCTCCTCACCCTTCTCCCAGCTTCCAAAAGAGCCCAGTCCCCTGAGCCAGGACCTGCAGCAAGCTGGAGATGTGCCCGGCATCAGCACCCCACAGTGCTGGGGCTGGTGCTGTGCCAGCCCGGCACTTCCCTGGGTGGGTGACGCGGCTGAGGGTTTGGCAGCCTCCCCCGCCTGCCTGCCCTCCCTGGGCGTCCCCTGACATGAGGTTATTTTTCTCACTAGATATTACTTCTGTTGAGCACCTCCCTCTATTTGTGGACTTTCTGAGCATCATTCGTTTCCCAGGCATTCTCCCCCCCCCCCCCCCGCCCCTTATATTTTTAAATTAAAAAGAAAAAAAGAGATGTTTCCATAGGAACTTGGTGAGAGGCTGATCCCGACCTCATTATTTGCTTAGTGAAAGGAACTTTATTTTCGTCTGTTTGTGTATATTGTCAGATTTTGGCTAAACCTACTTTCCTGACTTTGTACAGTGCGTTCTTTTAATCTTCATTTTAAATGCATTCATCCCGTGGCTTAATTTATCCCGTATTGTGATCAAAATTAGCTGAAAGTTATCTGCTTTGCCAATTCTGAATATTCATCAGCTGCCTCATTCATTCACTGGAGCAAACCCTGCTCGGAGCGGGCGGCTGTGGCCGCAGCCGGGTGCTGCCCATGGGGCTGCTTGCTCGCGGCGGTGCCTTTCTGCCGCAGCGGTGGGTGCTCAGACGCTGGCAGTGCCACCGGCCTTGCTCCACGCCAGCGGACTCACCGGCAACAGCCGATGGACTCTCCAGCGCCGTCATCTGTGGGCCTGTCCGAAGAGAGAGGGAAGCAGACTGCCCTGTCCAAGGACAATCACGGGGTTGGGAGGAGGAGGGATGGATATCTTCGCCAGCTTCACCTGAGGGATCTGCAGGTGGTCAAGGACATCTCCACCTCCCTGCCCTCTGTCCCTTTTTGGGACTTGTGCACAAACAGGACCTTTCTGATCTCTCCTTGTGGCCCAGTTGGCCCTTTCTTTATCCAGAACTGGTCCAGTTCAGCCTCCATCCTCCTGGGAGTGTGTGAATGCAATGAGGGGAATGAGAGGTGAAACACACGCAACCCAGAGCCCAGAGGAAAATTTGCAAGACCTTTGTGGAAACACGGCCAGCGCAGGGTATAATCTGTGTTTCCCAATATTCCCCAGCTGGCCCTGGAGCACAAGGTGAGAAGGTGCTGTCGCCATTCCCCTCTACTGTGGGCCTGTCTTGCCTGTGTCTCGATGTCTGCACGAAGCGCAGAACAAGGGTCCTTGATCTCAGCCATGTATTAACGGTAGCAAAGGTGGTCAATGGTGGTGTGAGAAGTCACACATCCTCTTTCCCAAAGAACTGGTGACTTGTTCTTTTTAAGGAGACATTGCACCCGTTTCAGCAAGTCCATTGTGGTGAGCATGGCAGTGTGAGCAGGGCTGGCTGAGTGAGCATCCCCTGCAGCTCGGGGTCTCAAGCCCATGCTGCTCTGCATGGATGCAGTGCACAGGAGGGAGGGCAGGGATCTTGCAGGCTCTGCTATCCAAGTTGCTGTTCTGCAGGATGGATTTTGTTTTCACCTTTATTTTCAGGGTATGAGTAAATACGACAAAGTGTAAAGAAAACAACTTGACTTTGGTGCTGATGTTGAGATTTTCAAAGGAGTTCTGGTACAGATTGAATTGAAAAGATGCAGGATTGCCCCATTCCTTGCTTTATGTTTGTCTCGGTGAATCAGCAGCGTCTTAAAGAGGTGAAAAAGTTTGTTTGAAAACTGGAACCAAACAGCACTGTTCACCAAATATTTCTGAAAAAAAAAAAAAATAAAAAATTGAGATGTGGTTGATGAGTGAGTGCCTCTTCCCTCTCCCCCAGCTCAGGACTGCCTGCACCTTACAAAGCCACATTCCCACAGCTGCACCCAGTGGGTGTGCCCCTGTCCCCCGTGCAATGACCCTATTGCTGGTTTGCAGATCAAGGCATGGACATGTGTGGGGAAGTGATGCACCCACAGTCCTGCAGCAAATCAGTGTTAGATTCAAGGTCTGATGGCCATTATGTGATGCTGTTTCACCAGACCGTGACATGTCCTGGATAAAATATGCCTTCATCCTCTGTTTCTTCATCCATAAGAGGCAAAGTCTAACAAGATTTGTATAATGGATCAAATTAGTCCTCTTGATATATTCAGCAGGAAAATGGGAGTACTTGAGGTGCCCATGATGTCTTCAGGTCTGAGAGCTGGATGATGGGCAGTGCTCAGTGCCTCCAGTCACATGGTGCAGTGCTTGTGTTCCTATCCATCAGACAGTGCAGTGCTCCTATTCTCCTCCTGGGAGAAATTAAATTAGTTAATTCATAGATAAATGAGGTTTGAGAAGTGCTTTATGAGAGAGATTGGAAGCTGTGGGAGTCCTGTGGCTGATGAGCCAGCTGGGTGAGGGACATAACTGTTGAGTTTACTTTCAGAATGACAGAAGAGACAGGCTGAGTTTGCTCGGTAGGCTTGGGAAAGGGGGATATGTTTACAAGGTCTCAGGAATCTGCCTCACTGATTCCCCTTACCCCCTTGTTGTGCAGAGCAAGAACCCCCAGCTGCAGAGCTGCGTCCGTGTGTGGAGGCAGGGGTGTGAAGAGCCCCACGCAAGCATCATGGCCAGAGGGACTCAGCAAAGACAGAGGCAGCTCTTGTAAAAGGGGCTGAGCACTTTGTGCATCACCTTTCTCATCAGAAGGGCCAGTGTGAGATGCCTGGAGTGAGACAAAGCAGAAGTTCCTACGTAATGCTACCTCCAAATCTCCCATTTAATCCATCCCTCTGTATTAATGTCACTTTACAGCTCTGGCACTGGCATTGCGCTCACTGCCCCTGGAGACTAGAGAGATTACTGGGAAGGAAACACGCTAGTGCTTTGTCATGGGCTCCCACAGCACTGTGCCACCTTACACCGGCTGAGCATCTGCCCCTAATCGGGTTTAGCTGCATACAGCTCAACAGAACCACTAAGTGGATTGGCTTATCTCTCCTCCACTAACCCAATCTGCCAATTAGATCTGGCTGGTTTCTGCATGGTGTACAAGTCTGTCCCCAAATCATTCAGGAAATCTGTACAGATGGGCTGCCTCGGAGGCTCAGCACCACCCCCGAGCTGGCTGGCTCCTGCCACCTGATGCTGTCCACCGCCGGGCTTTGGGGAGTGTGCCGTGGGGTACCACAGACCCGCCAGTCCTGGGATGCTGAGCATGGTGAAACACACCTTACCTCATCTCCTCTACACCCTTTGCAGACACACATAACCTCCCATCTCCCTTTGTTGAAACAAGGGGAGCAGCAGCAAGGTTGTTGCAGCAAGGGGAGCAGCAGGATGAGTCCCTGGGCAGATTCATTCCCTCCTCTGCAGCCCTGTCCAGACTGACCAGAGTTCAAAGGCAGGAGCTGGGGGTGCTTCAGGGGCAGCTACTGTTGTGCTCTGGCATGTTCAGTGGAACGGGGGCAGAGGAAGGGATGAACAGGGTCATGGACGTTGGAAGGTAACTGGAGACACTGGTACATGTAATGCAGCTCATGTAACTGTCCTTCGTTTGACTTCAGTGGGGCTTCTCCTGCCTCTCAAACCCGTCAGGCCACCGGGCTGGCAGTGTAGCACAGTCACTAATGCCCGCAGTGCCCGCTCTGCCTGCTTGCACCAGACAGCGGCTCCCAGCCCTGGAGCACAGCCACCCTGCTGGGACTTCAGGTTGCTCACCTGCCTCTCCCAGCTCAGAAAAGCTGGGATGAATTCAGGGCAGGTGGGCAAGGGCCCAGTTTGGGCCAGAGATCTCAGGCTGAGCCCTCTCCAGAGGCGCCAGCTGAGCATAGCATAGTTCAATGCCCCTGCAAGCCATTGGCGGGGCCCTGGCCAAGAGTGACAGTGTGACCACAGAGCAACCCTGCCACCACAGCCCGAGGTACAGGGCAGGGGCAGCACTGTTCCAAAGACTGAGACAGAGTATCCTGGACAGAACCCCACTATTTATGTAAAAAAGTAAGTACAACTCCAAGCATTCTCCCTCCCAAGGAAAGGGGGATGAAGGGCAGTCTAGCCCCTGAAGTCCCATCTTATCCCGTCATCATTTGGTCAGGGAGCAAGTGGGTGCCACAGTAGAAATCAGCAGATTCATTTTCTGCCAGCTGCTTGCCGAGGCCAGGCTGTGTCTGTGACCAGCAGCACTGCACAATGTGCAGTCCCTGCTGGAGCCACCTTACACCAGAGACACGCTTGGCCTCCTGCAACCAGCTTTATGGCTTCCCAGCCTTTCTGATTACTGGGCTTCTTCCTATCAATTCTTGTCTGCAGCTGGTGCTGGCTTTTTGATTTCCCAAGCTGCTTGCTAGGCAAGAGAAAATTGCTTACTGGAATCAAGTGAGACTGGATATGTGTTCTACCAGGACAGCCGCTTCCTTGGGTTTATTTAACAGAAAAAAAAAATCCCCAAAGCTTTCAGAGACAGGTTAAAGGTTGCTCAACTCCTCAAGGCTCCGATTTAGATCAAGATCAGCTTTTTCTTACTGTGAAGGTAAAGGTCAGAAAGGGAATAATTTCTGGCCATGTCCTGAGAGTGCTTCTCCTCCCAGCTGGACGTCTGACAGCTCGTACCCAGGCCCAGCCACCTCATGCTCAGCTGCCCCACGGCATCAGTTGCAGCAGACGTGTTAGACTTGCTTTTATTTCCAGGCTTTGTGACACTAAAACACATTGAGAGAGTGGCTGCTCTGAAGGTTTATACTTTGAGCTGGGCATTCTAACACTGCTCCCCCTCTGGAGACCACCACTGGTCTCTACCCCACCTGTATGACACGGTGCTGATCCGTCTGCCAGCAGTGCTCGCCTCTCCCTCAAGTGAAGCCTGAAAATGGGGCTGACAGAGCCAGGACCCGTGATTCTCTCCTTTAGCAAACAAGGTGTGGAAAAGCAGTACAGCTCCAAAACCCCAGGCCTCCTGGGACTTTGACACCTCTTACAGGGTGCTGTGCTTTCCCTTGTCTCTTGCTTCCTTTGCGTGGACGCACAGGCAGTGCCCTGAGCAGAAGCTCTGCTTTTGTGTGTCGTCGTGGCTTAACCCCAGCCAGCAATGAAGCACCACACAGCTGCTCATCACTCCCCACCCTTGGTGGGTTGGGGGAAAGAATCAGGAAAAAAGCAAAACTCATGGATTGAGATAAAGACAGTTTAATAGGGCAGTAAAGGAAGGGAAATAGTAATAGTAGTAGTAGTAATAATAATAATAATAATAATGATAATAAATAATATACAAAACAAGTGATGCACAATGCAATTGCTCACCACCCACTGACTGATACCCAGTCAGTCCCCAAGCCATGGTGCCCACTGGCCAGCTCTCCCCAGTTTATATACTGGACGTGATGTCATATGGTCTGGAATAGCCCTTTGGCTAGTTTGGGTCAGCTGTCCTGGCTGTCCCCTCCCAGCTTCTTGTGCACTCCCAGCCTCCGCTGGCGGGGCAGTACGAGAAGCTGAAAAGTCCTTGACTTGTTATAAACACTGCTTAGCAACAGCTAAAACATCGGTGTGTTATCAACATGATTCTCATCCTAAATCCAAAACACGGCACTGTACCAGCTACCAGGAAGAACATTAACTTTATTCCAGCCGAAACCAGGACACGCACTGTCCCAGCATGCCAGCATTCAGCACTAATAACATCTAATCACTGGGCTGGCTTGATTTTTAATGGCAGAATGAGGCAAATGCTGTGCCTTGCAGGACCTCACCTTCCTTCCTCAGCAGTGCTGAGAGGAGGAGGAGGAGGTGGCAGAGGAGGAGGAGAAGGAGGTGGAGGAGGCAGAGAAGGACATATGCCTCAGGCTCTGCATCATCCCTTGTTCTTCTAGAGGCAACAAAGAGTGGCAGGGAGCTTGTGGTGTGCTGCTGGTAACACTTGGGTGTTTGATGCATCATGAGACAACCAATCACAGCAATTCACAATATTTAGTGAATTTTAATGATTTTTGTGACCTTATATAAGCAAAAGGTGGGGTATGCCTCTTGCTATAAATCGGGAGGGTTTGGAATCCTCCGTGAACAACCCCTGAGCAGCGGAGTGTTGCCAGGTTCAAGCCTCAACCTGTGGGAGCCGGGGTCAGCTCTCATGCTATGATGCCCTCATGGTGGGCAGGACTGGGGAGCCAGTGCTAGGCAAGGCTGTAGGTCTGCAATGGCTGCAGTGACAGTGGCTCTGAGTGCTCCTTCACTCATCCGTAGTTAGTCACAGCACAACTGCCATGCGCCCTGCACACCCCGGCATCAGCCTGCTTCAGGAGCCTCTCTTCAGGGCACCAGGTAAGGATGTGAGATAGTGGTGCATCTCCTCGGAGCAGATCTCAGATCATCTCCTCCAGTCACACATCAGGCAATGGCTCTGTACCGCTCTGCCTCAGCTGGCTGAGGGGACCAGCATCTCTAAGTCTCTCTGCCCTGGCATGGTGGAGGATATGAAGGCTTTGGGACAGGCTCCATTGAGCACAAGAGTGAGGCGGTCACCTCAACACCTCAGTAATCTGAGTCCTGTGTTATGGGGCATTTGTGTCATTATTCTGTCCACAGTGTGAGTGTCCTAGTCCCCAGAGCCCCCCTGGCCACACAAACTGAGGTGACTGGCTGTTTTGAGAGAGATGGGTGGTGGAGGAGGCTAGATGTGGTGCTCAGAGGAGCCCTTGACTAAGGCTGTAGGTGATGGTCTGAGCCATGCTGCCCTATTTGCCTGGTGACAAAGGTTTTGCTGGTCTGTTCCCCCCGTCCTGTGGGGTGGGAGGGATTCAGGTACATGGTGTGGATCTTCAGAGGCTCTGGAAAGGCATCCTTCTGGTGCACCATGTCCCAGGTTACTTTGCTTTAGCCCATCCTAAACCCTCCTGCACGTGGTACCTGCGGGTTGTACGGCACCATCTCTCCTGCAGCAGGCAGACCGCCAGGGCACCCAGGGCACAGAGCCCCTAACCATGGGGCTGCCCCATAGGACCAAAACAGAGGGGGATAACACCATCTCTAGGCAAAGGATGAGGCATCCCTTCCCTCTGTTGAGCAAGATGAAGACTACAGGGGTCCTCACAGGAGACAGGCCACTGTGTTGTGACCAAGCGTGGTGTTAGGAGGTTGATCTCAGGTAACCATAGCTGATGTGGGGACTGGAGAGAGACCCTGAAGGCAAGCACAGAGCTGCTAAAAGCCCTGCGCAAGGCACAGCTTCTTGGGAAGGCAGCAGGGTGGGAAAAATGGCTTAAATGGTGCTTCCCCATTTCTCTGCAAGTAGTGGATGAACTGGGGAGGGGGGAGACTGTGAGAAAGAAGCTTAATTTTTTCCGATAGCCTGCTCTGAAGCACGTGATGTTTTTAATACTTTCAATTAAGTCAGGCAGAGGAAGCTAACTATCACAGGGTATTATGGAAAATTGAGGAGTTCCGCACTCTGCACAAAACCTGAGCAGCTGAGTGGTGCCTTTGAATGAAGTGCAGACATCAGTGGCAAGCACAGAAGAGTTTGTGGCTCTTGTAAATCTAAAGAAACAATATTGCCAGGGCTAATGGATCACTGATATGAGATGAGATCTTTTAGCAATTCAGATATGGAGAAAAAAATCTCAGAAAGCCACCAAGAGGACACAGAATTAACCCCAAACCAATTAGGATTCATTCACCGAAGGAAGACATGCAAGCAGGCTCATGGAGCATGAGTTGTCCTGACACTCTTCACTTGATAGAGGATCTGGTCATTACAGGAGAGGACACTAACTCAGAGGTTACAAACAGCAGCACACAGGTCTGCAGGTGCTTGAGTCAAAGTGATGGATAGGAAATGGCTGTGAAGGGTGACAGGTGATCTCCCTCTGCAGGGAGTTGCCCAGGGTGGGGAGGACAGAGCTGGTTCTGCCTTCACTTACAGGAAGAGTGCTCTAGAGGGGCAATGTGTGCCGTGGCAGCAGCAGTGTGAGAAACATTTTTGCAAGCAGAGATGAGATAAAGCCAGTCTCCCTTCCCTTGTCACAGCTGAAGTCAAGGAGGGCTGAAGGAATACAGTAACTTTGTCTGCAAGAAAACATGTTCTGCTGCCTCCGCCAGCTTCCCCCGGGCCACACAAGTGAACTCCTGGCCTGGGTGTTATCTGCAGCATCTGGGAGATGCCCTTAGGGAAAGCGAGCACATGTTTTTGAGGATTCAGAATCTCCAGCAAGACGTGGTTTCTTTGGTGCTCACAAGCATTGTCTTAATTGCTCACAAGCATTGTCTTAATTTCTGACGTGCTTCACAAAAAATGGTCCATTCAGGAGAGTATGGCAGGGCCCAGATTCTCCACTTTTGATCTAAGAGAAACCATCAAAGACCACGACCAGCCTGTATGAAGTTTTGGCAAGAGTTGGGACTGATGAGCTAAAGTAATGAAAAGGATGTTCTCAGTAAATAACATGTCTAGGACAGTGGTGGACACATGAGGGTGCCAGACTTGGATCCAAGTGATCAGTGGAAAACACCAATTATACCAGTGTGAGGGAGATTTGGGCCAATTAGCGGCTGTGGGAAGTTGTCTGATGTCATCCAGACCATCAGAAGCCCCAAATCATGTTGAGCAGTGGGGGCTGTGCTCTCTGCTGTTGCTGCTGGAGTGTTATCCTGCAACTCGGGGGCTGCCAGCAGAGCGGGAACGGGTCGCCTTGGGGCTGAGGGACCTGGTGGAGGAAGCTGCATTTCCTGGACCTCTCCTGGCTGGTGCTCAGCTAAGGGTTGAATTAAGCAGCAGCGAAGGAGTCAGAGGCCGGGATGGAGCCTGGGCCACCAGTCCTGGGCTCTGTGCACCCGCTGCCTGAGGTGCTAGTCTGCACCACAAGGCATCCTTGCAAGCACCCTTCTGGGGTAGCAGAGCTAAGATTAGTCACTGCGGATTCCAAGGGGTTGTCAGTTTGCTGAGGCGGTTTCAGATGAAGTACCTGTCAGCTTCCAAGGCCACCTGGCAGTAGGGTGGACATGTGCTCTGCCAGAAGCTAAGAATGGGAAATGTAACTGCCTCAAAAACATGGTGGGGGAGGTGACAAGGCTTGGGGCTATGTGGGCAGGGGCACATTTCTACAACTGTCTTTGCAACGTCCATCTCCCCCATCTGTACGGCTGCTGCCGGGACTCAGTGCTGCAGGAGCCCCTGTCCTCCCCTTCCAGACTGGGGAGGGTTCCTGCTTGCCCCCTGCAGCTCATCCCCCGCTGCCAGGCACAGGCCTGGACCAGGCACTGCTCCTGATGCCCTCCTGCAGGATCCTCCTGCCCCGTATGTCCCTGCTCCGCCACTGCAGTGCTGGCATCCTCAGATGTCTCAGGTGAGGTTTGTGGTCTCCAGTTAATTTCATTTGGGTCTCTCTGCCCTTTTTATCCAAACTTTGGTCTCGCAGGGGCACAAATACTACCATCACAGCTTGGCATTAAGTTTCCTGAAAACTCCAAAGGAAGACAAACCCACCAGTTTTGCTTCTTATGGTATGAGGAAGACCAGGGTCCTATCCTGGAAAAGCCTGAGTCCTCAGGCTCATGCATGACGTGTTTGTAACACAGAGATCTGAGAATCAGCCTATGGGCAGGGGGAAGTAACAGCAAGGGCACCTGGCTCCAAGGGAGAGTGTGGGATGTACTTTGAGGACTCTGGTTCCTACCCCCAGCTCAACCGAGCTCTGGGAGATGAGCTGCAACTTGCACTGCAGCCAACCTGGCCCAGCTGCCTCCCACTCTGCTGCAAGGGCTCCTTCTACATGTGTTCCTCTGGTATTGTCACCAACATGCTTCCCGGGCAACAGTTATTTGGAAGCAAAATCCCTATTAGCTAACAAACATTGGGACAATATTTGTCTTCTGTAGGAGTTAAACAAACCCATGCGCCTCATCTTTAGGTTGCTGTTGGCTTCTAAACTTGGGTGGGCTCCAAAAGAGCTGGAAGGATGGGTGGGAAAAGGGGGTGTCCCCTCTGCTGTTAGTAGTTCCCCAGCTCCCCTGACAGATCCCTGTTGCATGTCAGCCACTGGGGATTACCCATGTGGACCAGAGTGACATGTCTTGGTCTCTCAGACAAGGACAGCCAGGCTCTTTGGAGGAGTATTTCTTGATCTGTGTACCTGTGTTGACACATGGTGGCAACTTTTGGCACTTTTGGCAGCTTTGCCCCGTCACACCAAGGCTGCCAAACGTGGTTGTCTGATCCCTGAGCACGGGAACATTGCTTTCTGGGTGCTTGTCACGCACAGCTGAACGTGCCAGTGCCACCTTCTCTGCCAGGTTCTGAGTCATGTTTCGCCATCCCAGCATCCTGCTGCAAGGAGGCCTGGCTGGCAAGGCTCAAGGCCAGCTGAGGTGGGCCCTGTCTCTCAGGGCCCCTGGACGGCGCAGTCCTGAAGAGCTCTGCAGGGAGGCTCGGCGAGGCCTGACCCCCATCCCGTCACAGGCACGCCTGCACCCGCCAGGGCCCCGGCCCGAGGACTGGCTTTCTGCTTCACTGCCGTGGGTTTGCTGGGTGGACACTGGGCTGTGTCTGACCCTGGTTACCATCACCTGATCCTGACCCTGGCTTGCTGACTCGCCTTCCTGGCGTGGCCTTGGGCCTGTCTCGCCACCAGCAGCTTGCCTGATAATCACGACTCATGGCCGAGCCTGGCTGCCATGCCTGCCCTGCTCTCTTGCTTGGGTACTGTGGGACAGACCCATGGATGAAGCCCCTGCTCCACCAGCCATTTCACCCTCACTGTGCCCGGGCAGGCACTGCCGTACAGAGCAACACGGAAAGAATTATTTCCCTTTGACCTGTGATGTGAAATAGCTACAGAAATGAGCCTAAACCTTGCTTTACAGAATATGAATAAAATATGGCTTTGTGCATCTGGCAGGAGTTCCTGCTCTGTTTTTTGCAAGCTTGCTATCAAAGATCGGGTACAGGGAGTCACACAGTGACCTCTTGCAGGCACTGCACAATACCCAATGCCTTCCTAGACTGTAGGCCGGGTGTGAGGTGCTGTACATTTGCTATGGAAAGAGCATGTTCCACTCTGGAGAGTGGAGGTGGGAATACCTGTGTTAGAGGTAGTGAGAAAAAGAACTTAAAAACTCAAGGCTTTCCCTCCAGAAGAATATGTGGCCAGTGGAGGATGTTCAGGGAGAAGTGTAAGGAACATGGCAAGGCCAGACGCCTTCTCCAGCTGCCTCATGGAGGTGTCATTGCTTGTTCAGAGACTCCTGAGATTGTGTGCAAACCTTCATCTCAGATGCTGGACTTACCCCATCTCGAATCCCCCTTTTGAATCCTCTCTTTGCCCTGCGGCAAGGAGGTCCACAATTTCCTCACACTTTTGTATGGACAGATCCTTCCTTTTGCATGTTTTAAACCTGTGTGACAGTTTCTTTGCTGGCTCAGCTCATGCATTGTGAGACAGAGTGAATAACTATTGCTGACTTGTGTTACTGTCCTCGTCTCCCCATCTGTGCTCCAAGGACCCTGCAGGAGCAGGTCCCAGCCACCAGACACTGACTTTCCAGATGGGACAGTTCCCTTCAATTTTTATTTTTTTTTTTCCCCGCAGAACAAAGCCTTTTGTATTGCTGAATCTGTGAAGATAAACAAGGACACATGATGGCCTATGATCAGATTAATGTTCACACCAGGCAAGCAGCACAACAGCTTTCCACAGAAGGTGCCAGGGGCTGTGCCAGAGACATTGCCAGGAGGTGCCCTGCCCCTCCCTGCTCACCTTCCTGTGCTGGTTGACCCTTTCTCTCCTGGTCTTCTCATCTGGCTCTGGGAAGTCCAGCCCTGGATTGTACAGCAGCTGGTTAGACAAAACCCTTCTGAACTGGCTGTAATTAAGCAAGCTTATGTGAGACAAGGAGCCTGTACTGAGAGGGAAATGGCTCTGTCCCTCTTGAGCAGCTAATTTCTAGATTGTCAGAGCCATTTACAGATGTCTTCCTGCTGCAGTCTTCTTGTTGTGCAATACGATAGTAGCCAAAAAAATGCTGAATAATAAAGTTGGTTTTATCCATTAACTTTGTCTCTCGGGCACAAGCTCATATGCAGGGTACAACAATCTCATGTTATTTGATAGGCAAGAGGCTGCAACACTAGCAAATCTCCGGGTATGTTGACAAGAAGGTGAATCACTAGCTAGACGGATTCAGCAGACAACTGCCAGGCGAGCACATGGCTGGATAAACAGAGGTACAGGAGCTGATCAGTAGGTGGAAAAGCATTAAAGATCCTTTCATGGTTCATCTGTAGTGCAATAAATAAGACTCCCACCAAGAGCAGAAAGCACATCTCTCTGCGGTCTGCAGGAGTGTGAGTGATGTACCTTTGGCATGGTCTATATGGAGGGACGATACAGTCCCTGATTAATAAAGTCAAAGATTTTTGTCTCCCATGCTTCCAAAGCAGGTCATACTGAACTGTGAGCTGAGATGTGCAGGGAAAGGGAGGATCTCAGCTCTGCAGAGCCAAAATTTCTGGTACACTGTTTTTCCACTTCTGAGATTTTTGTTCTTAAAATTGAGATTTTTCTCTGAGATTCAGAAAATGGTATCTCCATGCTTAAATTTTTTTTATACTTTCTCCAGTGATTAGAGAAACAGGCCATTTTTTAATGAAAATATTTGCAACATTTTGCAAATCTGTTGTGAAAACAGGATGATTCTTGCATTCATAATGAAGAGTGAAGAGACTGGCAGAGAGCATTTCCCTGTATCATTGCATGTATTAGTCACTCTCTGAGTGGAAAAAAAGAGACATATACAGATGTAAAGGCAAGCAGAGAAATAAATCCATAGGAAAAGAGTACTTTGTGAATGGACAGATGAGGGACAGAAATGGGGAGAAATAAGGTGGATTTGGGCAAAGTGTATGTAAAAACAGTGGTGAACCTGGGTAGAAAAATACATGGAGGGGTGGTGAACTGAGCACAGGAGGGAGTCCTATTTGTTAAACATCTTCCTTGCACCTGAGGTCTTCATCTTGTCCCTTCCATCCACAGCAGATCATGGTGTACCCGCAGTGCCTGACTGCCCCAAGGTCGGACATTTCCAAGAGAAGCAGCAGGTTGTATACTGCAGGGTTTACTCCAGCAAGAGCAAGGAGCACATGCTGCCTGAACGGGGCATCAGCTCTCCCAGCAGAGCTGGCCACGATCACCAAACCCAGCAGCTGCTGACCCAGAGGTGATCCAACAGCCGTGGCTGTGGTGGGGTCTGAAGGAGGCCACCGTGTCATTGTCTGAAGGGTCTTGCAGAGTGCAAGGAGAGCTCAGTCTCTCGTCCCAGTGCCCTGGAGCTGCACAAACACTTTGCCTAAAATGCTCTTAGTCTAAGTTCAGAGGTGGACAGGAGACAGGCAGCATTCAAACCCATGTACCACACAATCCTGCTGAGTCCTGATATTTTTTTCATTTTTCAAAATTTCACTTGGGAACAACAATCACACTCAAAATTAATTTTGATTTCAAGACTCTACTTTTTAGTTTTGCATCACTGTTATTATTATTTTGATATAGTGGTGCAGTGTACACATCATATCAAGAGACACATCACGGTGTGTACAACCACCGCTGATATATCCTAATAGAATTGTTTCATAGTGAAATGTTTTGACACTTTGAACAAGATAGGAAGAAAAGCACACAGCGTACTAATTAGAAGACCAGCAGTTTTCAATATATTAAATAATGATTTTGAACTAACACAAAGCTATTGTGTCAAAGTATTTCATTAAAAGACAAAGAAACACTTTGATCTAGAAAATAAGATGTTTCAATCAATGCTAAGTAAAAGCTGTTCAGAATGATGTAAAACAAATGCAGCAATGTGAATAAAATAACAGAAGAGCTGGAATCCTCTGCCCCAGTGTGTGCCTGACGCACGTTACACAGTACTGCTGCTGACACGTCGTGAGTGATAGAAATGTGAAGAAATATAGTTTGTATCCCTGGGAACATGATGGAATGCATATTTTAATTTAAATTTTATTTGTGTATTTTATTTGAAAACACAATTTGCACTTTTGTTTTCCAAACTATGTTTGTTCCAGAATCGCTCATTTTATAGGACAGTTTTTTCCCTGAGCTAGAATTAATGTGGGTTTCAAGATGTGACAGTTTCTTATTAAACTGTTTCCAAGTTTCAGCCACTGGTAGGTACAGCTTGTTTCCACCCATCTTGCTGTCCCCTGCCTGCCCGTGGCTGGCTGAGGCAGGGACAGACCTTCCTGCCTGCACAGTGGAACACCCTGCTGTGGGCTCCTGGCATGGCGCTTCGCCTTTGTGCCCACAAATCCCAGTGACTGTGCCTGGGATATGACCACCTCGCCCTCAACAGTTGCAGAGGGGCTGAAAATTGGTGCTTCCTCCTCTCCCCTGAGGCTGATGCTCTTTGCAGGGGTGGCCGGCACACGGGGCTGGAGCAGGTGCTGCTGGCATCCCTCCCCAGGCTCCTGTCCCAGTGCGGGAGCCAGTTCCTGCAGCTGGAGTCTGTTGGGAGTGCTGGGATTCTCCACGGACCGATGGTGTCGTTAGAGACAACAGCATCTAAGGGAGTCACGATCAGCATCTGACTTTCCCTCTGGGCCCTAATTCTGTTCTTCGTTCACAGATGCCAGGCCCAGCTCCACTGGGAGGCTGCAGTGTTACCGCAGGTGCCCCCTGAGTTCCCCGGGAGCGGAACCGAGCAGTGCCGCCCATCGCTCCTCACTGATGGGTAGAGGACCAGTTTCCCACTCTACGCACTGCGGAGGAGCAGCAGGCAGCCTGGGGTGAGCCGCGTGGTGTCAGTTCAGTCCCGGCTATTCTGGTGGCTCATAAAGATCCAGAGAGCTTCCTTCTCATGCTGCAGTGTCACAGCATCACCGTGCACTTGTTTCCACCCGACCCCAAGCAGCAGCTCTGTTGCTTTTCCCATCCTGAGCAATGCTGTGGCCGCTGGCTCCCACCCAGGACAGAAGTCTTGCTGGTGGGCTTTGCATCAAGCTGTCCCTGTGAGCTTCCCGTGGCAGCTGGGGTGTCCTGCTGCCCAGCTCCCTGACCAGGAGGCAAGCCTGGCATTTTCTATTCCACTGGTTTTTTCATATATATGCTAAGCAGGTAATCCTGGCTGGTAGACATAACCCATTCATCTTAACGCAACTGGGGATCCATCCATTTCTTTCTTCTGTTTTGCAGGTTTGTGCCAGAACTTGCTGGTGGTACCTGGAGTTGGGAAAGCACCAAGATGCTACAACCTGTCAGGGGGGCAGCACCCATGTCCCATTGTGCACACAGGTAGGCAGTGTTGCCTTGCTTGGACACATGTTCAGCCAGCCCCTGTGACCTCTCCAGCACTCTGGCCTCAGCAGGGCAGACAGACATGTCCCTGCAGAGGTGTCAGAGCAGAGCAGAGCACCCAACCTCCACAGGCCACCTCTGCCTGGCACGAGACAGGGAGCTCCCGACGAGGCTGGTGAGTGCAGCGGCATGAAGCCTCAGCAGGGCTCATGGGGCAGTGGGGATGCTCTGCACAGCCACTTCTGATTTCTGCATTTGAAACAATGCTAAAATAATGAAGTGACCATTTTCCATCCTGGCAAGAGCTTCTGCAGGATCCACTGTCACAGTGCGCCTTGCTTGCCCCCGTGAAGGGGAGGAGCAGCTTCTGTGCCTGTGAAACAATGCCTGCAGGATCATTTCTGACTCCATCTGCAGCAGCACATGGCTGCAGCAGGCAAGCTCCAGCTACACCATCCAGCCAGAGCAACTGCACCCCAACTTGGCGGCCTTAGCTCCAGGAAAGTCCTGTGTAGTCATCTTGGGGCCCTCAGAGGACCAAGAAGACTGCGGGCTGTGCCTGAAGCACCAAGGATGGTGCCTGCTTGGGTGCCCCAGTGCAAAGTGCTCTTTGGCTCAGCTAGTCCCCAAGTCACTCCTGCCCTGCTGCTCACCTGGGGCCCTCCCACAACTCTGTAGCACATCTGCAAGCCTGTGTGGGCTTCGGACCGGGCATTGCTTCTCCATAAGAGGCTCAGGAGGGATGCTGGGCTCTGCTGGAGTTGCTACCTTTAATGCACCCAATCCCACACAGGTAGCAGCAGCCATCAGGAAATGTACAGATTGTCGGTAAATAAGGAACAATGACTGTCAGTGAAAAAAATATATACATCATTAAAAATGGCAAGATAATTTAGAAAAATTTGCTTTTCTTCCTTTGGCTTTAGTTTTTCATTGGTGTCAATGCCTTGAATGCAGAATGTGGATTTAAGGGTTTCTGTGTGTTCTGAAGATCCAGAATGATGGATAAGGGAGAACACAACTCTCATAGTGGGTGCCTGGACTGGCCTGTCCCTGCTGGGAGTCTGTCCTGCATGTCCCTGGCCACAGGTAGGGCTGTCCCTCTGCACTTCAGGACAAGGCAATGTCCCTGGACTACCCAGGAGGTGGCCCAGGCAGGACTGGGAGCTGCCCGAGCTGTTCCCATGTGACTGCTCGCTCTGACCAGGCAGGTCCCCCACCTCAGCTGGAGACTCTCTAACTTCTCCTGCCCAAACTGCTCCAGGCAGTCAGCCCTCAGATTCAGGGCTCATGGTGCAGTGTTTTCAGCTCAGGGACTTCATAAGCCAGATCTGGTTTCTGGATATTCACTAACCTGCCTGTGGATTTAATTTCTTTCCATTTATTTATTTTTCACACTTGTTATTGCTGAACCCTCATGAATTTATTTTTCAAGCAGTTTTCTGGTCTCCATCTATTCCTGTACACTCCTGGCATCTACAGCATGCTGTGGCAAGGAGTACCACAGCTCTGCCTCCGCTTCATCACAGCACTTTGGGTTGGTTTGGACCTTGTTGCTGTCAGCTTCATTTGGAGCAAGACGCTGCAAGCTTTTTCCAGGTCTAATTCCTGTGAGGGGAACAGAACTGCAGTCGATGTTCAAGGGATGGTTTTCTACTTGCACAGTGGCTCTGCCATCTCCTTTCTTCTGCTCGTGTTGCCGAGGCCCAGCTGTGTTGCTGGAAAGGGCACAGCTTCCCCAGCTGCATGGCCACCTCGGGCTTCATGCTGCACCAGGGGCAAGACCGACCTGCACCACCCAGCTAAACCCAGCTCCAGGCCCTTGAACTCCAGGAGCTCCAGGGCTTGGATACCCAAAGCTGCCTCATGCCGGGATGCTGAAGGCAGAAAGGCAGCTATGCACCTGGGGCTGTGTGTCAGCTGCTGAGACATCACAGCCTTCCCTGCATTTTACAATGGCCTTTCTATTTCATCTCTAAAATGTGCCTTGTGTGCTTTCTGTGTCTGAAAAATGAAAAAAAAAACACCAAAAAACCAAACAACAAAAACGGGGTATCTCCACACTGCAGGGAGATAATTAAGACTAATAATGATCCATGTTGTAAGTGATTTTAAAAACAAAGCACAGCTATTTCTATTTCTATTAGGCTTTTATAAAGCTTTTATAGGCTTTTATGAAGTTTATGGTTGGCTTATTTAGATAATTAACTGTAGGCCCTAGCCTACTGGATGCTGATGTTGCACCTTCAAACCCGCCGTACTCTCCCACCCTGCACCAAGTATCACTAGTCAGGGAACACCTCTCCATCCATTTAACAAAATACCTCATAATGTTTCTAGATTTTCCTCCACACTGGTGTTAAGCTAATTGCTCTGTGATAGCTCAGTGATCCCACATGTTGTGTTTGCTGCTTCTCAGTCCCTGCAAATCCTACTTTTTCTTGAGGGAACTCAAAGCTGATGCTTGCCTGGAAGCTGCATTTCTCTTGTCTCCAGCCAAAAGCTGGTTCTTTCTCTAGTTGCATTTTCACAAAGAAATACACTGCAAAAGGGGAAGCAAAACCTGATTTTTTTTTGTTTGTGCTTCAGCCAGGAATGGCATCTGGAGATGGGATCTGGAGATAGGATCTGATGGGATCTGGAGATTTTAGAAAGGCCAAAACACGCTGAAGGATGAGAGCGGAGCAAGCCCAAGACGTGGCCACATGAACATGCTTGGGGGCATGAAGCAGCAAGACCTGTCAGGCCCTGAGCTCTGCCGGCTGTGGGGCTGCACGGTGCCGGCGCTGCTGGCAGTGGGCGTTTGCGGGAGCAGCTTACTTTGGACAGGAGCACGCACCTCCCGGTCACCACCTCCTGCCATACCTTCACCTCTCGGGCCACCACTTGCTAATGAGATGGAACCAGTGAAGGAGATTTCTGTGGATACGCAGCTGATACATTGCAAGCAGTTGTGTGTTTGAAACAGGAAAAAGGGATTTTAATTATTCTGTAGTAACTAATTAGTTTTGACCATTATGCACACGGAGGAAAAAAGGGTCCTACTGTTAAACATCGAACATTTTTGCCTCACTAGTCAGAGGATGATTTTACAGCATACGTTGTTGTAAGACCCTTCACCCCCTCAGGAAAACAAAAGAAGTGTTATTCTCGGTGTGTTTATGAGAAGCACCATTTCACATCGGCCCCCATCTCAGGGCTGCGTACTCCATCTGAGGGAAATAAGGTATCAAAGTCCTTTTTATAAGAATGCCTCTCACAAGGTAACTGGGAAAGTTATGAGAAAATGTGTTAGGTATGACCTGCCAATCAAATGTCAGATCAGCTGAATATAGCATGAAGGGAGGCAGGCAATGAGATGGGGAAGATTAGCCTAGCGCCAAGGCCTATTTGCTGGGCTAAAACATCCCCAAGACAGCAAGACACCGTGTCCAGAGCAAGTGTTCCCTGGCAGCGCCTGGCTGGGCAGGCTGCGGGCACGAGGGCTGTGGCTGGGCTGCCACCCAGCCAGTGGCCAGCTTAGGAAAGGTTTCTCCAGTCTGAACTGGGCAAATAAAATTCTACAGCCATAAACGTGGCTGTAGATGCCTGCCCACCTCTGCTTTGCTCCGCAGATGACAGTTCCATCATTTCTAAGCATATTGGTTTGAATTCAGTCAGGTTGTAAAAATATTCATTTTATCCCTAGCTCAGATGTTGAAATTGAATGTCAGTTAGAAGCAGAAACCCAGAATTATTCTGTGAGAAAATGCTAAAAAGAGGTTCTCCAAATTTTCGTCCAAAAATAAAATAAATTTTCCAGTGAGGCAGTTTGCTCCTGCAAGCACCGGTGCTCTCCACAGCCCGGCGGCAGGGTGGGCTCTGCCCACAGCAGGGTCTGGGGCCGCTCGTCAGCTCAGGGCTTCACTGGGCATTTCATGACAGCAGCAAATATTCATAACCCTCTGCAACCCAATCACCTGGAGGTGCATCGCTGGGAGAGTCTTAGTGCCTCTCCCCTCCCTTCCACTCCCCATGCCCTTGGCATTACTCTCATGTAGGGAGATCGTAGAAATACAAACTCTACAGGTTTATATACCAGAAAGCAAATACAGCGGCCAATAATTATTATTTTTAACTTATCCAAATCTGTAATCCAATGACACGGATTTAAAAAACAGTAATTTATCTTATTGTACCTTTTAGTGAGGTTGACTTTAAATGCTTAGACTCCGCTGTGGAGTTACATCCTGTTTCTGCCTGGGGACTGGTGCCACAGAGCTCTGGGTTTACTGTGTCTCCTGCCCAAGCAGAGCCAGGAACCAGGCTGGGTGAGAGTCACACTACCTCGGACATATCAGCTCACCCTTAGGCCCAGCTTCCTGGTGTTGCAAACACCAGATCCTATAAGGAAACCCCTTTTCTAGCAAGCACTGACCAGTCACCAGCAGAAGATCCCGACCCTGGGAGAAGACACAGGTACCCGGGGGAGGAGGATGCTGCCTGGCTGGCACTGCGTGCAGACGCTGCCCTGGCGAAGTGAGGCTGCCAGCTCCTCCAGGCAGCCTGTCTCCAGGTCAGGCCCGACCGTTTACATCTCACATGGGAAGGTGACATTGTGCTGCCGTCATTTTTGTGGTTAGCACGCTGGCTTTGCTGCGCCTGTTGTGTGTTCCAGCAAAGCCTTCCTCATTTCTATTTCTGGGTCACATCCTCAATCTCCCTTGTTATCAGGTTGCATCTATTTCTTTTAACTGAATGCACTTCTACTTAGCTGGTGCATGTATCTCACCTGCATCCTCCCTGGCAGAAACGTGGCTTGTTCCTGGATGTTTGCATGCTGAGAGCTATTACCATGCCCACTGCAGCTGAGAGTAGTGTATAAAAATACTGGGTTTTGGGGAGGGTATGTAGATTTTGGGTGCATGGTTTTAATTAGAAATTGACATTTCTAAGCCTTTGGCTGCCAAGCAACAAGCATCTAGAAAATGATCTCAGTTGTGATATTGTAGGTACCCAGCGTCCATCCTCACTGCTGTATTTAAAGCCTCAGAAAGGGCAACCTCACTGTTCATTGCACAGGCACTCCTCGGCGGCTAAGTTAACAGTTAAACTAGATGGAAACCAAGGCAGAGTGACTGACCCAGGACCCCATCACCCCTGCCCCAGCACTGCTGCAGCAGCAGAAACTGAACATAAAACAATGTGGGAACGAAATCTGGTATCAGAGCCGGTGGGATGCTCTGAAGCTGCAGTCTGATCCCTGGCTGAATGGAACCCTGGCTACTCTCTGTGGGTCAAGCTCTGGACTTCCCACAGCCTGAGGACTTGGGCCCTTGTTCAGTGGGCAAATGAGAGTGTGCAGCCACATCCCAGAGCCCAGATAAACAAAATGCAGCAGGAGGCAGGGAGCACATAGGCGCTTGCACATCTCTGCAGGCGCTGCCATACAGCCTTCCTGGCTTCATCCTTACAGAACAAACAACTTCCTCCTTATCATTCCTTTCTGGAAGAGATTCTTGCCTCGAATTAGCTGACTGACTCACTGCACTCTTTGCAAAACAGTGTTTTGTCCTTTCTTGCTTGCAGCACCTCCCCTAGAGCTCTTCAGCCAGGCTGGCAGCAGAGGAGAGCAGCAAGAGACAGTCTGTAGGAGCAAAGCACTGCAAAGCTTTGGCATCTCTGGGCCATGGTGCAGGTCAGAGGTGCTGATGGATACAGCACGCTCCCCCCTGCTCAGCCCTTGTGCCTCTGGCCTCCCCTGCCCTGCCCTGGCAGGAGCAGGGGCTGTAGCTGCAGCTGCTCGGCAGCTGTTGGGTGAAGCGGCTCCGCTGCTCGGTGGGCACAGACCTGCCCCTTGGCTGTGGCCAGAGTGGGGCAGCAGGATGAGCTCCTGAGGATTGGAAGGAAGGTTGAAGCTGCCTGATTCATTTCCCTCTTCCTTTCCTGGTATAGGCTCATTTCTCATAGAATATTACCCAGAGCTTTGCAGGTACTAAATATACCAGTATCTCTGAAGGAACAGCTGGACAGTATTGTAAATTCTTTCCTAGTGCCCGAGCCATGGTTTCCTGCAGCAAAAAAGTGGAAACAGTCACACTGAAGCAGATTGATGGCCTGTCTGGTCTGACACTGTAGGTGTAACAGTGGCTCATGGCAAATGCTCCCAAGGAAATCATTACAGGCTCCTGAGTGCTTCACCGTGCAGTCCTGTCCTGTGAGAGCCGGATCCCGGCTGGCCAGCAGCTCTGGGGCTGTGGCAGGAGGTCTGCTGTCCCTTTGTGTTCCCCAGTCTGGCCTAATGTGACTGCAGATGCTCCTCTAAGCTCCTTTCTGAATCTTACTTAATTCTTTCCTTCAGTTTTATTCTGCTACTCCTCAGCCTTCATCCCTGGCACCCCTTCAGAGAACTAGATATGGCCTTATACTCTCAGCCCTACTGTGCTCATTGCTTGGCTCATTATGCTTTGAATTGAATTTGGTGCGTTGCAAACATGAGAGTCTGACTTAGTACATTTATTTCACCCTTCTGGATATTAAGTTCTTGGTGTGCCCTATTTTGCAGGCTCTCTGAGGTAGGGCACGAGATATTTTTTATTCCAAGATATTATCGACTATAGGTGATGCATCTTGTCAGTGTGGAACATGTCTCTCAGATGTGCTGATGGCCTCCAGCTTGTTCAGGCAGGGTAGGAGACCCATAACCTGCATGTAGGTGCCCCTTAAATAATGACCCCTCTGTCCTCAGAAAGAATGTGGACTTCAAGCCAAGTGAAGAAGCGCCATTGACTGGAATGAACCATTACCTGGTTAGGAGGAATGTGATGACAAAGGGTAGCAGAGGCTGGTCTGACAGACCATCCCTTCTTGGTGGAACAGGGGTTGTCAGAGCTGCCACATAGGACCAAGGCAGCGGCAGAGGGAGACAGTTTCTGTGAGCAGGACACAGAGCACAGGCAGACCGGGGTGAGGTTTTGAGCATGTGGCTAAGTTAAAAGGCTGTTACTCACCAGCATTTGATTTCAGCAAGGAGCAGGGAGGAGAAGAATTGACTTCTGAGTAATTCGTTGACAGAAGATCAAAGCAAACCAGGCCTGCCCTCTGCCCAGCTGGGAGGTGCGGGGGGTCTGCACTGCACTGTGCACACACCTCTGCTCCTTTACAGCTCGCTGCAGATTTTCTGGCCTATCCACCCCTCAGTGGTCTCCAAAGGTATCTGCAGCACCCTGAATGTGCAGGGGTTGTAGGATCTCACTGGAAAAGCCACATCAGCTCAGAGCTTCATGAGCTTGGGGATGCCAATCCATCTGGTATTCACTGCATCTCCCCTTTTCTGTCCCTCCCTGTGTCTGAGAGCACTGGGGCCTGGACCCTGCACACAGACGGCTGCTTCCCTGCAATGCCCTTGTCTGGCTTCACTGTGTCCAGTCAGTCATGGTTGTTTGTCTCAGGGTCATATAGACTCCACATGTCTCAGGGTCCTATAGACTTGACAGCCCCAATATCACTTTGTGCATGCTCAGCCCCGCACCCTTCTTACTCACACTTCTTCTACTCTAACCTCCCTTTCCATATGTTGTCCTCCAGTCCCTCCCCAGCTTTGCTTGCTTCCCGTACAGACCCAAGCTGGGTCATTTCTCCTGTTGGCAGTGAACGTTTGGTCCACTGACTGAAATGTTCAGTGGCATCTTTGACAAATCATGTCACCCCTGGAGACTGGAGCAGTCCGGTGCCAGAGGAATTAACTGTTTCTGCTTAACAGCAGAGAGTTGCAAGCTACAAAGACTGTCCTGTGGGCTGCAAAACCATTTACTAGCTAAACTTCCAGGAGGATAAAAGTTGTAATACAAGGGCCTTTGTGTGACCAGTGTGGCTTTCGTTCTCACACACTCCAAGTGCCCATTGCTCATACAGCCATAGTGCAATTCCCAAACTCAAGCCAGCTCCTCGACTCAAAAGAGTTCCTTTTCAATTTGGTTCTGCCTTCTCCTCCCTAAATGACTCTCTTCCCCTCAGCAGATTGACCTCCCACACAGCATCTTGCCACTGTCTTCATGAAGAATGTAAGAGGCTTGTCAATCCTTGTCCTCTTCTGCTGCTCTGTGGAGATAAATCTCCCCTGTCACCTTAGTGGGACTCTCCTGGATCCCTTTGTCTCTCCAGGCAATCCCATCCCCTCCCTCCCATGGGGATAGCAACCTCACACCCGCCCTTTGCTCAGCTCTGCTCTCTCCCTAACCTGTGCTAGGGCCCCCCAGGCCTGCAACACAAACATCTCTAAACAGGAGAAATCCCCTCAGATTTCTGCCCCATCTCCCCCAGGCCTCTCTGCCCCCACCTCTGCACTCACACTCTCTGCCTTCTGTCCCACTTGCTCAGCACAGAGTCCTGTGTCCAGGTTTCTCATGATGGTCTCAAAGCTATGCTCAGTAATCACCTTTGATCTTCCTCCTGGTCTCCACACATTCAGCCACACTGGCTTAGAAAGTTGGCCCATCTGAGATTATCTGATGGTTAATCCTGTGGTTTTCTGCCTGTCTTTCATATTTCTGCTTCTCTGGCTCTTCCTTACACCTGCCTCCCTCTTCTGCTGGATGCCCACAGCAGCCTGTCCTTTAGCCCTTTCTGTTCTCCTTTCACACACTATCTCTGGGTAATCTCCACCACTCACTAGCTCCAACCACTCTCTGTAGTGACTCTCAGACCTTCCGTGCTGTGCCAGAGTTGTCTCTTTACAAAAAAATCAGCCAGCCTGGCTGACATTTCCTGGTGGAGGTGTAGCCCATCAGCTCCATTTCAGCACAGCGAGAGCAGAGTTCATCACCTCTCACCAAAGCCTTCCCCCATCTCTCCCGAGCAGACAAGACCCCTGTGCAGCACTGCTCTGCACCACTTGAGCTTAGCGAGTCCCAGCTGTGCTCGAGTCACAGACATTCTCTCCATACACTCCCTCCAGATAAAGCCCTTCATATTAATTCCTCCAGATAAAGTTTTTGTCTAGGCTCAAGTACGTTGCCATTTGATTACTGCTACATTCTTGTCTCTGGATTGACAACAGCAGCCGTGTTAATGAATAGTCATCACACTGGTTCCTAGAAAGATTATTTCCCCTTTGCCTTGAATGTGTCACCTCTTCCTATGCCCCACAATTCTCCCTGTCTTGTCACCAGGAATGGAAGCCTCTTATCTTCACTTGGAAAAGCCTCTCCACCTGCCTGCAGCTTTCCTGATAGTGTCTAAGTCCCCCCTTGACTCCTGTACACCTCAGAAGTGAAGTTTTGGCCTGTTTTCCAGACAGACCTCCCCAGTTGCCCTTCATTCCCAATATCCCTCCTCATCCCACCATCTTATTCCTCCACATGGCCTTTGCTGGGTTGTTAACTAAAAACACAACAGGGGACCATGCCAGCCTGCCAGGGCTGCTCTGCATCACTCTGGGCACTGCACCTGGCTGGAGACTCCTCAGGACACTGAGTGGCTTTTCTGAGGAGCACGCATACACTTATGGTAAAATCAGCAATAAATAGTATTATTCATGCCTTCATTTTCTTTCAGACAATTGGGGCTGACGTAAGGCTCGGGAGGGCTGTAGAATAGGCAGGATATGGAAAAGGCATTGGCCCTCAAAGCCAAAAGATTCAAGACTGACTGGTCCCACCACTGGGATCCGGAAGCCTTTGACAGAGATGAAATGCACTTTGCTTCTGCAGCAGCGTGGTGCCTTTCGAAGTAAGCCGTTCACTCAGCTTCTGCTCTCTTGTGTCCCCATGCCTCTGGGCCCCAGTCTTCATTACTGGCAAATAACCTACCAAATTTCAATTTAAGCAGAAAAACTGGTTTGAAGCTGATAGGCATTGAGAGGTGTTTTGAAAGTATGTGGGTAGCCTTCGTTGCCCTGCAAAGGGAGACAGGCACCCCTGAAACCCAGGAGAGGAAAATGCCTGGGTTGAGAAAGGCTTTAGAGGGTGCAGGGAGCACTGTGGGGCTCGTTGTTCCTCTCTACTTGGTCATTTCCCCTTAGGGATGAACTGAATGGTCAATTCTGTATTCAAGGCTGTGAAGACAGCTGCACTTTTGCTGATTCTGCTACAGGAAGGAAAAAAAATCTGTATATTTCCATTTTCCTTAGAGAATGAAGCCTCTTCCCCAGAAAGCCAAGCTCTCAATTTGCAAAAGCGCTAGGGCAAAGTGATGAGAAAATAACCATGATAGCTGCTCATAGCATCATGTATGCATCCCTCAGGCCTGACTCTGAAGCCGCTAATGGAGGTGCACAGTGGCTGTGGCGTTGTTTTTTAGGAATGATGACTGCTGGGCTCTCTGAACACCTCACTTTCTCATGGGGCAGCCCTGGTCAAGCCTCCCAAGGCAGCAAGGTCGGTGAATTAGTGAATTGGCTGTTAAACACCCCTGAAACCACAGATACCTGAATTGCCTGAGGCCAGGCTGTGAATCCCTGCCAAAGGGAAGTCCAAGAGCTCTTGCTCAAGTCCCACATGGACCCGTGTGCTCAGTGTACTTAAAAGCTCATTACTTGTCCTGCACGAACCTTGAAGGGGCACCTGAATAGGGGGGCTGTTCCCTCAGACAGGTTCCTCAGCTCTCCCTGAGAGAGGACCATGGGGGTCAGGCAGGCTGGGCAGGGGGGATGCCTTCCATCCAGCTAGGAGCAAAACATCCTCAGAAGATCAGAGAGAGTGTGAGGAGCAAGCACACTTGCCTGCAGCCCAGCTCGGGCTGCCAGGCTTGGCAAGGTCACCCCCAGCCCAATGGCAAGCTGGTGCCTAGGAAGACACACATGGAGTGGAGTGACCAAAAGCCATGGGCAGAAGAGAAGTAAGTGAACAGATGAGCCTAATTTGTGCAAGGTTCTAAATGAAAATCACTGTGGCAGATGGCCAGTGGATTATTTTCCAGAGAGTTAAGCAAGATCCACATTATTAAAAGCTGAGAAACTTTGATGTGGTGCGCAGGATGTTTTCCTGGGGCTCAGGACGCATGGACCCCAGTGCCTTTTGAGGGGGTCCTGGCTGTGCAGGGGGTGGAAGAGCCCCGTCTGAGGATGGCAACGTTGGGAGGCTGCAAGGGCATATGTGGGGCCAAGTGCACAGACTGCACACTGGGTTGGCAACACGGGCAAAAGATGCCCCCCCCCCCCTCCCCCCCCAGCTTTATATGTCTTTAAAGCCGAGCTCCTGGGTGGGGTGGCTGCTGACCCCCTGGCTAGTGTCAGCCCTGACTTAGAGAAGGACATTTCGGTTTCGCACCCTGCCCTGGCCCTACGCGGACCTGTGCCCACCGCCCGCACTGCCCAGGCTTTCGCCTGCCCTTGCCCCCCCCCCCCCCCCCCCAGCGCCCCTGGGTGCCGTGCTGGGGTGCTGTGCCGGGCTGGATGGGGGGTGCTGTGCCGGCCCCGCTCCGCTCCCTGCCCTGATTTCCTTGTGGAAATCCCAGAGTCTTCTCCAGATCCAGCTCTGGTTTTGGGGGCAGCCATCTCCCTCTCCCTCTCTCTCTCTTTCCTTTTCCCTCCTTCTGCTCTCCTTCCTCCTCCTCTCCCTCCCTCCTCTCCGCACTGTACTCTCCGGGGGCTCTGGGTACCGCTGCAGCATCACTAGCCACCTCCATCCAGGAGGCTGGGAGCGCGGGGCGGAAGGGGAGGGCTGCGGGGGACAAGCCGAATGAATGGGCATCGCCTCGGTGCTGCTGGAGCCTCCGCATAGGGGCGAGGCGGCCGGAGCGCGCCGCGGGCAGGGGGGCAGCGGCGGCCGGCCAGCGGCCGGGGCCGGGGCCGGGGCCGGGCCGGGCCGGGCCGAGCCGAGCCGGGCCCCCCGCCGAGCCCGCAGCCGCCGCCGCCGGGGCGCTGCGAGGAGCGGGCGCTGCCCCGCCGCGGGACCGCTCCGGCCCGAGCGCCGCCTCCCGCCGCCGCGGATCGAGGTGAGCGGGCGGGCCGGGGCGGGGGGGGCTGCGGCGGGGCCGGCGCTCGACCGCGGCCGCTCCCAGGAGCCGCGCCGGGGCCGGCCCGACGGGGCGGGCTGCGGGGCTGGGGGGCCGCGGCGGCGGGGGCCGGGGGGGGAGCCGGGTCGGGCCGGACGGTGCGGGGCGTGGGGATGGACGGTGCGGGGCGTGGGGCTGGGTGATGCTGTGGCCGGGCTGGACGGAGCGGAGCTGGGCTGGATGGTGCAGGGCTGGGCTGGGTGTTGCTGGCGCCGGGCTGGGTGATGCTGGCGCCGGGCTGGACTGTGCGGAGCTGGGCTGGATGGTGCTGGGGCCGGGCAACAAGGAGTTAAGTGGCTGCGGAGCAGTCGTGTGTGTGTGTGTGTGTGTGTGTGTGTGTGTGTGTGAGAGATCCGGCGCCCACCCGGGGGCGTGGCCCATCACACCCCACGGGTGTTTGTGCGCGGGGCAGGGGGAGGCCGAGGTTCGGGGGCTGGTTGCGGCGTGGCGGCGCTGGGGGCGAGAGCCCCGGCAGCCCCGGCCCCGCCGCTGCCGCCCCGGGAGCCACACACTGCGCTTACGTGTGTGTGTGCGTGAGTGCGAGAGCCCCAGGCTGAGTGTTCCTGCGTGTGCGTGTCTCCACTGCGGCGCCGGTGCGTGCGTTGGTGCCGGGGGTGCGATCCCCCAGCCCGGCTGTCGGTGCGAGGGATGCAGAGCGGAGCGTGTCCCCGTTTCCGCGCGTGTGCCAACCGCATTGAGCCTGTGTGTGGGAGCAACCCCCGCCCGGGCGGCCGTGTCTGTGCGCGTCCCGGTGCCTGCGTGTGCGCCGCGCACGCGTGTGTCTCGGTAGGTGATGTGTGCCTGCGGGTGTGCGCGCTGCGGGGGGGGTGTGTGTCTGTGTGTGTGCCAGGGAACACACCAGCGTGATGGGGGGAGCCGGCACGTGTGGGGTAAGCGAGGAGATGCGTGGAGTCTGGGAGCACCCGTGTGCAGAGCCGCCCACTTCCCCATGGCGGGGGGTCACAGCGTCCCCGGGGAGCGCCTGGCCCCAGTGTCAGTCCACGGAGCGTGGCCTCGGCCTGCGCCTGCCTGCAGGCAGCCCCCTGCTTCCTTCGAGCCCTGATCGGACCCTCCCCATCCCTGGGACAGGACCGGCGTGGGCACGCTGTGCTGGGCGTGGAGGCAGGCAGAGCTGCCCTGCTGAGGCAGGGTGCCAGCCTGAGCCTCCCCTCACCCCGCTGCCCGCTCGGTTCTGCCCGGGTGAAGGTGCTCCTGCCTTGCACTGCCTCACACTGAGCCAGAGGGGCTGCAGGGAAATGGAGCTGGCTGGCAGCAAGCGGCAGCACCTGGCAGGGCAGTGCCCTCTGTTCCCCGTGGATGCAGCTCGCAGGCCTGGCTGCCTGTCCTCTGGCTGTAGCAATGGTCTGGATTGGCCCCGAGGCAGTGGCTGGGTCATTACTCTCACATTAGACTTTTGGAGGGGCAGCATGTCCCCCCACATGCTGGTCCCCTCCAGGAGAGAGATGCCACAGAACAAACTCTCCTCCGGGCCTTTGCCATGACACGGTTAGGAAGCCCCAGTCCAGGACGAGGCCCAGGCATTGATGTTGCCATCATTTCAATTGGAGTTTGGCACCAATGTGCCTTTGAGGCTCTGAGAGTTGGTGACCTTCCCGACACCGTGCCACCACCCCAGCGTCGGGCTGGCACCTGCTGCGCTGTGAGCAGACGTGTCCACGCAGATGTGCGCGGGCTGCAGCCCGCAGGACCCGGGCATCTCGGAGCGCTTCCCGCAAAATGGACTCTCGGAGCCTCGCGTATCCTCGTCTGGCTGCTTTTCCTCTGAGGAAGCACAAAGCAGAGCCAGCCCAGAGGATTCCTGCGGGAAGCTAATGCCTGGTCAGAGCCACCACTCCTGCCCGTGAGGCATGGGGCTGATTCTTACACCGGCAGGAAAATGGGGCTTTTCCAGATCCCGGCAGGGCAGCTGGTGTGTGCAAGCCCAGTTCTGATCTCCGCAGCAGCTCGGCTCCCTCGCTGCTCTTGGTGTACATGATGTACCAGTACAGTTTGAAGCACGCTGCAAGTGGTGAAGGAATAGAGCAGCTCAAGGGAAACGTACCACTCTGCAGCAGGAGACTTTTGCACCTTCTTACACCCTCGTGCCGGTCCAGTGGTGCTGGGCTGAGTTCCACCCTCAGAGTGCAAACATCTGGCAAGCCAGAAAAAATTGTAAATCAAATAAACATCAGTAGTAATTGGAAACCCGTTTTGAAATTGATTTGATACCTGCATGCCTCCCAGGCAAGTTTTTCTCATGTTAACCATTGTGCATCTTTGCATGAAAAATGAGGCTTTATTTTCAGTCTGGGTAATAGCAGCGCAGCATGGATAGAAATGAACACGCTGTGTCCCTCTAATCTGTCCACAATCAGGCTTCTCCCAAGCACTGAGCCGCTACTGCCATCGTCAGAGATGAATAGTCCTGGATCCAGATGGCAGCCTGCTTTCCTCGGTGCCCACATCATCCCTTCGGCATCCGCAGAGAAGGGGAGCAGCCTGCGAGAAAGCGTCCCTGGGAGGACCCCTGTGCCACAGCGGCCACCTGCGTCCCTGGTTCTGCTGCCCATGGCTCGGGTCAAAGTCGTCAGCTTGTGCTTAGTGGCGTCAGCCACAGACGAAGCAGCACCTGGTTGCCAGAAGCTGTACTGACTTCCGATTTGCTTTTGGACAGGGTTCAAGGTGCTGATTTTGAGCTCAGAGCTCAGCACAATTTTTCTTCTTGCTGTTTTCCAGCCTGGATCCATCAGTCCTGGGGCTGAAGCTGCGGCTGGCCAAGCGCTCTGGCCGGCTGTGCCCAGAGCTGGAGGCAGCAGGCAGCCCCTTGCTGCAGCTCTGCAGCCCTGGGCAGCCTTTTTGTTCTCCTGGACTGAGGTGAGGTGTGCTGAGTCACCCTAGGTCAGGCTGAGACATCATCCACCCTTCCCCACGAAGAGGCCGTGTTGGAGGAGAGGACTCTAGTCGTGCTTACGGAAAGCAGAGGGGTTGCAGGCGACTCACAGCCGCTAGCTGGGATGATCAGAAGGAGTTGTTTTGATCAGGGAGTCTGCTTGATTATTCTTCATTTTAGGGGGGTGTTTTTAGGTTTATGCAAAACAAATGGAAGTGAAGATTCAGCTCCTTTGCTTGGGGATGTGAGGGAAGCCGTCGGCATGAGTTGTTGTTTGAGGAGCTGTGTCTGGCCAAAAGCTGACTACATGACAGCAAAGCTTTCTTGAAATGACACTCCCTGAGATTTGCACCAACCTCTTGCACTTGGACTTGGTGTGTCCTGCTATCTATGGCATTAAAATGATGATGCTTTGCAAAAGATACCTGTATTTCACACTTTGTATCTGTTTACATGTCTTGTTTGGGAGCTTAACTGAGTTCTGCTGTGGGTTAGTGTCTTTGGTTACGAGAACCATGCAGCTATTAGCAGAGATTCCAGTGGGTTCCTTGCGTGACCTCATGTTATGGTTTGGAGTGTGCAACGGAAAGGCAGTCCTGAGCCCCATATTGCTTGCAGAGACATTGCATAGGGAAAGTTCCCATGAGGATGAGCCTTAACACGCCAGCTCTGGTTTTGCTCAGGCAGGCTGTCATGGATGTCAGCCTTTCCCAGCTCTAATGGCTGGCTGGTGGGTTTGGACCATGGGCTGTCAGGAAAATTACCTTTCCCTGAATGAGGCTTGGCTCACTGCGGCTCTTTGCAAAGCTTTCCAGCTGCTTGAAGGAAGCTCTGTACAACTTCCAGAGCTGTTGCGGTGATCTCGGTGGTTTCATGTCCTTTGGGATTAGGGGTGTGTGTGTGTGTGTGTGTGTGTGTGTGTTTGTCTGTGACAAGCAGCCACAAACCTACACTCTGCTGGCTGCAGGATGGTTTAGGTGTCCCTTGGGTCTGGTTCCTCCCTTCCCCAGGGAGTGTGGACCCTTCTGCATATCCCTTGGGTGACTCTCACATTGAGGGACCCTGTTTCCTCTGGCCCCCAGCAACTGCCTTTGGGTTTGGTGTCCCCTTTTATCTCCCATGCTGCCCATAGACGGGTTGGTGACTACTTGGAGGTGCTCTCTGCTCAAGAGAGCTTTGACGAACGGCCAGGAGGTTTGAAGAACGGTGTTGACACTTTCAGGTGGGTAGAGGTCTGGCCTGTGAGCAGGGAAGGTAGGTGGCAGCTTGGTGTGTGCATTAAATATGTACAAGGCAGGAGTATGAAAACTACTCAGCACTGGCTTAGCTCTGAGAGACCCATGATGAGTGTCATGAAAAGTCCCCTTACATCAAATATTTAATATCCAAATCCCTCAGCCATTTGTCTCAATGTGTCTTCACAGGACAGGGGCCACCCACACAATCTCCCTTGTAAGATGATAAATGCATGACAGCAGCCCAGCTCCAGCCATTCCCCTCGCTGCACAGCACTGCGGTGGTGGCTGGGGCACTGGAACCCTTTCCCACCTCTTCCCCTCCAGTTGCCATCCCTGTCAGATGTGGCGGGGTGATTTCTTCATGCACATTGTCTCAGGGCCTTGGTAGAGGAGCAGGTGCTGGAGATGGGTCATTGATTTCTCACATTCAGTGCCCAGGATGGCCCAGCTGATGGCCAGGGCTTTGCCGGGAGCAGCTTCCCTCCACACCACAGGGACTGGGAAGAACATGGGTCGAAGGTCTCCGGGATGTTTCAGGGCACCAGGCTGTGCCCTGAGGATCTTCCATTGCTACCTCCTCTCATGTGAGACACCTCTCTGTGCCTGGGGTACCCCGTGAGGAGAGACATGTCAGGCTGGTTTGAGTCAGACCAAAGTCCCCAGCTGCAGCTGCAGGGAGCCTCACAGTTTGCTTTGGGAACATCCTCTGGGTGCTAATACTTTCCACCATCTTCATACCTCCATCCGCCCCCTGGCTCAGCTCCATCCCCTCTGGTGTCTCCAGTGCTTACACAGATCTTGCCCCATTCCCATCAGCCATGGTTCTCTCCCAGCCCCTGGCTCTCCTCTGGGGCTGCCCTGGGACAGCTCTGCCCTAACGCGTCCTTCTATCCTTCACCCTCAGGGCAGGGCCAGGCAGCTGCTGGCTCCAGTGATGGCGATGGCCGAGAGACTGCTGGGGCCAGCACCAGGGTGGGCAAGGGCCGTGTCCTGCTGCTCCATCAGCAGAGCAGCACCCCATGAGGTATTTATAGGCTCAGTAATGTTATTCCCCTGCCAAACTATTACTGAAATAGGCTCAGTGTGTGTCATAGGAGAGAGGATTTTAATGGCACAGTTTCTTTGCTGCGGGAATCAAGTTGACGCTCCCTCACCGCTTCCCTTGTTCAATTAATCCTTCCCATGGCAGAGAGGTGCAAGGGATGGCTGCTCCAGCCACTTAGCTGGGGGTTTCTAGACTTGGGCAAGTCCTTGAGATGGACACTTCAGCCAGACGGTCACCGCCCATGCCCGCTGGGATCTGCTGCCTCGCACCCGTGCTTGGCTGGACCTGAACTGCAGGAGCAGTGGTGCCTCTCGTCAGCTCCTGATGAGACCTTGAGGAGCACTGAGCCTGTCAGGAGCAACCCGGACCCTGGGGACCCTCCTCCTGGGGTAGATCTGACGATGCAGACGGGGCTGGTGTTGGGAGCGAGCCGGCACAGTCTAAGGGACAAGGTCCCTTTTCCAGTGATTTTTGTGCTCTGAACAGTAAGGCAATTTTCTGAATGATCAGAAAGGGTCAGTTTGGCATTTTCTAAATAACCCACCCTCCTTTTGTGTCAGCTGGATGCTGCTGCTGGTTTGGGAAGAGGTCAAAGTCCAGTGAATCCTTTTAGCAATGCCTTGAAGCGTTTCAGCTGGCTGAAGTGCAAAGGATTTCTCAGCCTGTCAGCTCATAAACACCGGTGTGATTCCCTGCCTCGTCCCCACTTGCTGTGCGTAAAAGCCTCTGGGGTGGGAAACCAGTTTCATATCAGGCTTAGGTTTGGGTTGTGCTTTCTGGGCGATGTGCTGGATGTCCTGGAGGCTGGAGGTGTGTGGACGGACAGACCCATCACAGCACGGTGGCTGGTGTCCTCTCCCCCAGCTCAGCATGAGGGTGATGCTCACTGAAGGTGTGTGTGCCTTCTGCAATGGGATGTGGGGCATCAGATCTGGGCAGGAATAGGGGCTTCCCATGAGCTCTTCAGCCATTTTCTGGGGCTGGCCAGGCCTGCGAGTCCAGACCCCAGTGAGTCAGATGGGTCTGCCTGTGGGATCTGAGCCCTGAAGGGCATGAGCAGAGGAGCAGTGCATGCCCAGCACAGGAGCAGTAGAGGCCAAGGTCATGGGCTCTGAGCCAAGCCCCCTGGTGTGCCATGGGGATAGGAGGCTGCTGCAGACCAGGGCTCCCTGGGTTTGGAAAGAGCTGCTGCTGGGGACCCAAGGAACAGTGTGAGGCCTCGGAGCTGTTGGAGCAGCTGACCGTGCAGCCCCTGCCAGCCTGATGTCCCACTCCTCTGCTTGAAGCTGTGAGCTGGGGAGGGAAACCTTCCCCTCTCAGTGCTCCCTGGCAGCCTCTGGAGCTGCCCACATGTGATGCAAACAGACCTACTCCTGGGGCCTCCATGCCCTCTGCTGCAGAGTGAGCTGGCCAGGGGCTGGTGGCCCGGGGCTGGTGGCCAGGAGGAGCCCAGCGCCCGCTCCCCCCAGTTCCCCTGCAGTGCTGCCCACAAGCACAGCAGCCAGGGCCTTGCAGAGACAGCTTGGAAACTGGGAACAGACGTGCTAAAGAAAAACGTCCTTCCCACACAGCCTCCTTCCTCCACCAGTGCTGCTGCTGGCGAACTGCAGGCTCACTGCCGTGCTGGGGCACTGGGAGCCACCAAAGTGATGGTGCCTTGTGGGATGGAGAGACCCGAGGTCCAGGGCAGGGAGCGCAGATGGAGCGAATAGCTCTGTGGAGGCTTCTCCTGTGATGCCATGGGTATCTCCCAGGACCCAGCCCTCCTGCCCATGGCTCTGCAGGCTTCCCTTTGCCTCCTGCCAGGTCAGTGAGCTGCCTTTTGGTGGAGGTTGCTGTGAATGCAGCACTGATGGCGACGGTGTGGCTCTGGGGGCAGCATCCCTGCCCTGCTCTTCTCCTGCCCACACCTCTTTGATTTCCACCATTGCTGGCAGGCCCCCCGGGCAGGCTGCCCAGCCAGATGGACCCTTCGTCCTTTCTACCCCGTTATTTTCTGGACAGTTGTTCTTCTCCCTCTGGTGGCTGCATATCCTGAGATCAGCTGAGTGCTCCTCCTCTTCCTTGCTGTACTGTCCCTTAGGATAGACCATTCAGCTTGCTCCTCCTCCTCCTTTTCCACTTCATTAATGAGCCTCTTTGCACTAAGAAGTCAGGATAGCTGCTGAGGAACTTGGGAGGACTGTGGAGAGCAGTGGGGAGGCCACTAGCCCAGCCCCCAGGGTTTGGGATGCTGCTGTGGGTGCCTCGGTGCTGGCTGAGCCCCCTGCATAGGGTGTGTGGGGCGGGAGGGACGTGACAGGCAGCGAGTGCTCTGCATTTGCTCCCCTGCAGTGTCAGGAGGTGGAGAAATCAGTTCTGGGCAGCTCTGCTATGGTTTTGCCCCCTTTCTGCCATGCATGGTGCTCCTTACCCTGCTGCAGAGCTTCTTCGGGGCTGTCATGGGCAGGGGGTGGGCGGCCCCCAGGGTGGTCTCCCAGCTCCGTCCCCACAGCAAAGTTCCATGTGGAAACTGAAGCTCCCACAAAGGCCCATGCATCTCTCAGGAGACTTCCGTTGGTCCTGGTGGGCTTCAGCTCCAGCGTGCTGTGTGTTGGCCGGGGATGCAGATCCTGGGCAGCCTCCAGCCCCTCACCCAAACATGTTTTGTGGTCATTGCTTTAATTTTCCAGTGTCTCAACACTCTCCAAAACCTGAGAAACTGAGATGCTTTCTTCTCGGTGGGGAGGAAGGCTTCTGTTGTCACTCTCTCACATATGCACACACACACACACACACCAAGGCTCTTCCTGCTCTTCCTTCCCACTTTCCTCCCCCAAAAGACTTCAAACACTTTATGAAAATGTTATTTTCTCCCAAACTGTTGCCTTTCTGCTTTGCGCTCCCTGAGCAGCCTGCTGGCTTTCCCCAGGCTCTGCTCCTGAAGCACATGGTCGCAGCTGCTCTGCTGGTGCAATGTTAGTGACGTCCTGAGCCTGCAGAAGGGGGAAGGTGCTTGGGTGGCTGCGCTGGGGGTGCTGGGCTGTCCCGGGGGGCTGACAGCAAACCTCCCTTCGCTTCTAGTGGGGCTCATCTGATCCCCTGAAGTTGCTCTAGATACAATAATGCTAAACCCTCCTGCGAGGTGGTGCTGTGAGGGTACAGTTGCCCGGCTGTGCTCTCCAGGATGCCATGGGGGTCCTGTTCACCAGAAACATGTTGGAAGATGCCCCCAGCCCCATGGCAGCCTCCCAGCCTCTGGCAGCTGCTCTGCCCTGGGGCGCGGGGCTGCACTGGCAGGAGCCTTGCTCCCCCTGCATATGGCAGGCTCTGCCGCCTGAGTGTCCTGCAGGCATGGACGGACCTGGGGACAGTCTGGAGGTGGGCTGGAGTTGAAAAACCCTTTGTTGTCTTGTACGAAGGGGACTGACTCACTGCTCTCCGTGCTGTCATAAGCAGATGGATGATTTAATCACCTAGCAACCAAAATAACGTCAGGTGAGGAATGCTTCCCGATCTGCTCTCGGCCCACAGCCCCTCCGCCAGGCAGGTGGCAGGGGCCAGGCAATCCCCAGCGATTCCCCAGCCCTTTGGATTCTCTGGGATGAGGCTAGCAGGTAGCCCTCTCCTGCTAGCCCCACCAGAGTAGCATGCAGGGCCGTGCTCTGCATCACACCTGCCACCAGCAGCTCAACAGAAGCAGCTCCCAGAGCCATGGCTGAGGTGGGGTGCACAGGGCTGTGCAAGGCGGAAGGGGTGTCCCACCAAGGCCATAATCCCAGCATTGGTGTGTCTGTTCCAGTTCTCCCATCATGGGAGAACTGCCCTGCCTGTTCTCATGGCATAGCCCTGATGCTATCAACCCCGTGCTTCCTGACATAGCAGTTACCTCCTGATGGCTCCAGCCACCCCCAAAGGCTCTTGGCACGGGCCTACTCCAGCCCTGCACGATGGGTTCACTACATCCTGCGGGTGATGAGACCTCCTGAAGTAGGGTCTGAACTGAGAAGGAACACATGTGCTGGGCAGGGAGAAGGCTGCCCCAGCCTGGCCCAGCAGGGCATGGAGGTGTGAGGATGCTGTTGGTCTTGGGGTGTTCATGCTACCTGTTTAGAGTTAGTCCCTTTGCTGCAGACGCCTTCATGGCTCCTGGCATGGGCGCGTGTGCAAGGTGGTGCAGTGAGGACACATCTGCGCAGGCCACAAGTTCCAGCACCCTTGTGGGACTGCACTGCACTGCTGCCCAGGGCAGGTGCCTTCCCCCAGAGTGCCTGATGCGATGCTCAGAACTTGGTGGCAGTGTGAGATTGCCCACTAACCTGCTTCATCCTGCACTCACCTAGCTGCAAGTGCTCATACAGCATCACTGATAAAAAGTTGAGTGAAATGCTGTGGATACAAGTCCCTTTTCAGTTTTGGGCTTACTAATGAGGCTGCAGCTCATAGCAGCTTGTCTTGGAGGTCCTCTGATGGAGCTAATCCATCCTGCCCCCATGAGATGCCTTGGTGTGAGCTGTAATAGCAGCCCAGTATTAGCCAGTCCAGGGGATGGAGAGAGGCCGCTGATCCACCAGACATTGACCTGGACCCACGCAACCATCTTCCCCCCAGCCTAGAAGCAAACATCCAGCCAGGGTGTGGTGGTGTCAGGCGAGCCCCGCTACATCTGGAGGTGCGGGGAGCTGCGGCTATCTTCCTCCAGCTGATGAGGCTGAAGGACGTGGGGCCATGCAGTACCTGGGCAAGGGGCGGGCTGGCACCAGTCTGCGGCTGCCGGGGACTGGAGGAGGGCTGTGTAAATAGGGCACCCCATCTCTCAGCTTCTCTTTGTGGGACAGAGCCGATATAATTAGACAATACGCCCTGTTCTGTGCAGCATGCCGAGAAAATCTCCGTGCCGCCACGGCCCCAGGGAGCCTGGCAGCCCTACTTTGGTGGCATCACTTGACCCAGCGAAGGTGAGCCACTTCCAGGCAATGAGCCCTGAGTGGTTTGCTCCCTCCTTCCCTGCACTGCTCCAGGAAGCACTGCCTGGTCTCCTTACTAGATGACCATGTTTCCTCTCCTCTGCTGTGGGGTTTGGTGGCTTTCATGGCCCCTGCTGACCTACAGTGGGTCAGTGAGATGATGCTGGCAGGAACTGAGCATGGATCAGCACCTGTGACTCAGCACACCTGTGGGAAGAAGTGACCAAATCCAATGCCTGCCACAGCAAGACAAGCTGCAGGACACGAGGCTGGCATCTGCGAGCCAAAGCCCCACAGGCCAACTGGGGTTGGGGAGGGGTCCCTCTGAGTCAGGCTCTTAACCTCATTAGTGGACATCCTAAACTGCAGCTGCCCTGCCCCTGGAGAGCCTAGCCCCTCAAAACATCCATGAAACCATCCTGGGGTAGCTCCGGAAGTGCAGAGACACCTGGTAGCATGTACCTCCCTAGTCCTCCTGCCGACACGCAGCTCTCTGCTACTGGTGATAGTGTGCCATTTCAGGGGAGAAGGAAAGCCAGGGCCTGCTCTGGCTTGACCTGGTTCACTTCTACTCAGTGCCACAGCTCTCTAAACATCCTGTGATGTTCCCGTGTTGATTGATTAATGACCACAAACTGGGCACTAAGCAGCCGGCTATTGATTCCTGCCCCAGAGCATTCCACACATCCCCATGTTGATCAGTTGACCCTCCTGGACTGGTCCTGCCAAAGAAGATAAGCCATAACTATTTGGGAACTCCTGCTTTGTGGTTCTGATGTCAAAGCCAATAAATCCAGCCATTTTTGTCCCTGCCGGCAGCCAGGAATGTGTTTGGCATCCCCACTCCTCCAGCCACTTCCAGTTCCTCTACAGGGATGGGCTCAGATGAAGGACCCACCAACTCCATCAGGGTCCCTGTGCCAAGCTCTCATCCAGCTCTGGGGTGGATCTGTGGGTGCTCCCTGCAGAGTTTGCTCTGGGAGCATCCCTCATGGTAACTGCCACAAACAAGGTCTCAGTGAAACAAGGCAAATTTCAGAGAAAGAAAAGGAATTTTAATTCTGCAAATGCCTGTTTACACTGATCTATTGGTTTACACTGGAAATGTAAAGCTTCTTTAACCTCATTTTCTCAGAGAGGTATAAAGGGCTGTTCATGTACATCAGTCTCAGCACTTGGGTCTTCAGGCTGTTCTCCCTGGGAGTCAGGTCTGGTCTCCCATCTGAGGACAGATCGATGAACTTGCTGGCTCAGAAGCGGCTGCTCAGCCTTGTCGCGGCACTGCTGCCCACTCCTCTGCCTGGTCAGCCACAGCTCCCAGCTCGCTCTGGCAGGAGCTGCTGCTCATCACCTCTCCAGATGTGCTACACCCGACTGTGCCTGCCCTGGACAGGTCTTCATCCCCCTCCCACCAGAGGACATTTAGCTCAGTTCGATGCCTCGGCGGGGAGAGGAGCAGTGCCATTGCCACCAGCAGTAACAGGCAGTATGGACCAGGTGCCCCTGGCAGCCATGTGTGTCACTTCCAAGCCAGGGATGACATAACTAGCAGGAGAAAAGAGGAGGGAGAAGGGAAGCTGCTCTGGCATTTCCCACCCTGGACAGGGAAGTGACCCCATGAGGGGGTGCCTGGGACCATGGGGCACATCAGGACCTTCCCCATGAGAACTCCCAGCACATTGTGGCCTTCAGGGAACTTGGTTCAAGGAGAGGCCCTGGCTCACCCTGGCTGCTGGCCCTGGGCAGCGCTCTGAGCAGCACAGTGCAAGCAGATGTGTCAGTGAGCTGGCTGGGGATGCAGGCAGGACTGTCCTGCCTCCATGCTGGCATAGGAACGTGTCTGAGGGTGGCTCGTAGCAGCCCATGCTGAGGCCCCAGTCTAGGAGGGGCATTAGGAACCCCTGGCCCCACCAAGCTGTGATAGAGCTGCTGGCAACAGGGTGAGCGGAGCAGGGGTGGGAGTAGGGCTGGACGCTGCTGGTGGCTTCCAGGGTATGTGGCATCTCCTGCTCTTGGCAATACAGCCTGGAGGACAGGGTGGGCTGGAGGGAGAGGCATTTTTTATTAGAAAGCCAAAATGGTGGGAGACTGAGCCACTGCTGTAGCTGGCAAGGACTCACCTCTGCTCTAAGCCCAGCCCAGGCACCCCTTAAAGGAGGTCCCCACTGCTCCACAGCATCCAGGCAGTTGCTGTGTACAGACCAGCCAGGGAGAGCCCCAGGTCCATCCCTCCCCCACCTCTCCCCAATGATCAGAGCAGCTGCTGGCCCAGCGCAAAAGCCCTCAGAGATCCAGCCTGCCTCTCCTCAGGGGAAAAAACTGTCATTTTCTTTGACGTTTTAATTTCCAGTGCCATTCCTGCTCTTTCCCCTCTTTGCAGATGTGACAGAATGGCCTTCTGGTCAGCTTGACACTTTTGCGTAGGGTGGCTCCGTTTGTCCTGTCAGGCAAGGAGGACCAGCCTGAGCAAGACACTTCTCCCCAGGGACCCCTCGTGTCCTCTGGCACCCAGACCTCAGCTAGCATTGCTCCAAAAGGGGAATTTCACAAGATTCTCAAGGAGGAGAGAAAGCCCAAACCTGTGGATTTGTGGAGGTCATCCCAGGTCTGAAGCAGGCTCTGACTCTCCTCTTTTCCCCAGTGATGGGAAAGGCCAAGCCAGGGAATGAGCCAGGGAATCAAACCCAGGCCACCCACACCCTGCTCCAAGAGTAACCGCAGCATCAGAAAAATGAACCTCTGCTGGCAAAGCAGACAAGGGCCTGCTGGAGGCTGGAGACAGGCTCTTTCTGCAAGACCCTGGTCAGCAAGCTGGCCTCTCCTCTCGAGGGAGCAGGGGGAGGACAGGGAGACCCCAGCGGGCCTGGGTCCTTTACTGGACCTGGGCTTGTCATCATTTCCATGAGCTCTTTCTTCTGTGTGCACCATCTTCTCCCTAGCAGAGAAAAGACAGTATGTCATTTTTCATTGAAATTCACAATTTTTTATAACTTTTATCATAATGTGACTGTGAAATCTTGCCCCCCCCAGAAGTCCATGCAGCTCAAGCAAGAAGTTGTTCCACATTTAACTGGTACAGTGCAGGGAGCTGCAGTTCGGACAGTGGGTGCTTTTCTCACAGCTGTTGTGCTGCCATCGCTGTTCAATAGGTGTCTGCAGAAAACATGCTCAAATGTCATAAAAATGTGGCTGAAAGTCCTGTTCTCCCTCAGATCATATGTTTATGGGCATAAAGAGCTTTTATAGGTAGATTAACTTCATTAAAATTGAAAGCATTCATTAATACCACTGTAACTCAATCTAATAATACCTTGAGCTGGCCGGGCTCATCTCTGTGATGAAGCTGCTCCTCTGGGGATGCCTGTACCTGTCTCTGAGGCTTCCCATCTCCTCCCTCTGCCTTCACATCATAGTTGCATTTCTGTGCTGGATGATGCTGGATCAGGGTTCTGCTGGAGAGCTCACTCCGCACCAAGGCAGGGAGCACCTGGGGCCATGCAGGGTGAGAGACCATCCAAAGTGGGTCTTGCAGATGTCCAGTCCCAGCAGGGTCATACTGGGGGTGGAGGGCAGGAATACCTCTGCACTTGTGCCCTGAGGATGTGGCTCATGCTTTCGAGCTCTGGCTCTTTGCTCTCCTATGGAAAGTCTTTGCACGCAGCATGGAGCGCTTCTGGAGGTAGCTAAGCTGCTTGGCTCTGTGCTGGTCGGTGGGTTGGGTTTTAGAAGGGGTGTGATGCTGGGGTATGGGAGTCAGCACTAGGATGACTTTTGGGAAGGCATAAGCTGTAGAGCAGTTCCTGAGGTGGTCCTAGACCCACCTGATCTCCTGTTTGATCTAGGGCAAGTTTCTCACCCAGTAGAGAGGAGCCTGATTCTGTATGGAACTACATGGGAAACTGGGGCCCTGCTAGAGGCAGCAAGGGTTCGGAAGGGGCTGAGGCCATGTCTGCTGCCCTTCCTTGGCTGGGAGCAGTGTCTTGTCTCTAGGCACTGTCAGGAGGTGTTCAGAGCAGTCTCCACACACTTGTCGTGGCCATCACACATAGGCATGGGGCTGCTTCCATCATGCCAGTGGCTGCAGGGCTGGGCTGTTTCTCTTGGAGGCACGGCCACTCCTGTCTGCATGCACAAGGACCTTATCACCTGCGGCTCTCAGGGAGTCCCATCACAGCAAGGATGTGCCACTTGGGGCCTTCCTCCTGGGGACCTTCCCCAGCCAGAGCCAGCTCCTGCCACCAGTGGCCACGCGGGGAAGGAGACAAGAGGGAACCCCAAGAAGTGGCATGAGCGGTCTGGGGTGCTTGCTGGGCTGCTGCCTCCTGATGCACAGTACCCCAGCATGACTGGCCAGTGACAGGAAGGAGGGTCTCGTCCCCCTGAGAAAGCGCAGGTGGCCCCCAGGCCGGTGCCAGGCTGCCCTTCTCTGGCAGAGGCATGAAGATCTGATTTGTCTCCCATGCCTTCAGCTGGCCCCACTGAGCAGGTTTTAATTTTGTTAAATAAAGTAATGGCAGCAGGGCTAGGAGCCAAATGGCCTGGGGACATCCTTGAGAGCTGGACGAGCTCTGCAGAAGGGCAAGGCTGGCTGCAGGAGCTGTGCAAGCTGGGGACGGCGTCGGGCAGAGTCTCACAGGGCGAGAGGGAGCTGCTGGGTGGGGTGGTCCTGTGCTTGCTGGCTAGGAGCAGATGTGGCTCCATGCTGCGGTGTGCTCACAGTGCCTTGCTGCCTTCAGAGCAATTTCTAAATGGCTGCTAAACATCACTGTCAGAAGCACATTCATCTTCCCTTCCTAATTAGTGGATCAGACAGTAATTTGTAATCCTTTTGAATAGGAAGATCTTAGTGTCTAGCCCTGGAGCCTGGGCAGGACACAGGGAATGGCAGCATGGAGCAAAGCTTGCCCCAGCTGGCAAGGCATCCAGGCAGGGATAAGGCAGAAGGGCTTTCTGCAGGGTCCTCAGTCTCTGCAAGAATTGCTCTCCCATCTCTTTGGTCCAACACACCTTCCTCTTCCTTCTCTAGAGTTTTGGCATTTTCATCTCGTTGTGATATCAAGTGTAAAATAATCAGTATGGCAGTCCCAGCAGCAGGCTGTGTCACAAGTCAGCTTCTGCTTGTCTCCAGGGTGGTGGAGGTGGCCGGGTGGCATAGCCGACAGGAGCTGGAGTCCTTCGCACCGCTGGGGAGCCGCTGGGCACAGTCATGCTGGAGTTAGGGTGAGCTGGGGTCAGAGAAGCCCCCCAGGGCAAACCCATCCCAGCAGGTGTGTGGTGTTAGGTGTGCTAGTAAGCACTTGCATTTTCAAAGCTGAGGATAAAATGAGACCTGGGAGCAGAAGGGGGAAAAAAAGCCAACAAGCTGAAAAATAAGATGCAAAGAAGAAGGAATGAGGGCAGGAGATGCACATAGGGCAAGGCAGTGAGCAGAGAAAGGAGGAGCAGACCCAGGTTGGATTGGTGGGGAGAGAAGGCCAGCATGGAGATGGGCTGGACTGGTGGCCATCAACAGGAGCGTGCGAAGCAGAAGTTTAGTGTGACACCCACAGCCTAACCCAAGCGTCAGCATCTCCATGTGGCCCTTGGACAGACCAAGCCATGCTCTAGGGAGCAAGGCAAGAGATTGGGGATGCAGGTGGAGGCTTGCAGAGGAGTCACAGCAGCTTCCATACATGCACAAGAGGTGAAAATGGTCGTGGTGTGGAGTGGGACTAAGCCAGGAGAAGGGCAACAGGCAGACCTGGAGGCCCAGGGTGACACAGCGGGTGGTGAGGCTCATAGGAAGCTCTGGGTTTATTAACAGCAGTGACAGGCAGGATCAGTGCTTTGGGCAGACTGAGGGTACCAAGGAGTAGGAGCATGCTGCGAGAGGGTCATGCAGCCCGCACCACGTTATGGATGGCACTGAGCAACTCCTTGCTGCTGATGTCTTTAGCATCAATTAATCTAGGAAAAGCATATCTGTCCTGCATGCATTAACCTTTATAAATGGCTTAATACGAGGTGCAGCTGCAAAGCACGGGAAGGGTCGTGGGAGCGGTGCAGACATAGCTCATGTTGTCACGCCAGGCATGAAGGGCCTGGCCCTGGGGGGGCACAGCCTTGGCAGGGGGAAGGTGCCTGTGGGGCAGGCCGGGGGGACGGAGCCGTCCCAGGTCGCAGAGCAGAGATCTTGATGGAAGGAAACAGCTACAAACAGTGACTTCAAGCAACACCACTTTCCTACTGTATTTCTACAGCCTTTAGAAGCAAGTGTTTATAATAGCAACGGTGACTCACTGAGCGCGCTTTACTCACCAGTTAATGACTGAGCAGAGTTCGAGGGCTCTTAGTGATTCTGGCTTAGATAAACTCAACCTTTCTCCCAGATTCCCATTAAGAGAGGAGAGTGGTCTGGGGGATTCAGAGAGGGCGGGTGAGCAACATGGACAAGGAGGGCATCTACTTACCCCCTTCCCAGCTCCCCTGATGCTGAGGGTCTGCGTCAGAGCCAGAGGTAAAAGGAGAAAGCAAGTGATTTCACAGGAAGGCTGGAGAGTCACACACATAGAAGCTTCAGAAGCCACATGCTCCGTTTCTGGTGCTCATTCTTGTAACCTCCCATGCAGCTGCACCCCAAGGCAGCCACCCACATGGTGAGAGCCACCCAGCCCCTGGAGGAGCAGGAGGAGGTGTCGGTGGGGTGAAAGGGGCACTGTGTGCAGGGAGCTGGGGAGTCTCGGGAGCTGCATTTACTGTGCTCCCTGGTGTGAGTCTGCAGGGGAGAGGCTGCTTTGGGGATGAACAAAAGGTTCCTCAAAGGCAAGTTTCAAGCCAGGCCAGGCTACAAGTGGCTTGCAAGGAACAAAGCACAGAACAGGCCCACCATGCAGCGCAGGACCTTTGTGCACCGTCAGACCCTGGATCCAGAGAGGGACGGGCTCTGGCTTTGTGGGAGAGAGTGTGTCCCACCAACGTGCCCAAGGTCGCCGCCCTGGCCATGCCCCCAGTGAAACATGCCATGTGGTGTGTGCTGACTGCAGGATGTCCCAGCCTGGCCACAGCCAGGGCTGCTGATGCCGGGTTGACGGAGTGCATGGGTCTCTGTCTGCTGACTCCTGGCCCTCTTGCTGCAGCTGAGCTTCCCCCTGCTCTCCCCCAGCCCGTTACGCTGTGCTACCCAAGCAGTGAATCATGCAGCCAGGGTGAGCAAGTGCTTGCAGGTAATCACAAGGAGCCTGTCATCACCATCGTGGGCTTCACCCTCCAACTTGCCACGATTGTCACGCTTGCCAAGGAGGTTTTGGTGGCCCCAGGCACTCGGCTGTTTTCGACAAACCAGAGGCCAAACCAGCACAGGTCCTCCCCTCCTGGAGTGACTCTGGATCCAGCCACTCCACATGAAGTAACACAAGCATTGGCATTGGTTTAGTTAAACCATGGGATCGATCAGATCAAAACTTGTTCCCTTTGTGTGGAACGGGTCTGGCTTGGGCATGGGGACCCTGCAATGGCTGTAGAGACTCCTCTCCTCTGCCAAGCACACGCCGGGCTGGTTGTGAAGCGACTGCAGAAGCAGGATGTGAAGATGAAAGTGAAAGTGATGCTCAAGTGTGTGGGGTGGGGAGGGGACCCGCAGGAAGGGGAGTTGAGCTCTGCCTGCTTTACCTTGTGCTGCCTGCACTGCCCAGCTGCATCCCAGGGGGGCTGGCGGAGGGCTGGAGGCTGCCAGCATTCCTCGGCTGAGGCGGGATGCCCACCCCGGCAGGCAGGCAGGCCACCCACGCTGCTCTGTTCAGCCTGCCGTGTTCAGACCATGCCTTGTCTGCAATTAAATGTGTCCCTGCTGGCACTGAGACCAAGAGGCAAGGAAAAACCTCTGTATCTGAGAAGAGACTTTCTTGTGCTGGCTGCATCTAAACTGCCTCCTGGGACAGTTCCTGCCTGTGCTTGTCCCAAACCATGCTCTGAACCCATCCAAGGGCTGTGCCGGGACTGGAGGGGTCAGGGTTTGGTCCCCGGGGCTGGGGAGGTTTCCTGGAGGTTGGGGCTGGAGGCCAGACCCAGGGCTGCCCAGGGCAGAGCTGGCCAGAGGGGTGATGCCTCCCACGCTTCCAGTACAGGGAAGGGGCTCATCCTCCATCCTAACATGGCATGTCCTGGTTCATGCAGAGCAGAGAAACCCCTCAGTCAGAGGGACTGTAAAGAGGGAACAGTGGGAGGTTTCTGGGGGCTTCACAGGCTCCTGTAAGCCTGGAGCAGGGACCTGAGCAGCACCTGGAGAGTGGTTTGAGAGGGGCTGCTGCCAGCAGGCTCAGCCCGGCATGGCTGTGGGGTGCCCAGGTAGCCAGGCAGAGCGCGGCAGCTCTGGCACCTGTGCTGCCGGTGGATGAGGCATTCCTGCAAATCCATCTTCCAAACTGCTTTTGACAAAACCATGGGGTTTGAGCTACTTGTTTTGCTGTAACAGGGTAGTTCATGGCTGCCCCATAATCTCACTGGACTGTGAGGTATTGTCTCCTCTGGGCACAGAGACCTGCAAGGGTTGACCTCAGTGCTTGGTGGGGTGGGGGGACATGCAGGGCCCCTGGTATCAGCATGTCGCCATCTCAGCCCTGGCCCCAGACATCTGGGGGTCCCAGGCCCCCAGGAAGGGCCTGGGGGCAGCTCTGTGTGCATATGATAGACAGGGAGAATTAATTTTAAGATTATTTTTTCCTATCTTTTCCTTTTTCCTCCTAAATTACCAAATCTGGGACAGAGAGCTGGCTGTTTGCATTTGTCACACATACACATAATGTTACATCTATACATTATCTTGACATCAAAGGGAAAGTGTGATGTTTCTTTGGCTATGCAGGCAAGAAAGGACACTGCCTGCTTTTGGGAGAGAAGAGGTTATTATCAAAGGGTTACAGACAGCTCCTGGAAAGGAGAATGAGAATAAGGACGGAGAGCACAGAACTGGGAGCAACAGTGAGGTACTGCAAAAGCAAATCTTCTCCTGGTGTTTTCATCTTCCCTCTTTATTAAAGCAGGGCAAGAACGAGCCTCTCATGGCATGGACTTAGTTATTATTTTAAGGAAAAAGAATCCGCAGATGTGATAGCTGGAGGGAGTTGGGGGATTTTGTTTGGGAAGGAGACAAGAGGAAACCTATCCGCATACAAAGCTTTACTGCAGCAAGGCTCAAGGTTAAGCCAACACAGCTGCCTTACCCAGCCAGGTGGGTGCTGAGCTCTCCAGGATGGGGATGCCTGTGCCACCGTCTCAGCTACCCGAGGAGTTCAGCATCTCACCCCCGTGGAGCCCAAGCAACCGAGCACTTGGAAGGGTCATTTCCCAAAATGCCTCGTGAGCTTGGGAAGCTGGTGATCCTTTGGCACCCAGGTCAAAACAAGCTTGGACCGAGAGAAGGTGTGAGAGAACCTGATTGGGCATGGTCTGACTCTGCCCCAGCTCCTGGGGACAGGCAGCCCCATGGGAGCCCCCCTCCCCTGGAATCCTTCAGTGATTCCAGCCCGCTCTGCCACTTGCCCTCCCTCTGAGCAGGGCAGGGTTGTGAGCTGCCAGCAGCCTTCCCCATGTCCCATGCCTGTGTGAGTGGATGACCAGCTCGTTGCCACACTCATCCCGGCAGTGCCCGCGACTGGCAGCTGAACCCTCTCCTTGTGTGGCGTTGTCCTCACTGGGGCCAGCTGGGCAGCCTGCGCTGAGCCAGCTGAGCTGCTATCAGGCAGCTGGGCAGCCAGGAGGAGCCTGCCCTGCCTCCAGCCTCCCAGCTGCTGCCCAGGCAGCCCCCACAATTTGCCAGATGACAGCTCGCCTTCCACCCCGAGGGGTCTCCCAGCCACCCGGCTCCTGGGCCTTTCCATCGGTGCAAAGTTGGATGCTTCCAAGGGCTGTTGTCCCTGTTGTGTAGAGCTGCAGACATATTCTGCCAAGCTACCTCCTTTCTCCTCCATGTCTCTCCTTGCACCAGGGAAGAAGCACAGTGGGACAGTGGCGGTGATGCCACCCAGCCAGATTGCTTCCTAAAGGCCCCCCCATCCAACCCTTGCTCTCCCCTGAAGCTCTTCACACCAGAGCAGTGTGGCCGAGCTCCCCTCTCTGCTACACACACACACATCACAGGAATGAAAACAAACCTGTCTCAGGGTTTTACTGCAATGAAACTGTTGCAAAACAGAGGGGAGTAAAACTTCCAAGCCTGAGACTGGTGATAAATCCTGCTGGGGAGTTTCCGCAGAGAGTTGGCGCTGGAGGGTCCTTGTGGAGGTGACTCGTCCCAGCGCGGGGAGCCACAGGCTCAGTGCCTCCAGCCACACTCTGGAGCTGGCGGAGCTGGTGCAGATTTGCTCGCAACTGGAGAGCAGCAAACCGCAGGGGCTGGATGTTCATGTCATCCCTCCCACTGAAGGTTTCTTGTCTGTCTCAGGGGAAGCCTGGAAGGCAAAAGGCTCCCACTGTCCTCTGAGCGGCCAAGGTCATCGCTGGGGGCCAATGCACATGCCAGCTGCCACGTGGCTCATGCCCACAGCACTGGGGTAATTAGCTGGAAAGACAGTCTGTTGACAAGGAAAGGAAGGAGACAGCAGAGCCATGCCCAGATCAGGGCGTGAGGAGGATGCTGTTCTCTCCAGAGGTACCCTTTCGTGCTCAGGTCTTCAGCCCCTGGAGCGGTTGGGAAGACATGTGTGGGGTGAGGGGGGGAGCTCAGGCTGTGCTGGCTAACAAACCTGCCTTGGTTCTGCATCAGGGCACCGCAGGCTTCACACGGTGCTTCTGCAGTGCCCCCAGACATCCTTCCCCGGCCCTCCACGGACAGATTGTGTTTGTTTCAGCTCAGCACGCTCATTAGATTAAAGTGGAAGAGTCGATCTGATCAAACTTGGAAACACAAAAATAAACGTGCTGGGTTCAGCAGATGGAGGGAACAGCCTGGCAAGTCGGGCGAGCGATGGCAGTGCCCCACAGCAAGCGTTCGCAGCAGCTGCTTTGCAGGAGCCCTCGGGCACACCTTCCCCACGCTCCGGGATGTGGTGCTCCCCCCCAGGGGCAGCACAGGGGGGATGCTACGGGGATGCTGGCATGGCCCTGGGGGGGCCGTGGGCGATGGGGTATGCACTGGGGGCCAGATCCACGCCCCATGCACCCAGGTGCTTTTTCCCTCCAGCACTCTTGGCTGAGCATCGCGTGGGGCTGCAGCTCAGGCCCGTGTTTTCTTCCTTTTGCTTCCTTACTGCTTTGCTTCCATCAAAATCCTTGGCACTGAGCCCAGGAACTGCTTCTGCTGCCTCTAGACAACCTGGGGTGGGGGACCCAAGACTCCCCCCACTCTCACTAGCATTTACTGGGGCTGAGGATTTGCTGTGTGCTTCTGTCATAAACCTCAGCAGTGTGAATGGTTATTCCTCATCTCGAGGAGAGTGCTGGGAACAAAGGTGAATGAGCCTGTGCACTACAGTACAGCTGCCAGATGAACGTTTTATGGGGTATTTACTTTGCTGTGATGCTGTAGTACCTCTGGAGTTCAAGTGCTGCTGAAATACATCTCCCCTGACCTTTCCAGCTCGTTAACACCCAAAGACTGTGAAGCGAGCAGCAGTGCCTCTCCTCTGGGGACCTTACATCCTCTGTGCTAGCAGAGAAAGCCCCCTCCAGCTTTCTCAGGAGACCCTGACCCTTGCCCTCAAGCCCTGCTCTTGTCCTTCCTGGGGGGGGCCTGTGTCCTCCAGGTTGGTGTCACTGAGACCCCTCCCCGAAGTTTCCTAACCACCATCCATGCCCTCCAGCACTGAGGGAGGGACCCTGCAGTCGACATTTCATCCAGCAGAAAGGGAGCTGCTTCTGCTGGAGACATCTCCAATCTGTCTCTGCTGGGGGATTCCCGCACGTTGCTGTCTGCTCCTCCAATTTTGGAGTCATTTTGCCCCTTAGGTTTGGAGCTGCCTAACTCCCAGGGCTCCTCCCAGCCTGGCAAGGGCTGGTTGTGCCTTGAACCTGCTCCTCAGTTAAATTTCTAATCGGTTTCTAATGGATCCCTGGTCTGAGGGGGCTCCCGCTGCCCTGGTTCTGGGGGTATTGGTTGTATCTCCTGCTAAGATCGATGGGAGAGCTGCCCAGGAGGTTGCTCAGACCCCAGCACCAGTGTCCTCGAGCACAGGTCCTGCTGTGTTTGTGCACTAGGGGACTGGCCTCTGGCACTAATATTCCAGCATGGATTCTAAAAGTCCTCTGTGGGTGGTTTCAGTGATCCTGGTCATAGTGATCCCAGCAGCTCTCCTCAATGGCTGGATCGTGGCCTGGTGGTTCTCTGTTGCATGTATCTTGCTGTCCAGAGTGTGCTGATGATGAACCAGTGTTTCTTCAGGGAATGAAGTTGCACAGACCAAGTACCGTCTTACCCAGAGTCCACATCTGTCTGAGATGGATGCTCTTGGGGCTGCTCTGGCTTCTAGTCTGCTTGTGTGCTGGATGAAGTGCCCAAGAGTGGGCTTTGGGAGATACGAATTCTATCCCTGGGTCTTCTCTTGGCTCCCTGTGATCTCTTTGGCAAGTCATTACCCCCTGTGTCTCATGTTACCTCGTTGCAAGGCAGATGTAGGGCTCATGAGATGTACTGGGGAAGGTCTTTCTCCTGATGTCATGCAGTGATAGGACCTGCAGCTTCGTGGAGCATTTACAGCGGGGGCAATACAACCCTGCTCTGTGTGTGGGGACAACCCTGGGCCAGCCGCATGCCACTGTCCTCAGCCCACTGGGAAATGATGGGGCTGGGATCAATCTTTCTGCTTCCTCCTCCTACTGAAAAATGCTTCTGTGTTTGCTTCAGGGTCTTGTGAATATGTGGGGTTGTCCAGGACAGTGAAGCAAATTGTTTTTTAAAGAAAACCCGTCAGGGCAGTCCTGTGCTTTGCTTTGCAGCAGGTGACCTGTTTGGGATGTCACATCTTCTTTCTCAGTCCCAGCTGAGTTTTAGATCTGGCAGAGAATGTCTTGGGAGGCGTCTGGGATGGGAAGGCTCTGGTTAGTGTTCAGGACTGAGGGAACAAGAACTGTAACCTGTTGGAGATTGCCTTGGTCGTGAAGAAAAAGGAAGCAGAGAGTGGGGAGACTGGTCCCTGGGCTGTGCTGGGAGGGTGTGGGGGTGGTGTGGAGGTGGCCTGATGCCAGGGAATGTGGTACAGCACTTAGTGCTTTCTGATGGTCCCAGGGTAAAGTAACTGCAGTGGTGATGCAAGGATGTGGAAAGTCACAGGGAAAGGATGTTGTGGGTGATGGGGCTGTGATCTCCTCCATTTGTCCTTACCATGGTGGGGAGAGGATGCTGCTCTTTGACAAGTTGACCACTTCTCAGTCTGCCTATGCAGCAGACGTTGGGCAGTGGCTCACCTTGACTCCTCCACTCTCCCTGCACCATGGATGGGACTTATCCTGGGGCTCTCCATCAGTCTGCCTGGTGGTCACAGCCCCTGTCTTTGCAGGGGTGGCCTGTGGCTGCTTGGCACCTGGTGCAAAGAGAGGAGTTTTGAACTCTTCTATCTCATGAACTCGATTTATTTTCTTTCTACTCCAATGTCTTTTCCCCCCTTTCCAAGAAAGCTGTCTGATCAGCAGCAATTAATAAAGCAAACTGCAGTACACCTTTATAATGTGTTCTGTGCAGTCGCTCTGAATGCTCTCAAGAATGCACCAGATGTTTGGGGATTTCTGCTCTGCAGAGGTAGGGCCAGGACATGGCAAAGTGCAGCAGAAGATGCACAGGAGGGGCTGGGCAGTAACGGTCACTGCTGAATTTCACCCAGGGCAGATGTCCACGTGCACAGCCTTTGCACGCAGCAATCCTAATGCTGGTCAGCAGACCAGGCGTGGGCTCTGGGACCAGCATCAGGGTCTCCCACCAAGACTGGGAAACTTGGAGCTCAGCAGCTGACTGTGCCTTTTCAACTGCAATAGGTCCTGCAAGCCCTCGGGTCTGCCCAAGCTCTTTCCATGGTTGGATCTCAGCTCTTCTTGTCTTGCTGCTGTTCAACAGCACATCCAGGAAAACGCCGGACTTGGGTACTGCTTTCCCATCCATCATCAGTGATTCTCTTTTCATTTGCTTTTTGGGCTTCACCTTTATAATCCAGCTGTCTCCTGCCTTACAAATGTTCTTTTCTCAGTTATTTACACCAAGCTGCAGGGCTGTCTCCATTCACATCAGAAGCATGATGAAACTGTGCACTCAGCCAAGGCTTTGCCAGCTGAGTTCATGAGAACCTGCACCAGGAGCGGTGCCCTGCGTTGCCAGTCCCCACTAAATGCCAAACAGATTGCACTGCCATGAGGGGGGGCTCCAGCCTGTGCTTCCACCACTGCCCACATCCCAGGGGGCTTCTGCCCGCCAGTCACAGGGGTCCTCCAGGTGCAAATGTAGCAGGAGCAGATTGCTCTCCTCAGCCTTCATCAGAGGATGCAGGTCAACACCTCTTATTCTGTCCCTCTGCCCTGGTGCTGCTCTGGGGATTATCTCTAAAGGGACATGAGGAATAAAAGAGAGGTGCCTGGCTTTCTCGGAGGAACAAGTTGAAGAGCTCCTGTCCCATCCATAGGGTTGGTGTTGGAGATCACCCAGGTGGTGGGGGTTCTCTGTGAATGTCTCTGAAAGAGGAGCAGACCTCTGCATAGTGCAGGTTGCCTCTGGCCCCACATTTAGGAGGCAGAAGGACTTCCCAGAGGAATCCAGTGTCAGTTTGAAGCTGAAGTGCAGTTGGAGCTGGGAGGTGCCAGATTCCCTTACTGGAAGGAGGGACTATGGGGAGAGATCCTGCCATGCTCTAAGGTCTCCTGGTGAGGACTGTGCTGTCCTGGTTCCCACTTAGGATTTCAGGCCCCCCATATGATATATGAGCTTTTGGAGTGATCTTCTGTGTCCTATGCCCTGCCCTTAGTGCTCCCCCATCTCCTGCACTGAGGGCGCTGCAGTCAGGGAAAGACAGGTCATGTTTGAGGGAATGTGCCGAGTTGTTCTCAGGTGCCAGGGCATGCCACAGCCAGCTCTGCTCTGCTGCTTCCCAGACTAGAGACCAGCTCAGACCATTCCTGCACCAAGACTGCTTTATCCCCACTTCTTAATGCTCTTATCTTGAAGGCTCCCCTCAGATTAAAGCCCAGGCAGTCAGTTCCCTCCCTGGATTTATTGCAATGCAGTTTTCTTCGTCTAATCTGATCAGAGTGTAAGCTGCTCTTTTCAAAGTGCATGGGGAGGACAGATGTGCATGTCACTGGGGAGGCGAGTCAAGCTGACTGAAAATAGCGGGAAGATGTCCGGTTCTTTAGCTTGGTGGCACATCTGACTGTTTGCATGGCTTGACCCCCGTTTCTCCTCTGAACCTCTGAGAGCAGCTGTGTGATGTCCCAAGTACACCAACAGTTATAAGGCAAAAGGTTTGCTTTGGAGCAGGGTGAGTTGCTCACCGTGCTGGAGTCTGTTGACCTTCCTGGACACCCTCATCAATCTGGATCTCTGGCAGCCATGGAGTCCATGGAGTCAGGGGAACAGTGCTGTCCATTTCAAGAGGACCCCAGCAGGGGTTCAGGTGACATCTGAGGATTTGAGCTCAGCAGTGTGACCACCACCCATTCATGGGAGACTGCTTGTTCCTGGTGAGCTCATGAGTCCATGGCCGTGCTTGGAGCAGCGCTGTAGAAGCCAGGGATGGACTTGCATTCCTGTCGAGTTCCTTCTTTGCCTCCGCCTCTTGCTCTGCTGAGGGTCTGGGGAGCTGAGACCACTCCTCTATGTGTGGCTGGCTCCCTGTGAGGATTCTCCCTGTTCTTCTGATGGGTGCCCTGTGAGTCAGCCCCACTCTATGTTCCCAGGGAAGGCAGGGGCACATGGGGAACCAGGAGGGCTGGTGGAGAGGAATGCCTGTGACAGATGCTGGATGTGAGTGTGGTCTGAACCTGACAGGTGCTGTCTGAGTGTTTCTGAGCAGGAGCGTCTCTGCTGGATCCCTCCCTCACTGGGTGGGCCTGAAGGGACCTGGAGAGGGGGAAGACTGGAGGATGACTCTTGTGACAGGGAAGGGACCACAGTTAATCCATGCCTCCCTGGACTCACACTTCTCTTTGCCCTCCTCAGCCCAAAGAGCCTGGTGATCACGGTCACAGAGCTGCCGCCTGGCTCTGCCCACCCCGCAGCCAACGCATGGACCACCAACATCCTCCAGCTTGCGAATGACAGCAGCATCCTGGCAGAAGAAGTCACCTCGGGGAGCAGCATCCGGACTGTGAGTGCTCCGGGCACCGTGGGCAGAGCAGGGCCTGAGGCAGGACCCCCGCAGGGTCATGGTCCTGCTCTGTGGGGTTTCCTTGGGGCAAAAGGCAAGAGGAGACTGTGGGTGTTGGAGAGCTGTGAGCTTCTTCTCTCCCGGGATGCTGTTGCCCTGCAGGGCAGAAAGAGAGCCTGAGCACTGAGTGGCAGCAAAGGAGGAGAGGTACTTCTGTCAGGGTAGGGGGAGATGGGGGGCTGTCTGGGGTGCATGAGTGAGCTGGTATGAGGCACTGACATGGCCCCAGTGGCCTGGGGCAGAGGGTGGCTGGAAGACTGTTATAAGTGTGTCTGAGGGCAGGGAGAGCTGTGATGGTGTCTGCTCCGGGTGATGGCTGCGATGCTGGGCAGTGGTTGGAGCAATGACAGAGCATGGGAGCATCCAGGCTCCTGCTGTGACTGTGGGGCAGAGCCCATGGAGAGCAGGCCATCCATAAGCCAAGTGGCGAGCAGACCGAGGAGGCACTTACACCCACCAGGTGTAGGCGCAGTGGGACCTGTGGGGCTGCCCCTCACCATTTACTTTCTGCTCTCCACTGTTATCTCGTGGCCATGAGTTCAGCTACACATCACATGTAGTGGTCCCCAAGGTCTCTAACTCTCTGTGGGATAGGTGGGCAAGAGGAGGATGCAGATGCTTGACCCCTCTGGTGAGCTGGCGAAGGAGACTTCTGCAGGGAACAGCTGCAGCCCTCAAGCATATGGAAAGCCTGTATTCACCCACCCCCACCCCCCACCCCCCCCCAGGAGACAGATGAGCTTGTGCAAAGGGCAGGGGTCTGGGTTCAAGCAATGTTGTCACAGCTGCCAAGGTCCATTGGGAAGGAACTTGTTCTGAAAGCAGCAGACTCTTGAGAGGAAGCGAATAGGCAGAGCAAATCTATGGAGAAATAAATCACATGCCTTCCTCGTGTCAGGAAAGATCTCCTGCCCTGTCCCAGGATGTGACAACGGTTCCATCAGCAGCTCAGCCAAACGCAAGCATTTGAAAGGTCTTGATTTGGCCTCCCAGAGAGAGAAGAGGGTCGTAAAATCCAATAAGCATCAAGAGCATGTCAGGGAATTTTCCTTCACAGCCCTGGAGCCTTGGTCTATAGCAAGCAGCTGTGGGGCCCCAAGGGGTGGGAGACAGTGCAGGGGCTGGTATGGGTGCCCTGTCCTGGCCCTGATGCCACTTAGAAGTAAGTAATGGCTGCTCCAAATAGCACAGGCTGCCAGAGAGCTCATGACCCTCACAGCATGCGGCTTTCTCAGTGCAGCAGCTACTAAAATCCTTCTTTGAATTGTTGTCACAGGAAAATCCATGATGTTTTTTAACCAAGTTGATCTCTTTGCCCACCCTCTCGTCCAATAAAAGAGTGTCTTTGTGGCCTTCTGGGGTCATCGAGAAAGAAGAGTCATGTGGTATTGTGCAGTCTAGCATACACAGAGGCTTCTCCTTAACATCAAGGCTCTGGCAAGTGGTGCAGAGGTCTCAAGATTTGGAGATGGGGATGGAGGTCAGGCATACATGCATGGAGGGATGGGCTGTGCACCTGGGATGGCTACTATGTTGGATTGAGGATAGAGATCATGTACAACCACAACCTCATCTCCTTCGGCACTGCAGAAAATACCTTCTTCAGCCTTCCTCCTGAACAGCAAATGCACAAACAGCAAACCCTACCAACGCAAACTGAGCATGTGGTTTGGTGATGATTGAGACACAGTGGCACTCCAGGCAGCTCCCACACACTGTAGTGCCAAGGACAGGGAAAGAGCCAGAAGGAAATGAAATCAGGTGGGCTTGGGTATTTCCTGGATGTTACATCCAGGAGGATGGGTGAGACAAAGCTTGGTGTCTGATTTGGGAAGGGAAACCTGACAGAAAATGGTCACAGTTCCCACGGGGCACAAAGGCTGCATCACAAAGGGGAGAGTGATGCCCTTAGGGCAGGAGAAACTACTGGGGACACTCCTGGGTGTTGGGAGGCCTCCACACTGTGGGACTGCCCCTCTCCCATGGGACCGCATGGCACAGTGAGAGCACCAGGCAGCAGGAGCAGGGCCTTGCTGGCTGGCCTTCCCCGCTTCCCCACTCCCTGGTAATCACCCATCTGTCTCTTTCCCTTAATTGCAGTTGCTTGATTTCTCTCTGGGTTCTATTTTTTTTAATGTAGGTGACACATGTTTGGTTCGAAGCACTTAATTACCTCTTGGGATGCATTTAATTTATTCATTAAGATAGAAATTGGAGTTGTTGGGTTTGTTTTATTTTGCTATTTTTTTCCTTATTTTTTCCCTTCTCTATTTTCTAAGAAAAGGGTGGAGAAAAAAAAAATCCACATACACCTCCAGCACGTGTGTGCCCAGCCTCTCTTCTGTGGCTCCCAGCCTCTTCCGTAGCTCCTGAGCAGAGGAGTGGTGATGGGTAGGAGTGGTCCTCCCTGGCAGTCTGTTGGCACGCTGTAGCTCCTTGGAAATTGGAAGGTGACTCGCAGTGCTGGTGCCAAGCCCAGCTCCCACGCTGCTGCTGTGATGATGCTGGGAGGTGAGAGCCATGTGCCAGGTGCTTGAGATGGGGGGCTTTGAGCCTGACCCCCCTGTGCTGAGCAGGCAGCGGGGAACAAGCCAAGCCTCAGGCTGCCTGGTGCCCTCAGCCCCTGCCTGGCATGCTGGGGAAGCTGAGTCATGGGGGCAGAGACGGGCCTGGTTCTTCCTCTCTCACCTGGGTGTAAGAGGAGAAAAGCCCTGGAGATGTCTTTGCTGGTGTTCCTATGAGACTTGAGGGTCAGGGCCAAGGACATGTTCCTGCCCTGCCTGTGCGAACTGCGCTGGTGTGGTGGTGGACTCCATGGTGGCATTTGGGGATGCTGGGGCTGCACAGGGTGCTGTTCTGAGGGAGGGGGAGCCAGTGTGTAGCAGGTGATGTCCCAGGAGGCGGGTGGAAGAGCTCAGGACAGCCTGGTTGCGGGGACGCATAGCTGCACTGCTGGACTGGCTTTCTGCCTCCTTTTACAGCATGGCCAGGCAGTGTGTTGGCATCCAGGGTGATGATGCAGTGATACTCAGTAGGGAGGAGCTGTAGGTATCTCCCTGTTGGTAGAGCTGCCCTTCCCACTGTGAAGGACACATCACAGGAGCAGAACACAGTGGTGGGATGCATGATACCTCTGGGTGCCTCTGCCCTCCCGTGCTGTGGGACAGGCTGGAAATGAAGGCCCAGACTTCCCAGAACACAGGTGCCCCCTCATCACCAGGCCAGGCTGGCAGACTTGGCTGGGCTTTGCAGTTGGTCATTTTCCCCAGACCTGGAGAGGACACATGTGCACAGCCAGGCCCAGTGTGTGCCCACTGCCAGCCAAGCTCGCTGTGAGCGAGTCTTGGCATGACAGCCCCGTGCAGGTGGAGATAGAGCTGCTGAGCAGGACCCAGAGCTGCTCACCTCCATCTGCTCGCTCTGTGCCAAGGAGACCAAACCCCTCCTGGCACCCATCTGAGAGCGGTTGGATGCTTCATCACCTTCAGGATGCAGGATTTTGCTCATGGCTGCCTTAAACAGGGACCTTCTTGCCATTTCTGCACAGGATGCTCAGTGAAATGTGTCTTTAGAAAGGCAACTTGGGTCCTTACCACTAGTCAGGACTTCTGCTTTCATAACTCTTCTTGAAAGTACCAGAAAATGCAGGTGTGACTGCCTGTCTTTTGCCATATGTCTCATCAGGGTGCTGGTCTCACTCTGCATTTGCATTTCTGCCCCCAGAATTTGGAACCAAAACAATCCCTTCTACCAGAGACATGGCTCTATTGCAGTAATCCTCCTGCTGCCTATTGATTGTGAGAAGACAATAACTCTAATTAATTGAAAACAGAAGCCCCCATCCCCTTGCTGCCTGGTGTCTGTGCACAGAGGCCTCTAGAATGGTTGCTACCTATGCTGGATAATTGCATAAACCACCCCGTGCTCTTACTTTGGGTCTGGAAGTGAAAAGGAGCCCAGGCTGGGTGAGGCGGGGGAGTAGGGATTATTTGCTGTATTCCTACAAGGATTTGCCCATGTGTCTCCAGGGAGGTGCTGGCCTGCAGGAGAAGGACAGCAGAGCCTTTGTTCATTGTGGGAGAGAATCTGAAATTAAAAACTAAGGAGTGAGACTGATTAAAGATCACAGAGCTCTGAGAAGAGGCAGCTGAGGACTTCTTACTCCTAATGGCCTTCTTTTGTATGTTGAAGAGAAGCTTAATCTTAAAGCTCCAGCATTGCTTATTGACATATGCTGCAGGCAGAGCCAGCAAATGGGAGCAGGATTACCCCAGGGCTTGGTTCAAAGTCAGGGTCCAGCCTGTTTGGGAAGGACTAGGGGCCTGCTCCCCTACAACGTCTTGCTTCCCTGAGTACAGAAGGAGGTGCTGGCAGAGGATGGGATGGTATTTACACTGTTCAGCCCATCACCTGGCCCATACCCTCTAGTTTTCCTCCTGAGAGGAGCCTGCAGCCCTTCTTTCAAATGGAAGAGGCCTGGCCTGCTTGCAGAGTCAGCTTCCACATTTGTACATGATGAGCTTGTGGGATTGCTTTGGTTTTTACATGCCGAAGGCCACTGGTGGAAACATCTGTACTCCTTCTGGAAGCTTGCTTGCTTAGAGACTGAATAAAAGCAAAGGACGGACTTTAAGGCTTGGTATCTGTTGCCTCAGGCCATGTGTTTTGAAAGCCATGTTGGTGCCCAGACCTCTGCAGATCCATCTTCTGGTTGGCACAAAAGTAAAATACACCTTCTTCCCCACAGAGAAATCCGCAGACACATACTGGAGCTAATAAATGGAGATCCTACTAGTTGCCTGGCTACCTTCCTTGATAAATAGCAATCCAGACAGCCAATGGATTTGGGTTGTGTGTAGATAAAAGAGAAAACTATGGAGGGACAGATGGCCAGGTGAACGGATGGATGGATGAATGGTTTGTTCTAAAAAGCTGAGCTGAATAAATTCAGAAAGGTGAACAGGTGGGTGCTGTGGTGTGGAGGATGGGACTGCAGAGACAGACCTGCAGGGCTAGCTCGGCCAAGGGCCAGTGGGTCTGGCACCTCCTGACCCCACACGTCCCTACAGTGCTTCTCATTAGGAGCCTTGGTGTATGAAATCCACCCCCAGGTCCCTGCCCCAGTGACAAGTCTCTGCTGCTGGGGATTGCTGCCTGTTGTTTTTAGGGTTTTCTGTTTTTATTCTTTTCTTTCTCCTCCTAAGCTCTCATCAGCATGAACAGTCCCATTAGGAACAAGCGGACTGGAGCAAGAGTACAGGCATTTTCTGTCCCTTGGTGAGACCCCTCCTGAGAGCACCACCTCCCTCACTCTATCCCCCTTTGCTCGGTTTCCAAGGGCCTTGACGGAGGAAGAGTCATGGCTTTTAGAGGCAGCACGACTTCCTCGGGAGGGGCTCCCTGGTCCAAATGGACTCTCTCTATAGAAAGTCCCATGTGCGTTTACTGAATCTCAGTATAATACTGAATCTGACAGTGCTCCTGTCCCCTTCACCACCCAGGGCTGAACCCCCCACCCCGAAGGCTTGCCACCTGCAAAGGACCCTGCGGACACTGTCCCTGGACTTCCACACTCCATCAGTCCCTGAGCACGTGTGCTAAGGAGCGCAAAACCAACCTCTCTCTCCCTGGATAGTGGTGGTAAACATGGAGTAAGGTAGCTCCCAGGAACTTGGTGATGGAGGAACCTGTGCCCCAGCAAACAAGGGAATTGTTTTGCTGTGGATTCCCTAAAGATCTTCATAGCCCAATAGTGCTGTGTGTCTGGCAAGAGAACTTGCTGTTGGGTGTGTGAAGCGGGTGCTAGGTGTTGGAGATGTGCACATGTGGAGATGCATCTATAGGTTGGGATCGTGAGTAATGTGAACAGCTCGCAGCATGAACTCACTCCTCTGGGAAAGGGGCAGCCACGTTCCTGGGGGCTCAGAGCACAGCCCCCTTTACAGATCAGGCAGGAATGAGCAGCTTGCCCAACACCGTATGGCAAAAAGGGAACAAGTACACCCAGACCAGTTTTTTCCCAACCTGGGTCTGGCAGAGGAGCTGCACAGCAAGCACGGGGGACACTGCTGCACGCTGCCTGTGCATCTGCATGGCACTAACACCCTCCCAGAAGTGCTCTGGCCCACGCTGCAAAGGGGCTGCAGCCACGTGCCGTGAGCACTTTGCTCCCACCATTTCTCACAGCTCTTGTTCTGCTGCCAGCCAGCCTCCGCAGACCTAGAAGCCTTCTTCCCTCTGCCTTCTCCTCTCCTCCAGCTTCCCAGGTTTGAAGAGAGAGCTCAGCTGGGGCTATCTGTGCCAGAGACAAGCACAGGAAAATGGAATGGATGATGGCTGCTCCAGCCAGGCTGTCTGCTGGGCAAACTTTAGCTTTATCTACAGAGCCAGGTTCTCCTGGGGCCAGTTCCAGGACCTGCCTTGGGCAGGAGAAGATGCTGGTGCTGTTCTGGACCCCTTTGCTCTCTCTCCAGAGTGGTTGTTTTCCTTCCAAGCAGCACTGCAGCACTTGAATAAGAAGGGATTTGCAATGCAGAGAAAAAACCTCCCACCCGCAACTCAGCAGCGTGTGGGCTGAGAGCAGAGCTGGGAGCAGCTGTGCCGCTTTGCTTTAACTGCTTGGGCTCAACAGTCCTCCTGCTTGTGCCCTCTGGGCTCAGCTGCCTTACAGCATGTTCTGGGTCAGTTCCTGGCTCTGGGACCCTGAGCCTGCCAGGTGGACTTGTGACACTCCTGCTGGGACCCTCTGAGCCCGTGTGCCCTGGAGAGTGGAGCGCTGCTCAGGGACGGTGGAGAAGGCGATGCTCTGCTCTCAGCTGGTTTAGGGTTTGCTGTCTCCTTGCAACATGCTTTATTTTCCCAGTCTGCTGAGCAGGGCCAGGACTGCTGGCTTCACTTCATGCCTTCCTTGGAGTCCTGGGCATGAAAAGCCCTATAGAGCAGGTAGAAGCAGATGTAAGACAGTGAGACTTTTGTGTCTGTGATCCAGCAGTGTCTTACTAGAGAAAGTGGGTGGATGCTTTGGCAATGGGGCACCAGAGAGAGGGCCTGGAGGACTCAGAGGTGTTGCAGGTTAGTCCTGCAGCAGAAGGGAGGACACTGCTCCTGGTCCCCTCAGGTCTGGGCATACTTTGTTTTCTTGCTGGGAAAATGAGGATGGCTGGTGGAGGATGGTTTTGAAGGGACAGTGTATGCTTGGTCTTGGCTGTCCCCCACACTGTGCTGGCAGAAATTCAAGCAGGCTAGGTGGGAGGGGGCACCATCCCGGATTTGGAAACCAGTGCTGACCACATGTCCTCTCCTGGGAAGGCCACCATGCTCTCTGCTCCCTGGGGAAGCTTTAGAATTACCTACAGAGAGAAAGCCCCCTGCCAAGCACAGAGTAGCTATTTGTGCCCTTCTCAGTCTCTCAGTGGGGCAGGAAAGGTTTGGGTGACCCCAAGGTCATCCTTTCACTGGGGCTGTGATGAGGGACATCACCGTGCTGCTGCTTTGCACTTTGGGCTGCTGACCCTGCCTCCAGCCTGGAAAAAATGTGCTATGGTGTCTTACAGCGCTTCCCCTCAAACTGAGGGTGAACTAGGGGTGATCTGCAGGGAAGTGCTGTAGTTGCTTGGCTCCAGGTGCCTCAGAGCCCAGGTGGGACAGGCTAACAAGTCCCAGAGCACATCTCCATCTCTCCCCCGCTCTCAGTCCCCTGGTACCCAGCTGCTCCCCTCTTGATTTGCAAGTGGCTGCTGGGCTGATTTTGCCCCTCTGTACTGGGGTGGGCTGGGTTTCTGGATGAGCTGGGAAGAGAGCAGGTGAGGACATGGTGGCTCAGTGCAGTGGTGTCCGCAGGGCTGCCATTAGGGGGATGCCGTGCAGCCTCTGTCAGGGAGATGGTTACTGCTTGAGAGGAGGCAGGTACTGCCCTGGAAATGAGAAAGGAGAGGGAATGGTCTTAGATCATTGCTTTTTGCCAGAGTAAAAGGGAGAAGGAAACTCTGCCCTCTTTCCAGGGTAGGGTTGCAGGAGGGGAGGAGTTGTTCTGGCTTGCAAGGGGAGGCAGAAGACCCCCCAGCCTCTTGAGAGCGGGGACCACCTGGGACCCCACTGGAGGGATGTGTTTTCTTGCTTGGAGCACAACTGTCAATGGAAAAGTCTCAGCGCAGACTTCAGTGCTCAGAAACACTGTGGGCTGGGACATTTTGGGGAAGATTTTTAGCTGCAGCAAAGAAATTTGGCAGCTTGGAAGCAATCTAATCATCCTCCTCCCATATGCTTGGTTCTATTTAAAAGGGAGCATGTACCCGATTCCTTCCGACCAGCACGGTGACATTTCCAGAGAGCGTTTGGAAATAAATTTGGCATCCGCTGTCAAAATCTCAGATTGAGCCCAGTGCAGCTAATTTGGGCTCTGAATGCCTTTGCCTCTGCAGAGCACTTTTCCCTGCTGACAGATCCTAAAGGCAGCAATGGCTGGGTTTGCTTCCTGCAGCTGGGATGGTACAGGCACTGCCTGGACTTCGAGGACTGAGGGGCACAAATGATTTGGTTGCTGGCTGGTGATTCAAGCCCCTTTTCAACTTCCATAAAAGCTGAGGAGGCCGCTGCCGGACAGGTGGTAGCTGTGTGCCTGGCTCCGCCAAGCTGCTCTCTTCCCAGCACGGAGGCAGAAGGAGCTGCGGATGCTTGGGCTCGTCCTGCCAGCTTCCGGGGAGGGATAGGGCAGTCTCTTCCCCCTTGCTCACTAACAGAACACCCATCCTCCTTCCAAGCTCGCTGGTCTCCGGAAACCTCTCTGAAAACAGTCCTTCCTCCTCCCACCCAGTTCCCTGCCCAGCCCAGGGGTGACAGGCTGTGGAGGGGAATTTAGGGTCTTCCTCACCTTCCCTCTTCCATTACACACCTGCAACCTGGTCTGAGGTGGTGTCCCAGCAGGGTGGCAGCAATGGTGTGCACAGCAGCGCTGCCCTGTACTGTGCTGGGTGCTGTGCGTGTATGTAATGAAACCTACCTCCAGCTGTCCACGGGTGAAAACAGGCAGGAAAGTGGGTGCTGCTTGTATGTCCCTTGTGGGAATGCACGTCGGGTACCTGGGCAGGCTGGCGGGCCTGTCTCCATCCTGCAGCCACATCTCTGCTCTCCCCGAGGTAGGTGAGTGTGGCTCTTCATGTCCTAGTCTTTGACACTGCCTGCAGCCACCCCTTGCTCCCTCGGCTTGAGGCCTTGGGTGGGATGGAGACCAGCTGGTGCTCCCGAGGGGAGCGTGAGGCTCTGGGGCTGTGCTGCACCCTCGTGAATGTCACTGATGGTGACAGCAAGGGGCAGTGGGAGGATGTATGGAGGTGAGCACCACTGGGATGCTGCATGCACACGAAGTTTGATGTCATGTCAGCCTGTCTCAGCATGTTAGCTTGAGGGAGATGGGCTGTATCTAGAATTGAGACCAGGTGCCATGGCTCTGACAAGGAGCTGTTCCCTCCCCTCACCCAGAATCCCAATTCCTGCCTGGTCGCCCTGGCCCCACCAAGCCCTGCCCTACCCGCAGCTCTGATCCAAATTGCTGCCGGCTGCGGGCGCACAGAGGTGCGAGCACACCTGGCCACTCGGCCAGGGGGACAGTCTTCTTCCCTTCCTCTTTCTTCCCGCTGGTTTTGGTCTCCCCCAGTGCTGAAAAAGGGCATTGGGGTGAGGGTGGAAGAGTAAAGCGGGTTAAAAGCATATGGTCAAATGAATGTTTTATCTCTGCCTGCTAGCTATACATGTGTTCCTTCTCTGCCTCTGCCATTAGCTTCGTTAGCACTGCTGGAGTGGTGGATTAAATCCAGTGAGCTGTGCAGTGAACCTCATTGCTTGACTCAGTTTTACGGATTATGGTGAATTATGTAGATCAGAATCAGACAGCAATCCAGGCGTGGCCCGATGTCTCCAGGGGGTGACAGGGCTGTAGCTTTGCTATTCAGGAGGTTTGCTGTGATCTAATTAGATGTTCAAACACATCCTCCTGGCCACAGCTCTGCAAATGCATGCCTGCATTTACCACTCCCCTCCCTGCACACAACTTTGCTCAGTCTCTGTAAACAGCAAGGTCTAGGGACAAAAAGGGGCAGGATCTGCTGTGAGCAGTGCCCAGATGGAAGAGGGTCCTGGAGTCATGGAGGGTGTGAAAGAAGGAAATAAAGATAGGAAATGAACAGATCCCTCTTGGTACCAGGTAAGAGGTGGGACCTGACGTCTCCCCCTACCCAGGCTGAGCGATGCAGGGTGGCAGGGTCTTGCCTAGGCGCAGGCTGCACCTCTGCTCCCCCCTGGGCTGAGCCACGCAGGCGGGCGGCTGGGCAGGGGGATGTGCTGCTGCAGGCACAGCTCTGCCCTGCTCCCACCGGACCTGCAGCAGCACTCCTTGCTCTTGGGTGGGAGCTTTTACTGAGGCAGAGGAGGCCCTGAGCATGAAAAAGCAGCATCCCTCATTGCAGGGAGGAGGTGGAGCTTCTTCCATGGTTATGATCTAGATCCACTGACTGGCACAGTCCTTCAGGGCCATCCTGGCCCAGTCCAGATACGGTGTCTGCTGTCTGCACCTCCGTGGTGCTTCCTTCCCACTGACCAGGACAGACATCCACAGTATTTTTTTCCTGGCTCTCTCTTAGAGTCGGTTTGCTTCTCCATTGCTCTGCAGTGGTATGAAGTGCGCTGTGCACTGGCAGTAGAAGTCCAGAAGAAGCCCGACTGCCAGCAGTGTCCTGGCCGAAGCCCCATGGCCCTGGGGGCAGGTGAGCACCCTGTGCTGAGCCTTAGGGAGGCCAGCACCCTCCTGTCAGCACCCTGGGTGTGCTCAGTGCAGAGAAGTCCAGGAGGTGAGCTGAAAGGCTCTTCCCAGGGCTGAGCCGAAGGCCAGGGTGGGCTGGAACAGGGAGGTTTCTGATCATGGCCAGGTTTGAGTTTCTTTGGCTGAGGTGAACAATCATGCCGGCCTCCTGTCAGGCACAGCAAAGGGTCCTGCATGTGCCTCAGGACAGGCTTGAGGGTTTGAGATCAGGTTAAAAAATTCTTGATCCAGGAGACATCTGAACAGGGCCCTGTTCTGCTCCTCCAGGATGATGTGTGCTGGGGAAGCCTGGGCAGACTGCCCTGGAGAAGGGCTACTGTCTGTGCCTTTGGTCACCCTGGAAGGGCTCCTCTGGCTGTCTTTGCTCTTCCTTGGCTCTAACACCTTTCTTCTGCAGCATTTCTGTCTCTACCCTAGTAAGCTGGAGCACATGCAAGGACCCTGCTGTGTACAGGTCTACCTCAGCTCCACCAATGAAGTTCTGCCTGCCTGCTGCTCCCCCTGCCTTCTCACCCTGCACACCCAGCTCCTGGTTGTTGTGAATGTTCCTGTTCCACTACACATTGCTCCAGTCTCCCACGGCCTGTCCTGACTGAGCAGCAAATACCCACAGCCCCTCAGACCAGCTCCCTGCTCCCTCCAGGACAGCAAAAGTGTTTGTAGGTGACCTGTATTCACTAGCTCCCTTCTTTTTTTAGTTTATCTGAAAGAGCTAAAATCAAAGTGTGGGAGAAGTAATAAAGCAAAGTAATGTGGCTCTGGAGAATGAGGCGGTGAAGCCTTCATGGGCTACCAAGAAGAACACTGTAGGCCCAGCATTTGGTTCAGCCACTGTGTGTGGATCAGGCTCCAGATTGACAGTACCTCATTTTCCCATACCAACTGACACCCTCCAGAGAAACCTTTGAAAAGCCTCCACGCATTCAGTCAAGCCTGTGAGTCTTTAAACCGCCCTCAGAGCGATGTGCTGAATGGGTTGGGTTTCGTTTTGGCAGCGGGGTGTGAGCTCGTGCACCGGCTGGTGCTCTCTGTCCCCAGAGGAGCTCTGCTCAGGCTGGCGAGCAAGGGCAGCACGGGGAGAGAGTTCTGAATCATGAAACTGAAGGTGTCTGAGAATGGCCCGGGGAAATGTACACATGTTCACAGCCCACTTTATCCACTGCTTTGCTAGAATAGATCCATCAGGATTAAATGAAGAGTGACGCTTGCCCTGGTATCTCTTTTTTGTCACTGTTGTTCTTTTTAGCATCAGGCTATAAATTGTCTGCCTTGCCCAGGCATTGAAATGCTCTCCCCCTTCCCTGGCTGCTGGAAATAGCGTCAGCCTAAGGCTGTTGTTCAGCGCTATACACAATACACCACCTCAGCAGCACCTCCCGAACCAGGGTTTCAAGGGCCATCCAGGGATGAGTGAAGTGAGCTTGACAGTCCTCCTGCACACCAGTTCAGCAGGGCAAAAGGGAAACTGAGGCATGCTGAGAAAAGTGTGGATAGCTGAGATAGCTCAGGGTCACACAGCAAGTGGCATCCACCCGTGGGAAGGACCTGGCCTCTGCCAGCCCTGAGTGCTGGACACCAGGCCTCCCCTGCCTTGCGGGGCTGCTGCACTTAGAAGATGTCATGAGTTTAACCACTGTCTTCGCCCGTGAGAGGTGTGTGTGTGTGTGTGCATGCGCCTGGACTATGCTGCCAGCTCCTGGCCTCCCAGACCTGCTGTCTTCTGGGACTGATGGCACCACTTGCACCCCAGGCAAAGCAGTGTTCTGCAAGTGGCTGGAAGCACAGAGGCCAGGGAAGCCAAACGCCCTCCTGTGCTACCCTCACTCTGATTCCTGTCACAGTTGTGAGGACAGGATAGCTGAGAACCCAAGCAAGTCTTGTAACTATGTCAGAAAATAAGGAAGGTGAATCCTGCGAGGCAGGTCCGTAGCAGTGAACAGAGCATTTCCTGACTTGCTGGGGCCGCCCAAGCTGAGCATCCCTTCGAATCCCTCACCTTGGTGAGGATCCTGCCAGATGTCAGCACAGCAGAGAAGCAGCTGGTGGCTCGTAGCTGTTGAGCATTAAGCAGAAGATGTAGGGAGAATCCACACAGAGACCATCACATAAAGTCTCAGATGGGGAATGGGTTAGTCTAGCCCAGAGTGACTTTGGTTTCAGCTGTAGCAGTGCTGGGCATGGGTCTGTTCCCAATTAGTGATGGAAACCCCGAATAGCCGTTGGTGTGAATGCCGATTCCTGCTTCAGGCCCACCAGGGCTGAAGTACCTTCCAGGCACAAAACTCCCTGGGTCCCCTCCAGCCTGAGGGCAGGCGGGAGAAGGGCTGGCTCAGACAGACCCTAGTGGCTGCCTGGCACCTCCAGTGGGAATCACCCACATTCCCAGCATAAAAAAAAAAAAGAGGGGAGAGCAAAATTTAGGATGGGCACGCAGCAAAACAGGAAAGGTCTGGCTAGCCTGGGTTATTTAAAAGGCCTTTGAACAAATGGGAGACAGATGTAGTCTCCATGACAACCCACAGCTGGCTGGTCAGGAATTAAAGGGCACTGTGCTTCAATGGAGTGTCAGCATCTCAGATTCATCCACTCCTAGTAACTTGGGTAATTACAGATGCATTTGAAAACATGCAGCCCAAACATGCTCTTGTTTTAAGCCCCATGGAGATAAGCGAATACAAGGACAATCATCCAAAAGGCTGATCTGCTAGAGCACTGCTAGAGCTGTGCCTCCACAGTCCTTCCCTGGGCATTGAGGGTGGTGGATGTGAATGGTGAGACCTCGTCTGTTTGTTCTCTAGGCAGCTCACTGGAGGAGGAGAGCCGCCAGTGCCAGCACACACAACTCCTGTGTTTGGCGCCGTGTTGTTTGGTAAACTGGTGGTTCATGAAGAATGCTCTGGGCTCTGAGCCAAGCAAATCAGCTGTAATAGGTAAAGTGCAATTAATGGCAGGTTTAACTGAACACCATCTCACAAAGGCTCTGCCCCACGGTGTGGGCTTCCCTCATGGTAAGGACCCAAATCTGAGGGATTTCTTATGTCGGGGAGGTTTGTTACTGAACGGCTGCTCAGCTCTAAACAAGGGCAGCTGAAAGCAGAATCTGCCCCATTTAAATTGGTGAAGGGACTTCATCAATGTAAGGAAGAAACAAATGGAGACCGGCCTCTCCTCTGAAAAAATCTTTTGCCTGTTATTACTATAATAAGTCTCCAAGTCATGTGTCTGAAAGGGCTGAAGGGAAAAATCTATTTTTCTCCCTGTTTTTTTAGGCTGCTGCCTGTGTGACAGTCACTCTGCAGTCGCTATGCTGGGTTCTGCGTAGAGGTAGCCAGTTTTTCCTGTTGTTTGTGTGGGTTTTTCACATGGCAACGGCAGAGAAAAAAATCTTTTTTTTTAAGAAGAAGCAAATGTGATTGTAAAAAGCAACTCAAATTTGCAAGGAAGAGAGGGGAGAGGGGCAGGAACACAGACATCAATGTACCTCACTCCTTTCTCTATTTTGGACCATTGCAATTGTGCTCTTCTCCAACAACCAGGCCTAGGGATTATGCCTTCATCATCTGCTACAAGGACACCCAAAAAGAGACCCTAGCCTGGGGCTGCCTGGGTGGGTTTCGTAATGGCCAAGGCAGAAGCCGGTCAGCCTGAGGCTGAAATTTTGCAGGGAAGCTCTGGATATGCCGTGCTAGAACGGATTAGGAATTTGGAAGACTTGGTCCTCAGGCATCCTTTGGAAAATTGAGATAGCGAAGAGAAGGGAACAGGTTTGGCTCTGCCTGGCCACCGAGAGCTGTGTGAGAGCTGCCAAGCGAGTGCCCTGAGCCAGCAGCTGATTCACGCAGTACCATCGCAGCCCCAGTGTGCTGGGACACCGCGGGTGTCTGCAGGGGAAGGTGCCACTCCAGCCCCCCGTGCAGTGCAGCCGTGCCCGTTCCATGGAAGGACCATGAATGCCTTCCATGCTGCTTGTACCAGGCTGCTCCTTCCCAATCCTCCTTACTCCAGCCCTGGCCATGGCTGGAAACCACGTGCAGACTCCAGGCATGCTGTTCTGCTCTCTGCCCACCAGGCTGTAACAGCCCGCCCTTTCCCTTGGGAAACTGTTCCCTTCTTTGGTCCATCACATCACTCCCACGGCTGGTGCATGCGTCACTTTTTTCCCCCCTTCTTCATACAACTGCCCTTTAGATATTTATATAGCATTATCATGTTCCCCCTCAGGCATCATCTTTCTAGGCTATACAACTTAAATTGCCTTAGTCTCTGCCCATAAGTCATCCTCTCCAGTCCTTGTATCAATCTGGCTGCTGTACTCAGGGTGGTTTGTTTCCTTTCCTATGTGTGATGTCTCTCCCTGTAAAGGCCCCACTGAGTATTGTAGGGCACGTTTACTACCCCACCGTAAAAACAGGATTAGGAACTGTTATGGCCAGTGAAGGATCATTCTGGGCTCATACCTGCGCACACGCTGCCTTTCAGCAGCCTGGCAGCTCAGTGCCATGTCCCCACACACATGCTTCCAACTCTCCACTCCATGACTGCTCTGTAGCTGACTGTGTGCTTGCTTCTCCCCACATTGCCTGTCCTCCTTCCGGGCTGGGAGGCTCTTGGTGCAAACCCTGAGTGCCAGTCCTGGTGTGCGCCCATCGGGAAATCCAACCTGGATCTCCCCAGATGTCCTCTTGGCTTGAGGTGCCCACTCTGCCTCTGGCTTGTGGTAGCCCTTCATCCAAGCACTCACCTGGCTTGTGCAGTGCTGGGTGCCCCCAGCTCGGGCAGTGCCTGGTGCCCTGTGAACATCCCACTTTGGCTGAACATCCCTCCAGCACAGTGGAGGCTTCTCCATTCTGCCAATGTGCTGGTTTGGGCTGGGGCAGCGTTGATTTTGTTCACAGTAGCTAGTTTGGGGCTGTGCTTCGGATTTGTGCTGGACACAATGTTGGTAACGCAGGGATGTTTTAGTTCCTGCTGGGCAGGGCTTGCAGAGAGTCGAGGCCATTTCTGCTCCTCACCCCCCCAGGGAGCAGGCTGGGGGGGCACAAGGCCTTGGGAGGGGACACAGCCGGGACAGCCGACCCCAGCTGGCCAAAGGGCTACCCCAGACCCTGTGGCGTCACACTCAGCGTGTAAAGCTGGGAAAGAAGGCGGAAGGGGGGGTGTTTGGCGTGATGGCGTTTGTCTTCCCAAGTCACCATCACATGTGACAGAGCCCTGCCTGCCTGGAGATGGCTGAGCACCTGCCTGCCCTTGGGAAGCGGTGAACAAATTCCTTGTTTTGCTTCGCTTGTGTGCGCGGCTTTTGCTTTACCTATTAAACTGACTTTATCTCAACCCACAAGTCTTCTGACTTTTACCCTTCTGATTGTTTCCCCCATCCCGCTGGGGCGAGTGAGAGAGGGGGGACTGAGCTGCCGGCTGAGGTTAAACCACATCAACCAGACACATCTGTCTTGGTCACCAGGGCAGCAATTTGAGGAGCACAGGGGAAGGTGGGCTGGTCAGTCCTATAGCTGCAATTTCTGATCAGCAGTTTGCTTACAAGCACTCGGGAAGGCAGCTTGCAGGAGACATGACTGTGAGAGGCCAACAGAGCATTAGTTTGTCCTTAGCCTGTCAATGAATCACTCACTGGAAATGATCGTGATTAAATCCTTGCGCTCACTACCTTGGACACCTGCAAGCCCGCAGCTATGGTGGCAGCACTCGGTGCTGTTTTCTTCTGCAGACACTTGGCTGAAGAACGAACAGTGAGGAAAACATGTTAACATTGCCTACCCTCTGCAGCGTGACAGAGGCCATGCCAGAGCGGTAACAAGTGCTTGACAGAGGATAAACTCATTCACACAGCAGCTACATTCTATTTTATTCATATTTTCCCCCAGAAAATTAGATTTCATCTCCAGCTGTTGCTGAATTTTACATTCAATATAAAGCTAACTGAGTAATGTGTGTTAATGGGGTACCCCGAAGCAATGCTGGCAGTTTTCATGCCTGCCTAGCAGAGAGCCTGGCTCTCACCACCCCTCCCAGTCTGCCGTGGTGACCACCTGTGGTCACAGAGTGACCTCTTGGGAGAAACTTGTAAATTTGGGAGTTCTCATCAACCAAAAGGGTTTCTGTAATTCCTGCCACCATGTTTTGGGTTTGTCCTTATATTTTGTCAGGCTGTATATTCATCCAGATCTACTCCTGGGGGACAGCTGTCTTGCTGGGGTGCAGCGAGCTGCCTCGGGGCTCAGGGCACTGTTATGGAGAGAAGGGGGCCAAGCTGTGCCGTACTTCCAGCTGGTGGATTTGCAGCTGCCGTGCTGCTATCCTTCCTCCTGAAAGATTTTGCTCTTCTCCCTTGATCTCTCCCTTCTTCTTCTCCTGACCTCTCCCTTCCTATGTCAGCTTGGGCTTCTCTCTTGGTTGTTGCCTGCAGGATGTCTTCTGGGGTGATGATGTCTGAGATTTGCATAAGGACTGGGGAAGATCACTCCACTCTTTCATATCCTTCATGCCTCCCTTCGCCCATGTTACTTGCTGGTGATTGTAACCTCCCCTCTGAGGGCTGGTGGGTCACTGATGCAGCATCAGCCACCTCTGGCTGTGCAAGGCCAGACCTGGCTCTGCACGGATGCTGCAAGCCACAGTTACTGCCAGGGACAGCAAGGCAAGAGAAGGTCATGTGGCTTCAGCTGGCATAGCAGGAGTATGAAAAGTAGAAGCCTCAACCTCACACTGGCAAGCTCCAGTTAGGAGCTATCCTCCTGTTCTGAGGATCCCACAGCTCCCACGAGGTAGGGAGGCCTCACCCAGTCCCCGTCACGCCCCCTGTTTCAGTGCCAGTGCTCTGAGAAGGCTCAGACTGCCCATCTCCAGGCACCCATGGTCCTGTCTGCACCTCCCCAGCTGCTGCCTGGCAGGGACATCTGTGACCACACACCAGTCTGGTGGAAGGGGCTGGTTTTCACTGCCCAAGCCCTAAGCACCCTGCAATGCCCTGGGCTCTCCCAGCTGTCCCCCCGAGTCGCACCATGCTCCTTCCAGCCTTTGCCAGCCATCGGTGATCTCAGGCATTTGGAGAGTCACTTGAAACACCACCATGCTACAGTCCCTCTTTCATCCCTGGCATCTCCATATGTTTCATCTTGGAAAGCTTGATATTAAAAATCATTTCATGAGACATGATGAGAGGATTACAGAGGTCGAGCTAATAATGTATTTTATTTGTAGCTTCCCCTTAAGCAAAAACAGGCTGGGGTGAGCTGACTAAACAGGTAGGGACCCTGTGAGTGACAACATACAGACCAACTTGTATGGCTTGTAGAATTTTTCAAGGCATTAGAGTTAATTAAGTACTAATTAACTGTGATACTCTAAAGTATCCCTGTCATAGCAACCTTGTGTATCAGAGCCTGCCTGATTTACATTCACATAAGTTCACTTTTTACATCAAGGCAGTCTGCTTTACAGATTCACTGAAGCTTTGTGTTGCATATCTAACCTGCCTGCAGGCTGATGGATCAGATGGGAGTGTGGCCCCAATTCAGGAAGGGAATCAAGCGTGTTTATAATCAGAGTTGTGTTGAGCTGAGTGGAAGTTAAGCATATGCATGGGAATGGGCCACATGCCCACCACGGCCAGGGAGCCTTGCAGGACCTGCCCCCGGCTGCCTTGGCTCTCCTCTGGACACTAAGCACATCGCATCTCCCATCGGTGCCTCCTGCCTAAGCAAGCACTGACCCCTGGGCCCAGCGGGGACCTGCGGGGTTGGTATGAAGCGGGTCTGGGTGCCTGCGGTGGGAAACGCGCAGCAGCGATGTCTGGGCAGCCAGTGCCTGGCAGCCACACAGCCCTGCCTCACTCCTGCACAGTGGCATCCTGCATATTCGGGACTGCTTGAACCCTTGTGCTTTCATCCTCTTTTTCCCTTGAAGGGAAAAATCTCCACGGGATTTGTCCTTTTTTAAATCTGCCACAGCAGCAGCCCGAGTCTTTGCTCTGCCTTGGTGCTTCTCTGACTTCCACTTTCCGTCTGGTCATTGAATTTGACGGGTCCTTTTGATGTCTCTGTTTAATTAAGTCAGGTGATACCAGAGAAGCTTTCTGACTTCTGGAAAGCAAAGAGTTACCTCTTTAATGTCTGTGTAAGCCTTTGGAAAGAGTGGAGTTGGGGAGATTAATCCTGAAATGAAAAACCAGCTCTTTGCATTGACAAGGTTGGCTGAAAAAGGAAACCATTAAATTATTGGAAAGGCAGCCACTCTGGGGAAGGCACAGAACTGGGCTAGCACATGTAGGTTTGGAAAACTAAGAGCTGGTGCAGGAGCAGAGTACAGCAAGGAGGAGATATGATATGTTTTCAAACTCATCAGATTTATTCTGATTTTGGTGGCAGGAGTTTCTCTCGGAATTCAGGCTGCTGGCTTATTCCTGCCATGCCAGACCTGAATCCAGCTCTCTGGATTTCAAGGTTGTGGTTCAAACTCTCTAGATTTCTTCCTCTGGCACTTGTGAGTTTCTGCTCCAGGGATAAGAGCAAAGTGAAATCTTGTTTCTCAAGTTTTTGCAAAGTTCTTGGCATCAACAGGAAAAGTACAGCAGAAGAGCAAGGAGCAGAAGCCTGGATAGCTCAGTTCCTGCCTGTGCGGAGTGCTAAAACATACAGGCAGGGCAAACTGAGCCCAGGGTGTCTGCAGAGTACAGCCCAGCAAATACAACACTGACAAAACTGTTGCCTGAAGGGAAAATCCGTGAGCGGGACAATTGGTCTCCATCCCTTTGAATAGCACAATTTAACCATCCTTTGCTTTTATTCAGACATAAAGTATAACTTTAAAAAGCAAGGTAGCAGGAGTGTATATTGCTATGCATGCATGAGAGAGAGAGGGAGAGAACAGATTTCCTGCCAGACTGGCAAAGGTTAATTAGCAGTTTAGCCATTATAATCTGATATGTGCCCCTCCCGCCCCAGCTTCTCCCCTGGTGCGTACAGTTGCCGTGGGTGCACCTTGCTTGTCTCCTCGCCGTGCAGGCACACAGACTGTCCTGGCGCACTTTGTTTTCCAGCTCTCTGGAGGAAGCTCATCTGCCCTGGGGTGCACATTGTCCTGGGCACCTTGTGGACAAGGAAGGAGACTGCCAAGGCAGGGGCTGAGCCAGGCTCAGATGTGGGGAAGGAATGAATTTCAGTAGATAATGGGGACTAGGAGAGGGCAGTTTCCTGGCCATCACAAAATGAAGGCTGGAAAGGCCATGTCCAGGCAAAAAACTCAGGGAAGTTAGAGACGACAACCAGAACCAGGCTCCTTCAGAGGCATCTGTGAGGGTCTGCCATCTGATCAGGTGACGGGATCAGAGCTGGAGATGGGCTTTGCAGCCGGGCCTGAATCCCAGACCTGCTGAAGACAGGCATGACCAGTCAGTGCTGACCAGCTCCAACTTCTCCCAAGAAGATCAGCCCTCTCTGGTGCCCGTCTGTGTCACAGTTGCCAAGTTCTTCTAGGACATGGTGTGTCTGCTGGCAGCATTGCCGAATCTAAGGTGGTTGGTGCTGTCAGACTAGTCTGGGAGCCTGGTGGCACAGGGACACCAGCCCAGGTTTGGCCCCAGGCAACACTGAGGACACTGGAAAGAGAGAGACAGGTCCCCAAAGGTCAGGCTGCACTGTTCAGAAAAACTCTTTAAGTTTTCAGAGACAGAAGCTGTCCTACACTAATGCCAATTAAATTTTACAGGCATCTAAAAATTTAATCTGAGTTTAATCACCTTTGCCAAAGCCACGAGTCTCTGATAAATATTTTATTTTCCTCCAAGTAAAGAGGCTTTGGAATAATTAAAGCAAATGATGAGTCCTTTACTCCACTTGAGCCCCAGCAGAGGCAAGGCCACAGCTCGTCCCCCAGCTCTCGCGCTCCCCGGCGTGCCAAGGCACACAGCAGCCCAGCACTGGCCAGCCAGACACTTGCTGCACTCTGCATGCCTTATTGAGCATTTTGTGGAAGCTGCCTCTGTAGATAATGAGAAAGTTTTGCTGGTTGCAGCAACATCTGAAGAAGGAAGAAAGGAAAGCAGATGAGAAGGTCATCGCGTTCTCTTTGGAGGGTTCATTTTTCCCTCAATGAAAGAAGTTGCCACTTTCCCAGTCATTTGGAGATTGTGCTTGTAGTACAATGGCGTGCTGTGTTCAGCATGCTTTGTCGACACTTTCTGCTCTCCTCTGAGTGGGAAATATTAGAAAGCATTTTTTTTTCAAAACCCATTACGGCTTATTGGAAATGCAGCAGCAATTAGAGATGCCATACGTGGGACTTCAGATAGATAAAGATCTTCCCACCTTGATACAGCAGGGAATAGTTTTCTGTGGACTCACGGCCATGGTTTCTTACCTGATAAATGAGCAACAATAGCCGCAGGTAGGTGAATGTGAAGGAAGCAAACTTTCCAAAGAGGGCGCATGCAGCCCATGGTGCCTGAGCCTGGCAGAGCCTGGCTGAGTTATAATGGCTTTGTCATGGAGCAAGTGGCTGCACTGAGCATATTGTCACAAAATCTGAATAGAGGGAGTCCACGAAAGTCCACTCATTGCACGGGGAATGGAAGCATGTCAGCCAGCATAAATCTGCTTCCCAGTGAAGAGAGCAGGAGGGCTGACAGCGTTTGCATTGGGGGAGAGAGAGCCAGGACGGGTCTGGAGGAAACAAATGGGGATGCGAGCAAATTCTCTTGTGAAGTCATTCAGCTGGTATTTCTTTCTGAGGCCCTGGGAGCCTTGTAAGAGCCAGCCCCATCACCACCTCCGCGGGGAAAGCCATCTCACCAACACACTCTGCGGCCAGGCAGAGCTGAGCTGGGAAGGCACAGGGGGACACGGTCTTCACATGGCGAGTGGAGCACAGCAGAGGAGAATCAAGTGTCTTCCACTCACCCCGTCATCAGGCTGTTTGTCAGAGGAGGTGAGAGCATGCTGTCATGGATGGCAGCGAAGGGTGGATGGCACCCCACTGTCACCTCCCCACGCATCGGCCAAACTCAATGGCATGAAGAGCAAGGAAGGCAGCTTGGTTGAGAGCCTGCAGGAAAACCAGAAACTGTGCCAGCAGTCCCCAGCTTCCACCGTGACATTCCTCTGTCCCCACTTGCCCCCTCTCAGCCTCCATCCAGTGATGCCCCCAGAGCTGTCACAGCTCTCATTTGCCACGTCAGGGCTGGTGACAGACCCCTATGACTGGTATCCATGGGGAGGCAGTGAGCCAGACAGGCAGCGAGGCTGAGTGCTGTGGAGTTGTCACCCTGATCCATCAGCTGTGCAGAGTCAGGTTACTTCAGTGCCCGCATCCGCTGCCCCCCATCCATCGCCAAGGCAGCTGTGGTGCCTTGCTCCCCTCTGCTTTGCCCTGTGGGGAGGAAAGTTGGCAGGTGTGTTAAGCTGTGTGCACTGTTATGGTATTTTTTTTTCCTGCAACTTTTTATTTTGTTGGCTCTCTAGGATAGTGCTTGTAAAAACAGCCATAAAGAAGTTAAAAAGCAATGTGCTGGCTCAGAGGAGTCGTTCAATATCCTTATTAAAGATCCGCAGTACTGGAGGCATAATAGTACTTGGCACACAGAGGGCACCTTTCATCTCATGAGTTCAAGTCACTTTACAAGCGCTAATGAATTAAGCTTCATAACAGCCTTGCATGCAGAGCCTTGCAAACGAATTATTCATCTGTTCTCACAATATAGGCATTAAATAATAATAATAAGCTGGTTAATTCTGTCTCTCCTCTGGTCTGGGGATTGTCTCTGAGCTGATATCAATTCCTTCCCATTTATCCAGTGCTAATGGTCAATATTTCTAACGTGCAGGATTAGGTGAGCAGTGTTTTGCCAGCATATTTGACAGCCAGCCCAGGTTTGGGTCAGAGCAGCAGTATGGTGGAGCCTCTCCTCTTGGCTCTTCTCCATTCCAGACAAGCACTGAGCCTCAGGTCCTGCCAAGGGCCGAGGGCTCACCCTGGCCCAGATGAGCTCTTAACCACCACCTTCCCTTACATATGTAACACAGCTAACATCTGGGGAAACGCCCCTTCCAGCAAATTCACCATCTTCTGTAAGTTTTTTCTGGCTGGAGAGATTGAGTTATCTGATGCTTCAGGGAATTAATCCAGAAACAGACAATAGACACTGAGCTCATGAAGAGGTACAGGAGTAGTACTGAACTGGTTCAAATGCTTAAATTAAGCACAGTGAGAAGGATCCTTATCCATCGGGACTGGGTGAACTTTCCATTCAGGTGTTGCCCTCTGAATGTTGAGGTTGAGTGCAGGATTTCCTGGGGCAGTCCTGAGAGGCAGAGAGGAAATTGGTTTGGTTTGGACCAAACCAGAAAGTAACACCTCTCAACAAAGTAAAAACCAAAAGTGCCTCTCTGAAGTGTTTAATCGGGCGGAAACTGGAGACCCTCATGCCCCTGGGCACTATCTGATCCTCCTGCTTATGTTCATTTTCTTTTAATTTGTGAGGTTTCAATGTTAAAGCCCCAAACCTTGCAGTTTCAAAACGGCACATTTAATGTTGAAAAGAAAAAGAACAGCTGTTCCAGAACACCTGCCACAAAAGGAGTCACTTGAAAACAAAATGCTTTTCAAATTGAACCTCCCCTCCCCCATTTTTGGCCAAAGCTCTTCACCTGGTATTTAGTAGAAGCAACTAGATTTACTCTCTCAACACCAGATGCTCGCCCTTGGTCAGGGCACACTGTAGAAAGACACTGCCCTGCCTTTACCATAGTGGTGGCACCTTCCTGGAGACACTTGAAGAAGTATTAGGGGGCTGAGAGAGAGAAAGGCAGCTGGTGGGTCAGGCAGAAGGTCCTTGTCCCAGTTACTGAGCTCCAGGAGAGTTGTGTTGGCTCTGGGAAGAAGGCTGAACGCAGTGGGGACATGACTGGGTATCTCTTATGAGGAAATCTCCCCATCTCTTACAAAGAAATAATGAACTGTCTTTACTCCGGACTGAGTCACTGATAGAGGCGAGGGTGACAGCCACAACTGGAATACTGCCCCAGAAATGCTGACGCGAGGTGCCCCCTGCCCCATGTCCATGACAAGCCAGTGGGGGAACCTGGGACTGATGCCAGCAGGCACTGAGGCTGCAGCACCTCAGTCCCAGCCCTGAGGGTTGTGCCACAGTGGGAAATATGGAAGCACAAATGGTTGGTGTATGTCCAGGCTCCTGTTCCCTGAAGGTCATCAGTATTGGTAAATGGGAGCAGTCAACATCAAGACTGGGGCACACTAAAAACCATCTGCCTGTGCTGGAAATTGGACCACACAGCTGGGGGGCTGCTGGGGCACCTGCTCTCACCTGCCAAAGAGAAGTGTGGTTATCTGCCCTTGCAAAGAGGGGCTCATGGACCTGTTCCAGAGAGAGCAGAGCAGGAATGGGCAATGAGCCACAGCCATCTGCGAAACGACATAGAGGCAGAGTAGATCTCTTGCATCCCGGGCTAGGCTCAGGCTGCCTCCCCACGGCGTCTGGCGCAGTCCCTGGGCTGTAAAGATGGACGCACAGATGTGCTTCTCTGTGCTGCCTGTCTCATGGTGTCCGTGGGGATGTGACACTGAGGCAGCCCTGCTCCATCCCTTGCAGCAGCACGTTGGGGAGGGTGGGGATGTAACCCAAAAAGCTGTAATGGCAACTGTACAGGCATGCTTGCCCTCTCCCAGGGGGGTGGACAGCCCGCGCTGGCAGCAGGGTGGCACAGCCAGCCCTCCATGCCAGCAGGACGGCTCCTTACAGCCATGTGATCCTGCACTCCTTTCCATCCCTACTTGGGCATCCCCCCTCTCTCCTGGTTTCCATGGTGTGTATTTGGGCGGTAATTATAAGGATGCCGATGATGAACTCATTGCTATATTCATTTGTCTGGGTACTGAGGTCACCGTCTTCACACTGGCAATAATTATAGCAATGAACACAATAAAATAAATCCTCAGTTGAAGCCGAAGTCTAGAGGGAAAAAATCCCAGGAGCTGTCTCTTTTGCAAGGATGTGAGATAAAGAAACACTTGCTGCCAGGGATCTGCCATTTTCTCCCTGTGATCTGGAGAATACAAGTGTCTAATGTGCTCCCGAACAGTGTCTGAAAGGAGTGGAACAACAGGGTTTGCATTAGCCAGGAGTTCACACTGCCAAAACCAGCTGGGAAGCAGATCCCCGAGGAGGGATGCTCTGCCTGCCCCAGAGGTGGGGGTCAGGGGACAGCAGTCCTGCCGGCGCCAAAAGCCTTGGCTGCGCCTGGGTGCTGTGGGATTGCTGAGTCAGAAAAATAATAGCACTGAGGAGTCAGAGCAGAGCGGCAGGCAGATATGCCAGAGGGGTTAGCAATTGCTTCCCGCCTCCAGCTCCTAAAGCCTCTTGCTGGGAGTCCCAGCTCCCATTAGATCCGACAACTTTTTCATTCACCACATGGCCTTGGACATCCTTCCTATGGTGCCTGCTTCCCCACCTGCATCAGGGACAAGGATGCTCCCCCCATTTTTAATCAAGACCCAGAGATGGAGGCACACTGGGGCTGAGCTGGTGGCTCCCTCAGGATGGACGGGGGTGGATGCAGACGTGTGTCCGTGGGCTGCTGTGGTGTCATGTGTGGGGATACCAGCTCGGACCTCTGCAGCATCACAGCAGCAGTGCTCTGCTGGCCCGTGGTGAGCTGGGGCTGGGGCTGGGGCTGAGGCACCCCTGCTCTGCCCCACGGGAGCAAAGGGCAGTGTTTAAGGAGGGCTGGAGAGCAGAGCCCCTGAATCATGGCTTGATCTTGCCTGATCATTTCTGTGCACTGACCGAAAATCAAAATTATTTCTGTGCCATTCTGAGCATTAAAAAAGTGGTTGGGAACTGGGAGCAGAGTGTCAGTGGAGGGGTAAGTGTGTGTGGAAATAGCATAAGATTAATTACAGGAACAACAACTACAATTGTTGATAAATCAGCTCCCGTTAGGAGAGTACCCATGGTCCTGTAACTATCTACCATTCTCAAGCTGGGATGAATGAACTAGCTAATTGTTTGCAGTGCTGAAAAGCAATCTTCAGGGAGCAGCACATTACATTAAATGAGTCAGCTCCATGCTGGCAGGACTATTATCAAATATTATAATATTTAGCTGGACGATTTCTACCCAATCTCAGTGTCAACGGAGAAGGGTGTTGTTTTCGTCAATGTATAAAGAAAGAAAGACATCAGATACTGTTTGTTTCCTGATGAGCGGAGATCTGGCAAAAAATGGGATCATTTCACTTGTTAGTGCACTTTTGAAATGAGTCATGTGTGTTTCAGCGTTGCTTCCAGAAACTTAATTGAAAGTTCTGGTGTCTGTTGTTGTAAGAGGAGAACCATATGCTATCGAAAGACATGACTTGTTTTTTATAGTCCAGAAAGATTATAACAGCATCAAATCCCAACTGTTGTGGCAATGCGTTCAGAGAGCAGGAATAAATCTAGGAGTTTCTACTGTAAGGATATCAAAAACCTGACAATAACAACAAAAAAGGAGAGACTGTTTCTGAAAACACAGCTTCATTGTGCAGTTTGATAGTGTAGATAATCATTGCCGACTGATCTACTTAAAAACAGCTGCAGGGATGTCTCCCCCTCCAGCGGAGGGTAGGATGTGTGATGCAGGCAGTTGTTTGTGAGGTGACTGTGCTGCTGGCAACCTAGACTGCTGGCCTGTCTTTGAAAATCCTGGTTAATCATCCCATGCCATCCCATTCATCCTTTCTTATTATTATTTGCAAAGCTCTCTTGGCTGGAAAATAAAGTCAGTGAATAACATGCTGGGAAACAAACAAGCCTCGTGATGCCCGTCTCCAGCGGCGTCAGGGCCGTGCATCCGTGGAGCGCAGTGGTGAGAACAGTGCTCCCGAGATCCTCGTGTGAAAGCCTTCCTGAGAAGAGCTGGAGTCCCTCCATGACCATCTCATCCAAGACTGCATGCAATTACACTACGGAGGGCTTGCTAAGACAGCCTCTGCAAAATGATTACGAGAAAGCAAAAAGCCTGAAATGACAGCACTGATGATATAAATTGTATTGTCTAAGGAGAGTAATGTGGGTAGTTGAGGGTGTTTATGCAGCACCATCCCAGAGAGAGTGAGCTCTTCTTCATCTACTGCAGATGTCCACAAGGACATAGTCTGCCAAGCACAAGTATCACAAGTCAGAAGTAGCTCCATTTATTTGTCTGTGAAGTTGCTGAGTGCTAGCAATTGGGTTACTGAGGTTTGCTCTTTGAGTTTAGTTGTGATTTCTGTTTGGATAGACTGTTAACAGGTCTGTTGCTTACATGGTGATCCCAGCACAGTCCCACATCTCTCCTCTGCCTCCTTTACCCACTGTTTAACATTTAGTCCCTTCTGCGGGTACTTCAGCAAAGCACTTAAACAATTTTAGGTATCTGCTTAAACCTCAATACCACAGCACTTGTTTAAAGCAAAATACATGCTTAGTGTTTTGTGTGCTGGGGGCGAAAGGGGTCGTTTCCCAAGTAGGGGTGCGTGTGCTGGGCTGCCAGGCAGGAACATCCCAGGGAGGAACTGGCTGGAGCAGGAATGGCTCCTGAACCTCTCTGCATGCCATGGTGAGTGAGAGAGTCCTTGCAAGGTCCTGCCGTAGGTGGGACTGCAGCAGATACAGTAATGAAATAATAACAGCCCCATCAGAAGTGGTAACCTGCAGGAACTCAGCCTTGCCCTAATTCTGCATTTCGCTATTTTCTATATATGCCATATGCCACAATAGCATATGTCAAAAGATAAATTGCATGTGGCAGAATAATATATTATGTTTAACCTGAACATGGGCTTCCCATTGTTGATGGATTTCTTCTTTCTTTTCATTTCTTTCTCCTTCTTTTCCTCCTTTTGCATGTTTATCAGTTCAGAAAAACTCATTTCCTTCAAAGATGGCCAAGACGCTTGCAAGGCTCTTCAGTGGAAATTTATCCAAGGGTGTATGATAATGAATACAATTAATAAGTAAAATGGCGGAAACTTGGCCAAAGTATTTCAACTTCAAAATAGGGTGATAAAATTGAATATAAGTTGCTCCTTTCAGTGGGCACAGATAATATCCTCAGGATATTGACCCAATGAAAAGACAAATGAGTGCTCAGCATTTCTTTTATGTTGGGAGGATGTTTCTGAGGGCTGACCAGGCTTGGCACCCAAAGCAAAGTCATTTTAGGTACAGTTTACCTGTCACCTTAAAGGCTTCCTGTGAGATCTTATGGGAACAAAAAGGCTGCTGTTATTTCTAGTGTGAGACCCAACTAGCAGGGAAAAAAGTGGAGATTTTTCTACATTTTTTTTGGTCTCAGGCAGAGGAGTATAATTTCACCTTTGAAAGAACAATCCTGCAAGATGCTGGGTCCCTGTGCTCCAGGAAGGTGGTGGGGTCTTGGGACTTCCTGGGATGTGCTTAGCAGATTGAGTTGTGACCAGAGTAGAATAGAGGTTGACAAAAGCGGGGTCTGACCTAAGGGGGACAGTGCTGTGATCCATCAGGCTGCTCTCAAGGCCTTAGAGGTTCAGCTGTCAAACCCACAAATAAAGTGGCTGCTTTGGAAGTCATTCACTGTCTTGCACTGCAGACAACATGTGAATATATCCTAGACACAGTTCAGAGCAAAGAAGCAGGAAGAGCACCTCTCAGAGCATTTTCCTCCTGGAGTGGCACTGAGCTACAAAATTTGTTTTCAAGTTACTGCAGTGACCTCCGCACAAGCGTAAATGGGAGGTCAGATCAGGACTGAGGTGAGACTGCAGGCTGCCACCTCATCCAGAGTCCCATCTGCGAGCTGTGAGGGTCTCTCTCCTAGGGCTGGAGGTGGCAGAGGGCAAGGCAGTGGGGTGGAAGGTGTCCAGCCTGCATTTGGGCAGCGGCTCTCTGTAGCATCCTTTTCATCTCAATCCAAGTCACCTGCAGCAGCCACCCCTGGAAGGGCCCTGGGTACCTCACTGTACCCCAGGCTACCAGAGGTTTTCACAAATCTATCATTTTTCTTGGAAATCACACTCTTCCTCCTCCAGTGCTGGCAAAGCAGGACTGGGAGAATGTTTCTGCTCCCCGCTGCACACGTGAGAGCAGCAGTAGCACCAGCAAACTTGAGGCCATGCAGGAAAAGCAGATTTTTAATGATGATGGGTCTTTGATTCCAAATTTATATATATAAATATATATAGCATCATGAGTCACGGCAGTGCTCTGGGAGCACCGGAGGATGGTGAAAAGAGTGTCTGACCACTAGCTAATTTGAAGATCTCCCCCTGTGCCAGATGCTCACCAGTGCTGACCTAATGGATTGTAGGGAGTTTTGGGAACTCAGCAGCTTCCAGGAGTCAGCCTGCTCTCTGCACTAATCAAACAGCAGCCTGAAAAAGCCCCCAGATGCCGAGTCCATGCCAAGGGCTGAAGACTGCCCTGTTGCCTTTCATTGTAAAGCACCACATTGGGTTTAAGCTACAGATACAGGAAATAACATTTCTGAAATGACCAAGCATTTGTTCCCTCCATCTTTTCTCTGTCCAGTAAAATGTCCACCTTGCAGGGGGCTCACACAAGGGCCATGTCCCTCTTTCATCTCATGTTCACCCCTCTGCATTGTAGACTTTTGGCAAAACTGCAATGGATGTGGTAACCTTTATTGTAGGCACATCAGTTGATATTCCTCCTGCCCCGGTGGCTTGAAAGCCCACATGACCTGCCCAGCCCAGGGGTGGCTGTACTCTTGCAGAGTCAAATTACAGAGATGTTAAAACAAGCAGGTGGGAGGAAGGCACACCAATCTGTACGCCACTGGAAACAAGCAGAGACTTCTTATGGAGATGTCTGCACGTGCCTGATTTTAAATTCCCAGGGACTAGGACAAGCAAACAGATCATGGGAGGCATGTTTTAGAGATTCATCTTGTATACAGAAGCAAAGCCAACTGCAAAACTTGCAAACTGCAAAACTGGCAATGCCAAATAAGCCAATTTCTGCCTTCAGCCAGACAGGTGTACAGCTGTAGTAAGAGTATGATAGAGGCAGCAGCCTTAAACCCAAGCTTAGGTTGTTGCCCCTTTGCCTGCCACATTTCAGTCCCCATCTGACTGCCCTGGTGGTCCCAAATGCTGTTACACCCCACATGGCACCCAGGGAGCTTTGTAAGACATGAGCAGTCGGCGCCATTCTACATGTCTCCCTGTGTGTCCTTGCCTCTGCCAGCAGCTGCAAAAGCTCTGCAGAGATTATCAACAGAACATTTCTTGCAATGAGCAGGGTTACTTTCACTCCTGATGGAGACCCAGACGCAGCAGCCACAAGGCTCCGACCCACCTGGCAGGGTGAAAGGCAATGTGTGGGCAGCCCTGGGGTGCCGGTGCCTCCAGGGGCACGTGGTGAGGTGCAGAAGGTGCTCCCGTTCAAGGGCAAATCAGTGAAGCGGCCCGTCTCAGTGACTCACAAGCTATTCCCAGGCAATACTCAGCATGCTTAGATAAACTGGATTGACGTGTTTGCTAGAGAACAATAATTTGCCCATGTTGTCAGGTCTCTGTCTCTCACTTCTCAGTTAGTACTTGTATTTTACAGTGCTCAAAAAGGAAGAATGAGCTCAAGTCTGTCAAGAAACTGCTGAGGAAAGAGGTCTTGTGAAGGTCATAAGTGATTGTTTCCTTTACTGTTTCCTAGTTGTGTATCTCTCCAAGAGCTTCCAGACGATGTTCTTGTCCTTCATCATCTTTTGGGGTAAAACACTGTAAGAAAGCGCAAGATACAGTGTCTCCTTTCTCCTTATTAATCATTTCCCTTGCTGCAGCTGATGTATACACAGCCCAGGGCAAAGGTTTACTGGGCCATTTGCTGAAGGATCTCTGATCTAGTGGGCCAGAAAGATCTCTGGGTCTTGCTGACATGATTGCTAGGTGGATTTGGGTAGGCAGAGTCCCTGGGAGAAATCACCTGGAATGAAATTCCTACCCACGGGCAGCAAGACCAAAATAGTGCATTTTCTGAGTTGTTGAAGCAGGAGTTGATTAGCTGTGTAATATAATGCTATTTAGTAATCCACAACAATGGCACACGCCATTTATTCTAACACAGCAGAATATTGTCCTAATGGCAAAAACAATAAACACAGCTCACACCGTCTTCACCGCCTTCACAGTGGGGCACACTGACTGCGGATGCCATGCTGTGACACCCCACACATCCGTGCCTGGCCTTCGACACCCAGAGAGCTGGGGACTGAGTGTGTCTGGGACCCAGGGACCCAGTGCCATGGGATGAGCTGGGACACGACATGAGCCCAGACACAACCGGCCCCTGCCCGGCTGCTAGCATAAGGCAAGGCTTGGCAAACGGGTCTCCTATGCAGTGGCTTTCCGTGGCATGTCTGGGGGGTTATTGCAAAGAGCCCAAGGACAAGTGCCGTTAGCTGGGATTCCTAAGAGGAAGGTCAAGTCAGAGACAGAGCAAAGCGTCTCTTACCGCTGAGGCCAAGCAGGAAGGATGATCATGGTTGAACAGAGGAGGCTAATGGCCTTCACAAGCTGGTCTGGGGATACCGGGGTGTCTTGCTAGCTGTTGGCATGACTGTTACCAAATCTTGAACAGCAGCAGCCTGTGGAGACTGAGCCTTGTAGGGGCAACTCCATGGCATTTCTTCACAAACAAGACAACACAGGGCTTCTTCCAGAGCGTCCAGGCTCAGCTGCTTAATCTTCATTACTGGGTATTTACACCTGTTTGCCATCTCCTCCTCATAGCCACTTTGATTGTGTGAGCAATTAGCAGGTCTGGCACTAGGCAAAGGTGTTATGGCATGCACTGTGGGACAGGAGCGGGAATTATTTTTGGGTCTGTAGAGCCGCTACTGTAGCACCCCTGTGCTGCACTGGTACCCAAAGGAGCACCCTCCTGTCTGAAGATCTGCCAAACTGGGCAGAGGTCTGAGCCATCCCCCCAGCACCACTGAGCTGCTCCCTGCATCTAACGCTCGTATCATGTCGCACAGCTGGCAGCTCCTGCCATGCCCACTTCTCACACTGCAACTGGCAGAGAGGGTGACTCTTAATGGAACAACCAGGGGGATGGTTTTAGCCAGCCAGGTAGGTCACTGGGAAAAGGCATGTTCATAGCCAAGGCGCAAGGCAGTTGTTGGTTACTGCTGTGCATGTGGAAAGACTATAGCTAAATCAGGTGGGGTTTTTCTTCCCATTTATAAAAATAAATAGAAGCCTCAGAGCTCCCTGATGCAAACTCTATGCAAATTTAGACCTCATGCATCTGAGCCTGTGGTTCTGAATGTCAGCAGATGTCCCTGGAGCTGCTCCTGGTACAGGATCAGAGGTTTGCAAGCCTTCGGCATGTCTCGCCCCTGGAGCTGCAGAGGGCATGCCTTCCCTGCTCAATCTGGTCTGAGCACATCTCAGGAAGGTGACTCTGAACACCCTTTGACCCATGGAGCTGGCAGGAACAATGTGGCATCCTGGGGATGGCACAGCAGACAGGACCCTCAAGCATGAATCTGGATACAGTCCCAGATGCAGCCAAGCAGTGAGCTGGAGCTGACAGCTGTCTGTAGGGGCCGGGGAGCCTCAGTGAAGGAGCCCTGGGCCATCCAGGGGAATTGTCGTCATCCCTGTGGCTTCAGGAGACTCCTAGAGCAGCTTTCTCACACTGTGGAATGATTCACCCGTGGCGCCCTGGCCTCCCTTCTGGCTGCTACGTGGGATGTGGCATGCCACATCTGCCCACAGGGGAGTCTTGACTTGAGCTGGCTTTGCCCTGAGTGCTGAGTGTCAGGAATAAAAACACAAACCAGATGGAGAGTGCTGGAGACCAAGGGCAGCAGTCCCTGCAGGCACGGTGCAAAGGCTTTCCCACCTCCACCAGCTAGCTGTGGCACAGAGGAGCCCAGCTGGGAGCTGGCCCTGCCCTGTCCTGCCAATGGTGTGGGCTCCCTTTGTCCAGTCAGGGGATCAAGCTGGCAGAGATACAGATCACAACCAATACCTGGTAGAACAACTTTTATTAATAAAGCTGTTCTTATTAGTAGAATCGAGCTGTTAGTAACAGAGCAGTGCCACTAACTCACACCCTTGCAGTTCCCTGGCTGGAGCCCCAGCAGGCAGGCTGTCCCTGGAGGGTCATGGTGATGTGCCAATGACTTTTAGGCTCAGAAGGTCCTTCAGGGGTCCCTGCTTTAATCAGATCATCTGCAGCAGTGCACATGGCACAGCCCAGGGCAGGCACGTCCTGCCAGCCTCCCAGCCCACATGCTTGGAGAGAAAGGCTGGTCCCTGACCCAGCAGAGCCAGGAGCCCTGCCAGCCTCCACACTGTGCCTGCTCCTCTGACAAGATTGATGGGGCAGCTAAAAGCATTTGTAGCTGCCTCTTAGAAAGCAAGAGAGTGTGTCATTGCCTTCTGCAGCTCTCACAGTACCTGAGGACTTGCTGCCACTCACACAACATGAGCTTCGTTCCTCCTCTCTACATAGGCTCTTGTGTTGCTACTGCTGTGAGTTAGTGGAGTGCTACAGTCCCAAATAAAACTCCATACAAGGTGTGATGTGACAAACTGACCTTGATTCAGGGAGCATGTCATGCCTACCATCTTCCAGTCGACAGACTGTCCACCTCCAGGTTGCTGAAATCTCCACTTCAGTGTGGATTGCACTGCATTCCCACGCTGCTCCCAGAGGATTTGAATCCACCACAGACTTTTGGTCCAAGTTCTGCCAAATCCAAGGTAAAAGTCTTTGAGCAAACAGGCAAGCACACGGCTGAGTTGGAGAGGGGAAAACGAGGCGACTGGTGGGAGCAGTGGTGTTCTCAGAGCGTCCTGGCACTGCTGCAGGACAGCCTGCATCACAGCCAGCCTTGAGCTCCAGCAGGAAAAGGAGCAGCTCTGTCGCAGGAAGGAGGACACAGAGGGTAGGAGGCAGATGTGAAGCAGCAAACATGCCTCTAAAAGCAGGGCTCCAGGAGTCAGGAGTAGGCCTAGCAGTTGATCTTCTCCATGCTTGACCCAGTCGCATCAGGGAGTCGGACTGACCTGAAGGACATCTGTCATGGCATCTGGAGGGTCTTGCCTTGATTTATTTACTTAGCCTTGCACCTCCCAACCCAGGTCCCAAGTATAAGATACCTAGGAAAACCATGCACTTCTGTGAGTCTGACAGCTTGCTTTTCTAAAGCTGAAGGTCAAAGAACAGCTCCAGCTTCCAGGAGGTTGGAGACATCATGATAAAGTAGCCAGAGGTGAACAGGAATAGTCAAGAGAACATGTGAAGAAGGTAAAGGAGAACTGGGTATTAAACACCTGGAAGTGAGCCCTCGTTTCTGCTCCACAAAAGGCAGGCCCAACAGATCTCCACATGGAGCTCAGCACCACTGATTTGGACCCATCGCACCCAGCAATTAAGCAAACCAGAGGTTATGAGGAGAGGGTGGTCTCAGGACCAGCTAAGTGGGACTTGGAAAGGAATCATCAACTCTGGGAAAATCCCTGCTGGTGGCCAAACCCCCGGCAGATCAAACCCACAGCCTCAGCAGGATGTTGGATCTGAGGTGGCTGAAGAGGATTTTCCCATTTCTTTGATCCGTCCGTGCCATGCTGAGTGCTTGGCACAGCAAGTCTCCCCACCCCGGAGGAGGGTGATACAGTGGTCAGGGTTAGGATCCCTGCAATCTGCGGTGGCACAACAGCAGCAGTGATGTTCATCGCACTAACGTTAACGCTGAGCTGATGGTACAGCGTGCTGCTGCTGATCCCAGTGTGAGGGGTCAGGCTAAGCACTGCTCTGAGGGAGAGCAGGAGCGTGGAACTAGCAGAGGTGCAGGATCACTGTAATGCTCCATCAATACCGCAAGCACGGGGGACAGAATCCCCCACACTGTCTCAATAGCAGGTCCTGCAAAGCCCAGAGGGTGGCTTGGCAGCACTGGGACAAGGGTCCCAGCCCTTGCAGGGTGGAGGGACAGGAGGGACCAGAGCTCACACCAGGGCTGCAGCACAGCAGGGTGCCACAGAGCTGCACGCGCTCTCTCATCGCATCTCTGCCTTCATGAATGATTGCTGAGAGGGACTGAAGGAAGGCTGCACAGTCCTTGGAGCTCTGCCCCGCTTCTCTGCCTTGCCAAGCAGGCAGAAGACATGTGGTGCACATATCACAGGCCTCTGAGCCACTAAATCCCCCCTCCCCTGCAAACCCCTCCCCAAGCAGTAGATGGGGGGGGGGAAGAAATACCACTTCTTCCAGGCAGTGCACCTCAGCCAGATATCTGTCATCTGGAGTCTGACTTTCCTCCTGCCTTGCAGGCTGGCCATCCCAGTCTAGAGAGCTGCTGGGAGCTTTCTCCTGGTTGCCTTAGCTGTCTGCGCACCAGACTCCTGTCTGCACTGCTCTTTTCCAGCAGCTGGGCACTTTAACAGGGATCCAGTGATATTTTCTGCCAGAAAAGTATTTTCTACAGGAAGAGGCTTTTTTGAGCAAATTGAGTGAGGGGTTATTTAGCACTGGCAATGCCACAAACTTGCTCTGTGCATTTCTGTACAAAAATTGCACAGACACCAGCAGGAGGCTGCAGAGTGCTCAGTCTGTGGCTTTCCATCTTCCCCAGCCTTGCCATGCCAGCTGGCCTGCTCCCATCCCTCTCCTCCCATGCCGTAAAGGTAGAAGCAGACTCTGCTGCCACCCCCTTGTGCTGCCTGTACTCTTTGGGACGCTGGTACCTTGTTTCTCAAATGAGGCCCAAGGGAATCACCTGCATCACTCACCTACCATCTGGCCAGGTAGGTTCTGCTGCTGGCAGGATGGTGCCCACCCCATGCCACAGCAGCGATGGGACCCCAGGAGCAGAACAAGCACAGGCCTTTCTCCACATGGCCTGTGCCAGCAGCTCTGCTCAGGTTGGGCTCACTCCGTCTGCAGTGAGTGGGCAGCAATACCCTGAACTGGGCCATGTCCCCAGCCCTGGGGAGGAGAAGGGGGTGAGTGGGTGGTGTAAGGCTGGCTGCACACTGGGACGAGGGTCATCCCCAGTGCTGGAGAGGGCATCGTGGCCTCCCCTCAGCCCAGCTTCCTGGCTCACCCACAAAAGTAGCCCAGAGGCGCCAGACCTTGTCTGCAGGGAAGTGAAACACCCTGCCTGGTCCATGCTGCCTGTGCTGGAGAGGCTGGTGGCAGAGCTGGGGACTGACAGAGGGACTGGGGATGATGGCAGGGATGGGGATGATGACAGAGACAGGGATGATGACAGGGACGGGGATGATGGCAGGGACAGGGACAATGGCAGGGACAGGGATGATGGCAGAGACAGGGATGATGACAGGGATGGGAACGATGGCAGGGACAGGGATGATGGCAGGGATGAGGATGATGGCAGGACTAAAGTGGTGACAGGAACAAGGCTGATGGCAGTAACCACAGAGAAACTCTTTCCTGCGTCCATGTGCCCTTCTGGGGGAATAAGGGACTCTGTGAGTCCCACGAGCATGGCTTCACAAAGGGGCACAGCGCCAGTGCTGCTCCAGGTCACTGGGGAGACGGCCAGGAGTGTGTGTGCTTCTTTGATGAAGACAAATGAGCACATTTATGTCAGCTCCAGAAAAGTAACATCTGCATGGGGCCTTAATGAAAAGCCAGGTACTTGGTAATATAATTACCGTCTGGATTGTCAACAGCAAATTAAACCCTGTTTAGGCTGGGTGCTGCCTTTCTTCTGGGGTTGTTTTCTGCAGGTGGGAAATCAGCAGAGCTCTTGGGGCTCAGGGCTTTGATGTTGTTGGGGGGGTTGTTTACTCTCATGGACACAAATTCCTCCTGTCCCTGGAGCGTTCATTCATCCTCGTGCCTCTTCTGATGTGGCACAGGCACAAGAGGCAGTTTCACCCTAGATACCCTGCCCTACCCTGCCAAGAGCTGCCACTGCAGGGGCAGTCACACCTCTATCTTCAAGGGGCCTGATCCCAGCTGGGCAATTGTTCAGCTCCAGGAGAGGCTTTGAGGCACATCCCGAGGGATGCAGAGCACCTTCAGTTCCCCGTGAAGGCAGAGGCTTGGTAGGCACCAGAACACAGTGTTCAGGTGCTTATTCAGAGGGTGACTGGTCTGCTGCCTCGCTGCTGCGCCCTGCAGAGACCTCAAAGCAAAGGAAAGGTTAATGTAATAATTGGGTTTCCAGTAGCTCCTGGGTGACACCAAGCCTAGAGCAAGTTAAGTTCATCTAGATTCTAGCTTGCTAAGTTAAAGCTGGCACCAGCATCTCTCTGGAGTGGAGAGGAGACCAAGCAGGGGCCGTACGGCTCCCAGCCAGCGCTGAGCCCTGTGGCATGACTAGACCAGCCTTGGCTTGCAGACGGATGCAGTGTTCCATGTCCAGGAAGGATGCTCATGGGCTTCCACTGGGCTCAACTTCCCTGGCCCTATCACTTCACTGTCTACACTTCCAACATCAGCATCTTCAAAAAACCCTTCAGCTGATGGGGGGGTCTCAGAGGCCTCCAGGAGGGACCTCAGAGCTGGGGAGGACTTGATACAGCTGCTCAGGGAAGTGGGAGGAGGCCAGCAGGCAGTGAGCGACAGTGCGTCTTTGCCCCTTGCACTCCTCCACACTCCTCCTTGTGCTTCCAACTCCCTTTTTTGACCATGCATGACATTAACAGCTGTTCTTAGATAATCACAGATGGACGGGAAGCCAAGGCAGCTGACAGCACAAACATCCTGTCTGTGCCCAGTACTTTTCCTTCCCCTGCTCTCTGTCCCTCTCTGAGGTGGAGGAGACCAGGGAGCTCTGCTGAACACGTGGCCTCCCTGCCAAAAAGCTATTTTATCCTCTTGGTGGCAAAAAAATGCTTCCAAACATGCCTTCCAATGACACAAGCAATATTTTTAGAGGGGGATGCAGTCATGGTGTGAACGAGGGGGGCACAGCACGGCCTGTCCCATGTTCTGGAGATAGAGCACACGTGTCCCCCAAGCAGTATGAGTGGGGTGGCTCTGGAGCTCACTCATTATGCAGGGTGTGTTTGTGCTGTGTGGTTTTACTGATCGGTTGCTCTTTGCCCAGAGGACTACACTGATAAGTGCCACAGCCTTTGCCTGTGTCTCCCTCCAGCCCTAGTTCCCAAGTGCAGCATGAGAGTTTTCAGCAGGAGCCCAGACTACAGCAGGTCTGGAAAGAGCAAATCATGTCCTGGTGTCCCTTCTGAAGGGCTCAGAAGCATTGAGATCTGTGGATCAAAAGAGCTTGTGGTTAAAGGCCAGCCAGGACTGCTGAAGCAGAAGGGGTGAGGGCTGAAGCAATCACCTGCAATGTGTCTTCACCTTCACTCTGTTGCTTCACACTCAGGCAAAAACTCCTCTCTCGATCCTCTGAGCACAAGTGCTGGCCAGCTGTGCCAACACCAGCCCAGTGTGGCACTGGGTGGGCACTGTCTGTCCATGAGAGCCCTGTGCCAGGGCACAGCACCGGCAGCGTGACCTCCTTGTCTCATTGTAGCCTGTGCAGCAGAAGTGCTTTGGCTTCTCGTGCGCCACAAACAGCTGTTTAGAGGTCGGCTGTAAATCGTGCTCCCTGAGATGCAAGCCAGCAGGCACAGCCAGCCAGGACCCTACCACAGGGCTGGAGCATATGGATCAGTGCGGAGCAATGCTGCCAGCTGCCACCCCCAGCCCCTCCAGCCACCCGCAGGACCCTGGGACAGAGCAACCCCACAGGCTGGAGGGGCCAGACTTGAGTATGGGGGCATGAATTTGCCCTCCCAAGTCCATCACATGCTTCTTGCAGAATCTTGAATGTAAAACAAGGGTGGAGCATCCCTGCCCCACGGAAGAACTGAGAAAGAAAAATCCTCGATCCTTGAATGTGGTGGGATGGCCGTGTCAGCTCCTACCGTTGTGTGCAGAGGTGCAAGTGGGAGATGGTCAGAAGCCATTTTAGACTGATGCTCCATGGCATCCTGATGTTGTTTTGTCTCTGGAGGTGTTTCTGATGATAAGTCAGCTCATCCTGCCTGGCAGTGTGTTACACTTACCAGCCAGCCGAACAAGATGCCCTGATGATAGTTTCAAAGGCAGGACTAGGTAGGGCTCAGTATGTTATCATCTTACTACTAACACATGGCTCCAGGTGCCAAAAAGCAGCTCTCCTGGCATGCTTTCAGGGCTGTTATGCCAGACCTGCATCCCAGCTGCAACTTTGACAATGACACTCTTGAGCTATACTTATTCAGGTGCAGCATGCAAACAAACCACAGAGCAACCAAGCAATTAATAGGATTCTCAGCCTGCCCTGTCCCAGATGTTATTTCTAAGCATGTCCTTGGCCAGGACTGTTGAGGGTGATTTAATCCTGTGGACTGAAGGTCCCGGGGATCTGGCTGAGATAAGGAACTGCTTCCTAACTCCACTGTCAGGTCCCCGCTGGGCACACAGCCTGCAGGCACAGCTGCATACAGGTGGACCAGTGCAGGCAGGCAGGCAATGCCAGTGTGGGGGATATAGGTAGCATGAACAGCCCCATCCTACTCCTGAGGCTCACAGGGAAAAACCCTGCGTGAGTCTCCTTGGTATCCATCTCCCAGGCCCTTGGTCTCTCCAGGATCTGACTCCAGCACTGCCCGCTGCACTCACTGGCTAGTCTGGCTTGAAGTTCACTGGCGGATCTGGATCCCACACACACACAAGGGTGCACCACACAGGAAAATAAGGCAGGTCAGACTGCATGCTTGTTCCTCCCTGTTCTACCTGGATCCCTCCCCATGCTCACCTGTGACCCGTCTCCGAACCATCCGATAACAAGTATTGTGCAATCCCCAAATTCCCTGTTTCAATCCCCAGTCGTCCCCCAGGAAGCCCTGGGCACTTTGTGCGCAGCCCCATTACCATGCACACCCTTCCAGAGAGTTTCTGCTGCTGAATCCCCATGGGGGGTTGCCACAGCAACAAAGGTGTGAAGGCTCAGAGATGATTTAGGGGTGTCTGAGGGTTAGCTGAGGTCGGCACTGCCTCATTTCCTCTGGACACTCTCTGTTTATTTGCATTGTCCTTACACAGCCATCCTTGAAGGACAGGCACAGGGACACAGCAGGGGAAGTGTGAAAGAAGGATGTTTATCACGGCTTTAGGTGAGCATAACTCTCATTCGAGGTGTGGCGCTTCTGTGTAGCATAAATATGTGTGACAAGCACCATAGCAGCCCTGTCTTTGAAGGATATTTGTGACCCATCCTGACCCCTTAGCAAAGAGTTGTTGTCAAATAACAGCAAAAATTGGTAAAATAAATAAATTGGTGTTCGTGAATGCCTGAGCTGAGATTAACTTGCTTGTTGCATGAGAGTGCAATTTGGAATGACATGGCATGACTTGGGAGCATGTGTAGTGTCATCACTACTACACTCCCATCTCTGAGCACAGGAACAAGTACCCACAGCATCATGTTTCTCCTCACTAGACACAGCACAAGTGCTCACATTAGTCCCTAATAAGCCCAGGGCCCCACTGTGCAAGCCAGACACAAATTCATATTCAGAGACTTTTACAGCCCCAAATGGCTTATGAGCTATCCTGGTATGACAGACAGGAAATCATAAGCCTTGCTTTACAGATGGGCAATTGAGGCACCAAAAGGTTTAAGTGACTTAACAGGGATTCAGAGAGGAGGGTCTCCAGAGCCCAAACACAGAAGCATCCCTGGAAGAAGGTCTGACCTTTCAGCATCCACCTCATCAAAAATCAAGAAGTATCATCAGCTACAGATGAGCATTCACGCTGCCAGCCCAGCTCCAGCATGCCCCCAGCTCCTCCTCGCTGCTTCAGGCAGGTGGGATGCAGGCAGCCCTGGGGACAGTGCCCTGGCAGAATCCTGTGCCCCCTCCTGCTCCGCGGCAGCGGGGAGCGGCTGTCCCCTCCTCTGGGCTGGGAGCACAGAGGCCACATGGACCAGCACACAGAAGACCAGTGATGCTGGCACAAGGCTGATGCCAAGGAGACAAGTAGCTAACCTGCTGGCAGGAGGTGGGTCACAAAAGCAGCCCCCATGGCCACACGCAAGCCTCCAGAGCCTGCTGGCACCTGCAAGGAGAGCTCTGGAGACAGAGAGGGAGTTAGAAGATCCCAGGGATCTCTTCCTTTAGAGGCTCTGTAATCCCATTTGTCCCCAGCTTGCCACTGTCACCTGAGCACTCCTGGGGTCTTCTCAACAAATTTGTCTCACTCTCCTGTGCTCCTCCTTCCCTTGGGTACTGTCGGTGGTTCTGGCTTGTTGTGTGACAGCCTGGGGAACTGTGTCAGCACCTGCCCTGTGCGTGTGCCTGTACATGCGCATGTGTGTGTGTGCGTGCATGTGCATGCTTGGAAGGGGAGAGACAATCTGTAACCTAGATAACCTACCATAATAGCTTACCAGCACTGCACTTGAGAGTGACTGGGCTTTGGAAGAGGCCATGGGGAGCGTGGGCATGAGCGTCTGCGTGGACAGGAGGGTCTGGGGTGCATAGCCCCGGGATCGGTCACGTAGGCACCCTTGTTAGCCCTGCCTTCCTCCATCCTCACTGACACCATCAGCCCATGGCCCCAGGTTTCCTGTGCTCTGTCAGACTTCAGGAGGACGTCTGCAGAGAGGTACTGAGGTGGTTTTAGGAACATCTCATGTTTCCAGACATGGGCGACCAGGACAATCAGTGTTGGATGCTCAGATGTCATGTTTGACTTTCTAGAAAGCTGGAGACTGAAGATTTTGAAAACACCACATGCTGAGGTGTATTTTGTCTGATTTCTCAATCGTACCGCTGCAATCAGAAGGCCAGAGCTTTGCTACTTAAAATACAGGAAAGCAAGCTGGGTTTTCTCATAAGCCCGTGGCTCCTGGAGCCGCAGCGTGTGAAGCCCACACCAAATACTGTGAGCTGAGAGGTTCACACGAGTTGGCCAGGTGCTGTGTGTGTTTGTGAATGAATAACTTGGCTGCTGAAATCCGAGCTGGGAGACAACCTTTAGAAATTTCCTGCAGAAGTGCAAAGTGGCACTGCAGCATGTGCAGCCTGGGCGGCTGAGAGGCTCCTGACTTTGTCTGGGGTGGGGGGGAAGCTGTGCTGGCTATGGGAGCCAGAGGGGCTCCTGCAGGCTCAGGTGTGAATTGCTGTGTGGCAAAACAGCCCCACACCCGCTGCACCACCACCACCTCCCAGGTTGGGTGGGAGCTCGGCCAGGCTGAAGTGGCCTCAAGGCCCTACTGGTCATGGGCCAGTTACCCCATCACACCCAGCCGCAGCATCAGGCTTGGCTTTGCAAACCAATATTTGCAAGCAAAAAAGGTATTTGCTGCTGTTTTGGTTTTTTTTTTTCCTTTTCTTTTTTCTGAATGAAAGATGTAAGGTGTTTTAGCAACAGTGGTGAAAGGAGGACTTGAGGAATTGCTTACAAGAGCAGATGTGTGGCAGTGTAAATTGTAGCTGTGAATCCTGGTTCTGCAGGCAGTGTTGGGGGTGATTTGTGACACATCTGCTATAAATTTTGGGTAAAAGGGCTTTGGCAGTCTATAATCTCCTTCTCCTGTGTGGAGTTTGTGTCTCAGGTTTGTCTTGGCAAATATGTGTCCATGCCCTACCCAGGACTGCTTCTGATAATCCTTTTCTGTGTTATTCTCTGTATTTCTCTGGGACTGAGCAAGAGTTTGTCTCTGTGGCTCTCCATTAATATTACATATTGTATGCCTTTGAAGCTATTCTGTGGTTTGGCTGAGGGCCTCACTTAATACCTGCCTGATCTCCTGGCTCAGAAAAATCATTGTCAGGTTTGTAGGCGCATGGTTCACGCTAGCATCATGCTCAGGAGCAGATTAAAGGAATGAATGGGATGTCAGAAATGCTCTGCAGTAGGGTAAAATCTGAGCCCCCAGAAACCAGGGGCAGGTTTGCCTGAGTGGAAGAGATGGATCCACAACAAGCTCCTGAGGCCTTGATGCCCTGAGAGCTAGGGATGGGCACAGGATGCTTAAAGCCAGACGTGGCAAATTCCTGGGTAGCAGCACTGCCAGGGAGCCCTTCTGCCATGACCCCGAGAGGGTGAACCTGAGCTGCAGACAGGTTTGAGTCTCTCTGCTGATCTCTGCCCAAGCACTCAAAGAGGGAACATCTCACCAGCCTCCTGAGAGAGACGAGGGGTTAGGTATATTCCCCGTGATTTACACAGCGACGGTGTCCTTGCTGTGGGCTGCAGCGAGTATTTCCCAGGACTGGAGTCAGGGTTTAGAGAGGGGCCGCCCCGTATGGAGCTGGGGCGGGGGGCGGGGGGGGGGGGTCGGGCAGCCTCAGTCCCTCCTGCACCCCATGCCCCTGCTCTCTGTTCAGCTTGGCCAGATATCCTTTGCCCACTGGTGAAGGAAAGTCCTTGTGAACTGCTTTCAGGCCGGTCCACCATGGCCAGGGTGTCACCCTGCCCCTGGCAGGCTGCTATTCCCACTGGTGGCATGTTGGCTCCTGCAGGGCATTAACCCCTGGGGAGCTGGTAGGGGAAGATGTGATGTTCATGCAGGGAGTGAGTTGGTGGTGGCTGCACTGGCCCTGTTCACACATGTCTGCGGGGCACACAAGCCCAGCACAGCTGCCTGCCTGTCCCATCCAGTTTTATATCTCAGAAACAAGGAAATAAATGACCCAGAATGAGATTTTTAAAGCCAAAGGGCGACCATGTCAGCTGTGATCCTTTTTGAGGCATTCATCTCTGCAGCCGAGTGACGGCTTTCCCCCGGGACCTGCTCCCGCTGTACCCGCTGGGTGGCTGTACCCCCATTTCCAAAGCAGAGAGGCATGCCAGGCCGACTGCAGCAGTCTGGGGCCACCTGGGCATCCCACAGGTAGAGAGTGTGGGGCTGCCACGCCGGAGCTGGGGACCGGTGCTTGTCCCAGGGTGTGGTGTTCCCAAAGCGCGAAGGGGTCCATGGTCTGCAGAGTTCCGCTGGTGTCCCCACTCCAGGTTGCTCTCCTGCTGCAGGTAGTGCTCGGGTCCTTTTCTGTTGCAGAACCCTGGGCTTTCCTCAGCCCCCCACATTTGGTCTCCTCTCTGCTCCACCATAAACTGCAGACAGGTGCTGGGGGGCCAACAAGGGGCTCACAAACCCAGTGTTGGTGGACCCCACAGCTGCATGGTAGGGTCAGAATTATGTTAGACTTGTTTTTTTCCTGTTTCTTGCCATACAGCAGACTGAAGCAGAGTTTTGTGGCTTCCTGGGGTGACAGCTGAATTACTCAACCAGACTGAGGACACTGAGAGCTGGGAGGTTGGACAACTAGTTGCAGCCCAGCAAAGCATGTCTGGGTGTGCTGCTGGGCCTGTTTCCCCCTCTGTGAAGAGGGAATGGTTGTTCTTAGATGTCTGCATGAGGTGTTGCTGCCAGACGGGCACCTAGAGCAGGGTGCTGAGCTGAACAGAGTAAATGAGTGACTTTAGCCATCCAAAGTCCTTGATGGAGACCTCCAAACCACAGGCCATGCTGGGAAAGGTTTTCATTTTCCTGCATCCCCTTCCAGATGGGACACAGCTGGTGTGAGAGCAGAGTGTCAGCACTTCTGCTACACAGAGACCCCCTCCCGGGGCTGTGCCTTGCACTGGAGGACAGAAAGAGGTTGCATTGGTGAGTGTGGCTGGCAGCTGGGGACCGTGGCTACAGCACACCCCACTCACCACTGGAGATGTGTGTGCTTTGTATTAGGAAATGGCAAGAATGAAATCAAGCTGCTAAAAAAATGACCTGTTAGAGAGAAAGGAAAGCCCACAGCTCCCTCGAAAGGGTGCCTGGAGCCTGTTTGCTTGCAGCCAGTGTTAAATGTCCTTTCTGCTTGGATTTTTCTTTAGAAACGGTGAGGATTTCAGGTTTCATCACGCTCTGCTTTGGTGAGGAATTTTTTGGGCTGCCAGAAGATTAGGACACAGCGTTTATCACCTGGAGCCTGTGGAAAGGGCTGTCCTCCCACCCCTGCTAATTTTTACCCTTCTCTTTCCCCTCTTAGTACCTGCTGGGGCACTCCTGTGCTGCACCAAACCAGAGTTAAGATCTAACCTCATGGGTGAAGAAACAGCACTTTGTGGTAATCTGGGTCCCAAACCAGCTCCGTGGGGGATCAAGCAGGATCAGGTTTTCTCCTCTCTCCTTGGGCTCCTCCCATTACTTGTATTGGGATTTTCCCCAGGGCCGTCCAACAAGGGCAAAGCAGCAGGACAGCCCCATCTCCAAGTGAGCAGGAGAGCAACCCAGGAGTAGCACCTGGTCAGAGCCAGGAGTGTGCTTTCCCAGGGAGAGGCTGCGCCGCAGCTCCAGCACCACTGAGTTATGACAGAGGTCTGGCAGGATGCTGGACACCAGCCTTTGCAAAACACAGCCTTGCGAGGCTGCTGCAAGAGCCAGTCTGGTTTTGGGAAGGAAGGTGTCACACAGCTGCGTGTGTGACCATCGCCAGGCTGGCCATGGTGTTTTCCTGATCTCCAGGGCACGATGCTATGGGGGGTGGTGAGTGCTGCGGCAGGTCGCTCCCATCTCCATCTCCCTCGGGGTGTTGCCGGTGTGTGTTCGCACGCTCTGCGCGGGGCGGCAGCCGCTGCCACCGGCTTCCGCCACACCGGCCGGAGCCCCCGCGCTCACCTGATGCCGGTGAGCTGGCGCCTGCCAGCCCTGTCCCTGCTGCTGCTGGCCACCGGGGCTGGGCGGGATGCCCGCCGCGGGGATCCAGCGGATCCAGCGCCTCATCTCCTGGCAACGGTCCTTCCGTAGCAACCGCCGAGCCGCTGAGGGGAGCGGGAGCGGGAGGGCGGCAGCCGGGGAGGAAGAAGAGCGGGAGGCCTTGGCGGACCCCCCAGGTACGTGTGGCTCTGGCCGGGCCGTGGCTCTTGCCAGGCGCTGGACAGGTCCTGCCGGCATCCTCCGTCCGGCCCCTGGGGCAGCACGGGGCCAAGCTCTGGGCTGGGTGACCGCTCACCCCGCGGGTGCGTGGGGTGGCCGGGGATGGGGAGCAGCGTGTGCGGGGGCTGCTGGTCCTGGCCGTCACCCGGGCAGGGGAGGGCGGGCAGTGGGGCCAGCGGGGCCTCCGGCTGCTGTCGCCCAGGCGTGCCCATGGCCTGCCCAGCCTGCCCAGGGCAGTGGGCTGGTAGAGCTTCCTCCGAGGACGTCCTTCCCGCGTCCTTCCCTCAGCTTTGTCAAGGCCAAATCGCCCACAGTGCAGACCCCAGCGGGGCCTTCTCCTGCTGCCCACAGACCAGCTCTCCCAGCAGCCAGTCAAGCCTGAGCCCCAGCGCATGGGACGTCCCCCCCCTCGGGGCCGGTCCTCCTCGGCCCTTGGCTCATCCTGGTTCTTCGGCTGCATGTGAGTCGGAGAGAGTGAACATCTCTGTGACTTATCTGCCCTTGTTGTTACTTTTTTTCTGCCAGCCTATTTTAAGCACTTTTCTTTGCACTCCTCGGTACCTCCCCTTTGTCTTAGCAGTGCTTGCACCTGTTGAATGCATACTGGTGCACTCTGCTACTGTAGTTTAAGTTCAGCTTTTTGGTGTTCCCCCCACCTCTCCAAAACCCTCCCCACACATCCTGTCCACACCATGCCCCTGGGTGGGTGCATCTCTTGAGCTGAGGCCATTCCCCTCCCTGGGAGCAGGGGGCTGGACACCAATGTGTGACTAAGGTTCAGGACTGGCTTGTAGCATGGGAATGGTGGGGACGTGGCCAGGTAAACCACAGGGAACTTTGTGCCCCTCTGCAGAGCACAAGGCTCACACAGGACAGAGACCCTTGCTGCTGTTTGCACTTGGGCATATACTGCCTTATAGCACCCCCACCCCCACCCCCCCCCAAGATTTGCTCTGTGCCTCTTCAATAGCTCTGTGGTTCCCACCCTTTCTGCTGCTCTTCTTTCTCCATCTCTGACAGCACTGCCGTCCCTGTGGGGCTCAGGATGGGGCTCAAGCTGCCCCATCTTGTGCCACAGACAGCTAAATATGTACGTAGAGCTGGAGTGAGAGCTGCAGCTTACACTGACACGGGCTGCTGATGTGCCTCTAAGGCAGATAGCACACAAGCCCCTGCGGTAGTCGTCATGGACAGAAATGCTGCGCTTTTTTTCTGCACATGAATACAGTGTGCAAATCAGGCACTTGGAGAATCATGGCCAGAGAGTGCAGGTGCCAGAGGACACGGGGAGAAAGCATAGCTGGGGGCGATCCACCCGCAGGCAGGCAGGCAGTGGGGGAGAGGAATTAAGATGCAGCAGCCTCCCGCAGGCACAGGCAGCTCTGGGCATGGATGTGGTGGGAGAGCAGGGCTGAGTCAGCTCATTCCCCTTTCTCCCACCCTTGTGCCTCTACCTCCTTCCAAGAAAAACCTCGTGGAGCCAAGGTGGACTGATTGAGGGATGAAGGGTGTAAACAGGTGGTAAGCAATGTCTAGCTAGCACTCAGTGCTGCTCTGGGGCTGTGGTATATCTGGCCAACATTTCTACTAGGAGGGCCCTGCACTGGAGTGTTGATGCTTATCTGGGACTTGCCTTTCTCTGGGCCCTGCAGGTGTCCGTATGTAGGACATTCTTCAGACACAACAAGCCCCCAGAGACCCAGAACCTGAGCCCAGGTACCCTGACCATGCTGAGTGTCTTGTCAGAGGTTCTGGTGTTATCCTCAAATGGTACATTTGGTCCAACTCTTCAATCTGGAGATCCCCATCTGAAGATTTCCAACCCCAAAAGTCCCTTCCAGGATCCCTCAGATTTCTTCAAGCTCCCTGCCCATCCCAGGTGAACAAAGTCCTTGTGACTCACTTTCGTTCTTGAACTCTGGGTCAGCTCCGGCTGGAGTAGGGAGAACAGTCAGCTCAATTTACAGAATGCAGTCTACCCCATAAATTCAGTGACTTCCCTCCCTTTCTCATCCTCTGGTGTCTCTGAGACAGAGTGGCGAGGAGCTAATCTCTGTCGCTGGCTCAGCAGAGGCAAAGGCAAGATGGGGCGTTGAGGTCCCATGCCTGCAAGTCTCCTCTCCACAGCTGAATGCTTGGGCAGGGCTCTGCAGGCAGGAGAGCTGGGCAATCAGATCTGGGGCTGATGTAGGAGGGACAGGAGAAGAAATAACGAGGTATCTCTGCGCTAGTGGCAGCTGACCTGAAACCTTCAATTAATGCTTGATTGGTGCAGGACCCCTTGGAGGAACAGGAACTAATTATACTGGAATCTTTACTGTATGCAGAGGGACCAGAAAAAAACATATTATTCTACCAAGTGCATCTGTGTCTGTATGAGACAGGTCCAGGTCTACCCCAAAAGAACAGCCTGCTCTGTGGCAGGTTTTTTCTAGCCGTATTGAATTGAGCGTCTCAGAACTAGATATAACTACCTCCAGAAAAACTCCATGAAGAGACTGTAAGATTTTATGCAGATGGACTCTGTCTTTCCAGACCTGTGGGCAGACGAGTGGGAAGAGCCTCTGATCTCTGTTTTTGGCCTTCGTATGCTGCTGTGTTTAAAAATTTAGCAGCTATAATTTCAGGCACAGCAGGCAAGTCTCTACATGATGCGACTGGACTGGTCCAATTGAACTGAACTCCCAAGAAAACAGCAGGACCTTGGCTTTACTTTGGAGATCCCAGACCCTTGGGGATCCCCAGAAATAGGTTGGAGAAGCCTGCGAGGCTAGACGCAGAGAACAAGGAGCAACACCAGCTGTCGGCAGGTGGCCTGGTCCCCCGCCAGCCCCAGTGGCAAACACAGCGCAGTTCCATGGATGGATCTGCATCGCTTGGCACGGAGGTTTCATTGCAGCCAGTGTCCTTTCTAACAGCCGGCTGCAAGGAGCACTGAATGCAGGTCGCACTTTACAGGACTAGGGAGTGGGATCCTGGCATGCTGTGATCTTGAAAAGGATTTAGGGATGAAGGTAGAAGCAGCATTAAATGCAAGGTCCCAGTGAGGCCAGTCCTAAGGGAGTAGAGTCAACCTGCAAATCCCAAAGATTCTGGGCTTGTTTGGACTGTTTAAAGACAGGGGATGCGACAGCTGTTTGTTGATGCATTACTGGGTAAACACTAGAGTAGGGAAGAAAGACAGAGTTCAGCTAAAGGACACAAGAAATGGTGCAATGTTTGGAGATATTCAAGCTGAAAATCCAGACAAAAGCACAAATCAGCACTGTGGGGAGGTGCTGCAGAGAGAGCAGGGCTGTTATGCCTGGGGGTTCCTTACATCTCTCCGCTGCAATGTGGAACAGGAATGGAGAGGTGGCTCCCTGCCCGTAGCAGGCCTCTCAAAATCATTGGTAAAGCAGCTGCATTTCTTTCTGGGCTCCTTGTTTCAGATGGGACACTAAGAAATTGCAGACAGAAGTTGACTTCCAGAGTGAGAATTAAGGTGCTTGATCTATTTATTATGTTCCCAGCAGGATAAAGGGTGTCATGGTCAGAAACTATAAGAACCATTACACAGACAAGATATTTGGTCCACATGGCTCAGGAGCATTGCAGAGGACTGCCAGAGGGTGGTGGTTAGGAGATGAGACTAAACATGGCCATAGCTTCATATAACATCCTGGCCCAACCCAGGCTGTGGGCTTATTGCAGGTGCAGATGGGTGGCATCCTCCAGCCCAGGTCCCGTGGGACCCGCTGTGGGAGCAGAAATGGTCCCTCTGCTCCCGCTAGGTCTTCAGACCTCGGACACGGTTGTGTCCAATTGCGTTATTGCTTCACAAATTCATAGTGCCAGGATGATCATGCTCCAGCAATAATACATTGCAGCAATAAGGGGACGTAATTGCAATTAGGTCTACTGTGCTGTAATTAGGATTTTTGATACAAAATGGCAGAAGAGGCAGTGCTGACAGCACGGGTGGGTTCTCTCCTGAAGCCATATGTGACAGAAGGGCCAAGAAGTTCCCCTCGGCATTCACCAGCCATGGACTTGGCAGGTTCCCCAAGATGTTCCAAACACCAATCTCCTGTTGGAGAGGCCTGGCTTGTGCTCCCCTGTCCTGTCACCCACTGGTGACTGTCTCCCCTCCCAAACCTTGCTGCTGGCCTTGGGGAGCAATGTTGCACCTCCTCCTCTGTGAGCCCAAAGGCCTAACACCAGCCTGTCTGCCCACTAGGGCTGTGGAGCAGCAGGAGACCCGGGATTTGCCAGCCCTGGACCCCACTGACTCACCCAGCAGTTTTGAGGAAGGCAGCGGCTCCTGGAGCATTTTCTCACCTGCTCTGCCACGCTGCAGTGGCAGGAGCTGACTGCCCGTCCCCTGCCAGTGCACACGCAGGCAGCAGAGCATGGGAACGGGCTCCCCTTGCCTGGGCGTGGGCACGCCTGGGCACCAGCCCCGAGCAGAGCAGTCACCTGCCGAGCACCTCTAACCCTGTCACCCGTCCCTTTGCTCTTCGTTGGCACCGGCAGGTGCCGGTGTGCCTCGGGCTGCCCACTTGGTGCCCTGCTGGCATCGCCAGCCTGTGCAGGGGGGGGAGGGCACCTGGGCGCCAGGCAGCCCTCGCTGCCCCTCTACAATTCAGGCAGGGACTGAAGGGTGACCCCATGTTGCACCATGCAGGAGAGCTGTGAAGAGTGAAATTTTTCAGCTGAAATCTTTTCAAAAACCCCACCTTTTGATTTTTTTAGATCTTCTGGGGAAGTCACCTGCCAGACTGAGCAGGTCAAAATCCATTTTTTTAAAGTCAAAATTCTTCATCTCAATACTTTCCTCCAGGATGCCTCAGCAGCACTGTCAGAATTTCCTTCCATTTTAGTCTAATTTTATGATACTTATAAAATTCCATCAAAGCTGGAATTGAAAGCTCTTGGTTGGGCCCAAATAAAATAGTTTTGACTTTTCCAGCTGCTTGAAAAAATGTTAATTTTCAGCACTGCTCAGCTGAAAATTATTTTTTCCTGGTTTATGGCTGTGCCCCTGACCCCTTGACCTCTTCCACTGCAGGAAGAGCTGCTGGGGTACCAAGCTCCCTGGGTGAGGGGGTCTTTCCAGTAAACAGCCAAAAGAGACCCTGTGCTCACTGCTGTGCAGTGACGTCCTGGTGCGCTTCAACAGACACCAGCATCTGTCTGCTTTGGTAGTGCATTTTTCCAGGGGAAGACGTAAGTCACTGGAGACAAATAACTGAAGCTTAGGCAGTGTGGACTGAGGAGGGAGGGTCTTTTGATGAAAAAGCATCAACCTTGGCTTACCGCTATGCCCCTCAGATCTGGGGGATGTCCCTTGCATGTGCTCCTGCAGGTCTCCTTCTCACCTGTCTCTTCTTCCAGGGGAGCTGCTGAGCTCCCAGTCCTGCAGCATTTACCTTTACAGCAGTCTGTGTGTCTGTCTGTGCAGACAACAGGACTTATCTTCCTCCCATTCTGCTCTAGTTTTACTCTCACTCATGTATTTCTGCAACACTGCCTGTTCTGCTCTCCGCTCCACCTCCTCCGCTTCTGTCCACCCTCCAACATGTGAGTACACCAGCTAATTGCCTGGGACACATCCACTGACTCACAAACTCTGCAATATTCAACAGGAAGAATGGAGTAACTGGCATGACCTGCCCGTTTTGCCTGTCTGGTATCTCCTGGCCCATCTATCCTTTGTGTTTATCAGGCATCTAAAATAAGAGTCATGTTAATATGTCTCTTCCTCCCAGGAGTGTTGGGAGGATTAATTAGTTAATGTTTGTACAGTGCTTTGAAGATAAGTGCCAAGTGGGATGATGATAGGAGTAGAAATGGATTCTTTCATCTTGTCTTCTTCCTTTTTTCACATGGGCTAACACTAACAGCCGATGTGCTCTTCCTTTGCTAGATCACCTGGTGGGGATAGTGTTACCTCTCGTTGCAAACCAGGGTGAGAAGATAGCGTGTGAGCAGAACTCACCAATGGGGAGTAAATTAAAAAGCAAAGAGAAGGTGGCCAGCTGAAAAAGCAGCAGTGTTCATCTCCCGTGGGGTCTGGGCACACAGCTGCATGCCATAACCCTGGGAGGTTGCCGCTGGCTTAGGTTAGCTCACTGGGTACGAACTGTGCCTGGGATCTCTCTGGCTTGGGTGGGAAGGGGGACTGCAGCACTGTCCCCTGATACAGAGCTGGGCTCACTGACTGCCAGCAAATTTGCTACCGATCAGCTCAGTGGAGACTTCTCCCCTTTGGATATGGGAGATGTGAACCCTCCCTGGATGACTCAGGCCAGAAGGGCATTTGTCATTTCTCAGGCAGGCAAGGGGTTAATGTCTTAGTGTATATAGGCTGATTAGAGGCCTCAGATAGCTCTAATTCTCCAAAAACCAAGGAAACCTCCCACTGTCATTCCCCTCAGGGAACAGGCCAGTCTTGTCCCACTGTGAATGTCCCATCAAGATGTCTCTCTGTCATCGTGGGTCTCACCACCAGCCAGGATGGGTTTCCACATCCCAGCCTCCCTGCTCTACTGGTCAGTCTAGTCTTCTGACTCCTTTCCTTGGCTCTCCAGCTCAAGAAGTTTGGTTTTGCTTTAAGCCTACCTTTCTCACAAAACCCACATAGGAAAGACAAGAACAAGGAGATGAGTGGGAGACATGCCCCCACACTATTTGACTGGCACATTGGGAGGGATGGCCCAAGGTGTTTCTGCCCAGTGGGGACCTTCCCAGGAGCTAGAGATAAGACAATGTAGGACAACACTGCTTTCCTCTGGGCTCCCAGTCCTAAGGTGATAGTTTGGGTCTGATACAGTGTCAAGGAGGGCTGGAATAAGAGTGAAGGACAGATATTTCCAGCATAGCAGGACAGCATGATACTCATCCTCCCTTCACGGTGTGACTTGCTCCAGAGCCTGCAGGGCAGCGCTGCAGCTGAGCCTCGCTGCACCTGGGTTGCTGGGCCACACAGCCACCTTCTCTCCTCATTCCCCCACCTCGGCTGCACCCAGACCCTGAACCGCCCTGAGGACAGGACCCATGCAAGAACAGCACCCGATTTTCTGTGCGCCGCATAGGTGTGTGTGCTGGGGAGAGGGAGTGTCCCGAGTGTGCGCTCAGAGTGCCTCGGCTGCCCGTGCCGCTGCCCCTGTGAGCTCAGGGCTTTTGCTGGGCGGCCCAGGGCTGCGCTGGGCAGCCAGCAGCTGCCCCAAGCCTGGATGACTGGGATGGCACCTCCATCGCATCAGGGAAGGGGAGGTCCCGGGTGCCAGAGCACTGCAGCACTCTGAGCCCAGTGCCCCCGTGCTGCAGCCCTGCTTCACCGGCCAGTATTCATCGATGCTGGGGCTTTGGTGGCTGGGTCTTGTTAAAACTGGTTTTGGACACAGTGGCCATTTTCCATGACAGTTCCAGGACGCTTATTGTCATTTTTACCAAAATCTCTCTCTGGAATGGCCAATGCTCTTCACTTATGAAAACCACAGTTCCTTATGGAAAACTGAGAATTATTTTCTCATGGAAAGAATGTGATTTTCTTGGGTGGAGTGGTAGCACAGGAAAGTATTTCACCCACAGGACCTTCTTTCCTTCTTTATTCCAAACTATGCAAAAGGGAAACAGACGCCAGTTGTTTCACCAAATTTCCTGCAGTCATCTGTGCCAACTGCCCCCAAAAGCAGCCTGCTCTGGGGGAGATCACAGCAGCTGGCCCCATCTTGGAGCAATACAAGGGAAGCTGAGGCAGAGCTTCGCTGCCTGAGCAGGACAAGTCAAGCGTGTTGAGCAGCAGGACTGAAATTTCAGGCTAGAGAATTCCCACCAGTCATGCCACAGCCTTGGCTCTGTCTTGTTGTACATCAATAGTGGATGAGCTCCGTCTTTGTCTGGACTGGGGAATACATGTTGAAGCTGGAGATGTTAATTAAGGGGTAACTAGACTGATGGAGATTTATTTTCAGGCTGCCTGCTAGAAACTGGTTATACACATCTGGGAAATTGAAAATTGACCTCCTGCTCATTTCCTTTCTTCTCCAAAGCAACGGTCCCTTACTGTGGTAGCCTGCAGAAGCCATGGGGTAGGCTGCTCCACGTTCCCTCAGGGCCGCCTGGACAGGCCTGGCAGGAAGCAGCTCTTCAGTCTGGCTCGGGGGCCTGGTCCTTGCCTCCCTCCATCCCAGATCCTGATCCAGGTGATCAGCCCTGACACTGGCTGGGTCGTGTCCCAGTGCCCCTTCCTGCCTTCCTCCCACTCCCAGCCTGCACAGTCCCAGGGAGAGGGAGGCTGCTCATGGGTGTGGAGATGTTTAAGCCTGGAAAAGGGAGGATGTGGTCAGTGTGGGGGACAGGTAGGGCAGATCTGGGCTCAGCACTCAGGGCATGCAACACCACATCCCTGAAAGTGGGGACCACAGAAGCTGGCACTGGGCAGAAAACAAAAGACTCTCCCTGTCTCCATGACTGACCTTCCCTATCCTGTACCTCAGTTTCCCCTGAGTAATGGTGATGGTTTGAACAAGGGCAGTGGTTTTTGTACCTAACAGTGTTCATCCTTTTGCTGCAGAAAAGGCCAGCAGCACTTAGAGCAGAACAGGTAGAGTGCTCAGTTTTTCCATACCTGTGCATCATGAACTACTCCTCGACTACTTCATGGAGCTAACTGGTCTCCATTGGGCCACCCTGGAGAATTCTCCTGCCTCCTGGGCAGGGTGGGCTGTGAGTCCCTAGGGTGGGACAGATGATGCCGAAGGGGTCCAGGCTTAGGGAGAAGCAGCAGCTGCCTGGAAGCGCACAAGAGGGCTTGACAGCCTGTCTGGCTTAGCGCTGGGGCTACAGACTCCATCTGCTCCTTGTCTCAGCCCGCAGCCTTGGCCAGGAGCAGAGGGGAGGCCTGTATGGGGAGGGGAAGAACAAGCCGCACCTCACTTTTAGGTACTTTTAACCCCTGAGTTTCAGGTGACCTGCAAACAAAGCCCACAGCCCACGTACAATCTCCTGGTTAGTGCTAAAAACCAACACAGCAGTCGCCCATAATGCTTTTATAATCTGCTTTCTTTAAAATGACTGTTCCCACAAGAAAAGGAGGGGGAGGCATGATTAATTTTCATTAGCCTTGTAAATAATAAGCTTGTTTCCGCTAGGCTTGCCCTGTAATTAGGGCTCTGGTTCCAGGGCCCTGCAGAAGGAAGCTGAGATTTGCTGGTGACTCACGGGAAGCTGGGCCAGCCTGGACATCCCCCCCTGGGCCAGGAAAAGGAAAGTGGCTGGGGCCCCCTCAGAGAGACAGAGCTTCCCCTTGCTCAGGAGGGGAAGGGAGAAAGGGAGAGCAGTCCTCTGAGGGCAGAGGGAAAAACCTACCTGAAGGAACTCTAAGCTGATGCTTGCACATCTTCATTATTCAAATGAAAATGAAATCAAAACTTCTGGTTCAGGGCTGGCATGTCTGCCCCAATAGCTGGATGTTGAATATGGGTGTGAGATGATCTCAGGAGGAGTTCAGTGATATGGAGATGAGGTGGGGAAGGAGAACCTGTATATTTGCATTGAATCTGGGGCTGAATGACCTACGGCAGCCAGCACCCAAGCACACAGCTCCTGTCTAAAGCACCGTGGAAATACCCACTCTTGAACCACAGTGAAGCCTCTACAGCTGAGGACACCGCTGTGTCTCCGAGAGGAACCACACAATGGTGATGTCTGATCTTTTGGGTAGATACGTGGCAGGGGGGGCTCAAAACCTCAGATGAACAAGAGAGGAATTTTTAGAACCTCCATTTCCGTTTTGGTGCCCGCTAAGCAAAAACATTTCAGTTTTTAATCTGAAAATACTGGTTTGATATATTTTTTTAAAATACAATTTTTTACAACAAAACAATTGAACAGTTTAAAAAAGCCAAACCAACCCAAAAAAGTATTTTATTATAGACCCCAGAAAAATGGTCGTACTGATCCCAACACACTTATGCCAATTCCTTGGGAAAACCAAACAAAAATTTAATTGTACGAAAGCCTGAAAGAAGCAAACCTTTCCTAAGTTTATCCAGAAACTGGAAAATTTCTGTGTCTGCAGCTCTCCCATCCTGGTCTCTGGGAGCTGTACTGTCTGTGGTGTGACTTTCCTTTCTCAAAGCTCCTGTGGATGAGGTGGCACTCACCAGAGAAAGGAAGGACCTGTCCCTCGTGCTCCTCCAAAGAGGCTGTATGCGAGGTAGACCTCAAACCCAGCTCAGCTGTGCCCAAGCTGTGAAGACCAGGTCTGGAGCCTCATCCCAGTCCTGGCACAGGTGTGTGAAGCCCCTGGCACGGAGGCTTGCACGAAGGGCCTGGTTGTGCCACATGACGCTGCTTGTGCAGGATCACAGCAGAGCTGCAAGGAAACAGCCTCATCCAGAGCAGTTTTCTCTTCTCCTGGCTGCTGCCCTGTCCCTAAGCTGCCTGATCCATGCCCCTACCCCAGGCACCAAGGGCACGGCAAAGAAGCGTTGTCTGGGACATAATGTCTTTCATCATCACATCCCCAACTCAACACCTTCTTTCTGAGAGGACAGACTTAGCTCTACCCTACTATAAACCCTATGCCAAGCAGTGGTGCCACACTGACCACACACTCTTCTGTTATCCCCCCCAGGGAACATGTATTTCACTGCCACTCCCATTTTTCCATAGCCTTATCTAGGTTGCATTATACCCTCTCTTGTTGTAGGCTGATCCTACACCTCTGTGTGCCCCAAAATGCCTACCCTCCAGGACGTGTTTGGACACAGGGTTTTGGCTTAGTCTGAGATGGAGGTGGCAAGTGAATGACTCTTTCAGTATTTGGCATGATTCATTCCCTTCGCCCAACATACTGATATTGCTTGGAACCAGATCTCACATCCGAGCATCACGTTTCCCAGTTCCACATCTCCCCCAGGGGCAGAGGTTGCAGGATATTAGGCCAGAGCAGAGGTGACACAGCCACCTTAATAAATGTGTGCAGGGAACTGTAATTGGAGAATTGAATGACTCCTAGGAGAGAGGCACTGGTTTTGTGGCAAGAGGCTGGTGGACAATCACTTCCCCCCATGCAGCAGCATTCAGAGGGCATGTAGGTGGCAGAGGAGGTATCAGTGCTGGAGGCAGGAGTGCCTTCAGGTGGTCCTGCCCTGTGGCGTGGGATGGTGCTCTGCTCATCTTGCCCAGAGCAGGTGCACAGTGTCAGGAAGATCATGGCTGAGCAGCAGCACTTTGTCCTGGCCCAAAAAATTCACATGGGAGGAAATAAAAGAGGGACTTAAAAGGCTGAGATCTGGGAACTGGAGCACACCCCAAAGCAGAGAACTGCCGCTTTGGTTACTCTTCTCCTTAACACAAGAACAAAGCATCACGGAAAGTGATCAAGGTGCGATCCTTTTTCCACAAGCAAGATTTGCCTGTGGAACTTGCTGCCATGAGATATCAGAAGCACAAAGCTAAGGAAGTTTCAAAAGAGAAAAAACCAAAACTTAAAGGAATGTGAATAAGGAGAATGTTTCTGCCTACAAGAAGGGAAAGTCAGTCTTTGGGCCCTCTGGAAAATGCAATGTCCAGGATACCACCAGCTTGGGGCACCTCCTAGAAATGGCTCCATCCCAGCAGCATCACATAATCCCTCCTTGGGCTTGCAAGGTTCCCCATTACCTGGTCAGAGCAGTGTGAAACTCATACTGCCCAGCTCAGGCAGCCTGGGAGGGGAATTGCAAAGCCAGGCGGGAGCCACTGATGAAGGGCACATCTTCTTCTCCCATTTCAGTGTGCAAGAAGATGCACAGCTTCAGCAAGGCAACAGCCAGTTGTGGCTAAACACTACTGGAGTCAGGAAAAGAGTCATCCTGGATTGGGGTGACCACCTATTCTACAGCCACCCAAAAGTCTGAGAGCAGCAAGTGGCTTCTCATCCGTGGCGTGGACCAGGGATGAGAAGGCCCCATGCCATCCTCCACACACGAGCCCAGTGCTACAGCCTCCATGGGAGAAACCTCCTGCCAAAGAACTAAGACACAGCGTCTTCTGGGAATAGTGTTTTCCCAGCCTAGCAGATGCAGCAAAACCCCTTCTTGAAAGAGCTGTTTTCTACGGAAAAAACAATTGGCACGCTAATTAAAAGTGACTGATTAAAGGACTGAAAGGGAATTACTCATCTTGTTAAAGGCAGGCACCTGCAGAGCTCTTCTTGCTACCAGAGCGACAGCATCTGACAGCATCCTCCATACCACAGAGGGGACAGCACTGCTCAGCAGTGGCGGGTGCGCGCAGCAGCCCTGATCAGTGTAGCACATCCTCTCATCCAGCACAAACCCGCAGCCACCAGCACAGCACATCCCAAGGAGCTGCAGCGAATTGATCCACCGTGAGGCAGTGCCAGTGGGTGGCTGTCTCTGTGAGAGCAGGCAGCGCAGCACATGGCACAGCAGAGCAGTGGGTGCCACGGCCAGGCTGGTCACACACAGCACGACCCACTCCCAGCACGCACACTTGCCCTCTCTATTTCTGGGCTGGCTGTTCTCTTCTAGCACCAGCGTGATCTGCCCTTACTTGGGTTTGCCGCAGGCGGCTTCTCCATGTGCTTGTCCTTTTCCATCCCCTGCAAAGATGCAGCCAGTGGTCATGCCAGAGCAGGGCTCAGGCAAGAAGCTCAGAGCAGAGACCTGCCCCGGGAAGGTCCAAGTGTTTCTGCCTCAGTGGCACCCAGTCAGGTGATGCAGATTGTCCCTGATGTCATGCCAGGAGCTTTGCCAGAGCAGTTGATACCACAGTGGGTCACCAGAGCTGATGAAGGGGCAAGGCTAAGCGTTTCTCAGCAGGAGCTACGCAAGCATGGAGCTTTCTGAAATGAGTGGTTGTTTGGCAGACCTGGATTTTTTGCTGAGATTTTGAGTAGCCATATTGTGTTATGTCCAGCCCCAGAGGGAGATGCAGATCTTTGTCTCTTGTTAGCCTCACCAGACAAGCAGTGTCAGGGAGGGAGAGCAAGGAGCAGTGGCAAGGACAGACTGTTCAGGTCTCCTCTGCCACAGGAGAGTAGGTCTTCTCCCATGGGGCTCAGTGCGCGTGGTCAGGTCACGGGCCCTTTGCAGCAGGAAACCCATCTGACCCCAAGCAGGAACAGGCTCTTCATTTCCCTGGGTGAGGAGCACAGCGAGAACAGACACTGCAGAGCTGCAGGCTGGGAACAGACTGGGCAGCAGAAGAGGTGGCTCCAAGCCAGCTCCTCTGGTCTTCTCTTTACTCTGTAGCCACATTTCATCTCTGGATGGCTCTCCCACCTGTACAATCAAACCCTATGTCCTCCGGCTTTGCGTGATTGATTGAAGGTTAAAATAAGAGCCAACAGAGACAGTGAACATGTGCCAATCCATGGCCAAATAGAAGTGAAGCTCCAGGCACAGAGGCATGTGCTCATCTTTGGCTTTGGGTCAATGTGCCTCCATCCTTTTCCACAGTCATGAACAATCTTCTTGGAAAACCTCTTCCAGGTGCACAGCCACCACTGCAGCCCATGTCCTGCCTAGGCTTGGGCTGTGGCCAACAAGTCTGTGGTACCCTAAGCCTGCCCTGCAGCCCCCAGAGGGATTTTACTTCATCCTCTCTCTCCTGGCTCAAGCCTGGTCCTGCTGCACTGGTGAGCAACTAGTGCAGATCCCTAAGCCTGGTCTATCAGCAAGAGGCTGGAGGCAGCTGTTTCTTTTCCTTGATGCCTGGTGTTACTGCTGGCAGTGTTCACACCTTCCTTCTAGGCCAGTCAGGTGCTAGCTTGGAAGGAGCGTGGAGTTTCTTGGAAGAAGTGATGTCCAGCTGCCAGTCACTAATAATGTTCTCTCATAGGGCCAGACACTCTCCCCTGGCCTCAGCTCAGGCTTTAGGAAAAGAAAAAACCTGCAGGAAGGGTGGAACCTATGATGGGAAAGCATTCACCACTTGAGAAAAGCTGAGAGCCTCCCACTGGTGTTGAGGTGCTGTCTGTAGGATGGACAGGGATCACCTGAGGCAGTGGTCTGTCTGTGGCCCATGCCAGGTTCCCAGGAGACAACCAAGAAGCAGCTCCCTGAACAACCTGTACCTGCATCTGTGCATTTCCCAGCCCTTCATAGACTTTCTCCCATGCTGCTGGCTGCATCTCAAAGCAGGGAGGCCACTTGAGGACTAACCAGCAGGGGGATCCCAGGCTTCTCCACAACACCTGGCTGGAGCAGGGGAGTTCCCCACTGCCTTACCTGGCCCAATAGAGGGTCGGGCATTTGCCCCCTCCAGTCTATGGGACTGAACAGTCCCGGCTTGACTTGTCCATCTGATGCTGTTCTATGTCTATGGTACTCCTGGGGCTATTTTTAAGAAATTAAAAAAGCTGTAAATCTGCTCTGTCTCCTGGAAGATCTAAGCATGGAATCAGGGGCAGTGAGCATGTGCAAGTGTCCCACTTATCACAATGCCCCAAACCAGAAGTCACTTTTGGGAAGGTGATAGCAACCAAGGAAGAAATCCCTGAGTTTGTTTATCCTTCAAGTCTCAGAAGTTCATTTGAACTAAACATCTTGAGAAAAACTTCCCAGGTGACTTGAACTTTTGCTCATGGTGGAGAATACACTGCTACTCCCAGCAGGATGCAGTCCTTTTTATGGCTGATTGCTCTTTTTTCTTAAAAATAAAGCCTTTCTTTGCTTGTGGTCCAGTCTGAACCATCTTCAGCTGCCTGCCCCTGGATGCTCACAGGGTCCTGGCTGCAGTGCTGAAGAGCTCTCTGTTGTCAGCCTTTTAAGGACTGGTGCTCTGCAGTTCAGTTGCTCACATTCCTGGTGTGTCCCAGCGTGAGCCACATCGTGCAGTCCCTGTGGCTCTTCTCTAAACCATCTCCAGTTTATCAACATCCTCCCAGAGGTTGATCTGCCAGAAAAAGACCCTCTTTTCTAGAAAGATAGTCTCTTTGCCACAGTGTCCACTGATCAAAGCAGAGTCTCATTTTAACCATCGTTTTGTACACATCTTATGTCCAGCTGTTCAGCCACTGTATCCATCTTGGGGTCATACTAAGATACAGCTCTCAGTACAAGTCTCTCCAGTTAAGTTCCTCATTACAAGGCACCCTCTTTTCCATGCATATCACAAAGGCGCTTGCAGAGCAGACTGTCAGGCTCACCAGGATGAGCTGGTGGGTGTGGAAGGCCCCATACATACTCCATCTTCTGATTCCTGTGCTAGGACACAGATCTGTAAGCTTTACAGGTAGATGTGACTCAAAAAGCTGACCTTGTCTGCCATGACATTCAGTGTCCCTCTTTGCACCCTCATTCCTCTCTAAAGGTGTTGATTTTAACATTTGCTGGTTTTAACACTCCAATTATGTGGCACTCCTAGCCAGATTTCAGTAGCACAACTAAGTCAAAGTCATGTCCATATGTGAGCAGAGTGCATTATCCAGGCTCCCTGGCATCTGTGTGAAGGCAATTAAAAAATTTCTTCTCTTCAAGTCCCTTGCTGTCTGGATCAATTTTATTCTCAACATCATGAGGTCATGCTAATGAAGTCTTCTCAGTCCCTCCTACTTTACCTTCTCCTTCCTTGTTTCATATCCTACTGGTCTGTCCTACAGCCTCCTTGCCTTCCATGCCCTCAGAGGAAGGTGTTCCATCCTGAACAGCATCTCATGGACCACTGCACCACACCAGACCCTGCCAGCTCACACCCTCATGCTGCCAGCTGGGCACTGCCACAGGAGCCACCTTCTTGTGAAAGCAGGCAGCTGCCCCAGCAGAGCCTCCAGCGTGCCCTGCCCCACCACAGCCCTCTGCACACCCTGGAGCTCTTGTCTGGGAGGTGCCTCGTTATGACTTGTGGACACCAGTGTATCTGGGACCTGGGGAGGGAACATGCCACCCACTGGGCAGTGGGATCCCTTGGTAAGAGCATCCACCTTCCCTGCTGGATGTCACTGTGGGCGTGATTATCTCACGATGTGGACTAGAAAGGCTCAGTTCTGTTCCACCCAGCTCCATCTCCCATCCTCCACTGGTAACCTCAGACCTGTTCTGCTGTTCCCATGGTAAGAATTGGTAACCTCCACCCACAGGGATTTATGTCCCCTCCTCTTTTCCCTGGTGTGCTGCTGGCCTGCCCAAGCTTCATTCTCGCGTCAGGCAGAGCAGACCCGAGTTGTCTGAGTTTATTTAGTAAATTCATGAAACAAAACTTAATGTAATACCTTACCAGAGGGGAGGGTGGTATTTCTTTGAAATGAAGCAGATTTCAGTCACTCAAACTCATTCTGTCTGAAGTGTTTCTCCTTCATGTACTCACAAGGTTTATGTCCAGGAGGTCTTGCCAGGTTCACCTAGGTACAAAATAAAAGGAGTGCTGCTGTTGAGTTCCTATTATGTCTCTGAGATTCCTCTTGACTAACAGTGATGTGGGTTTTGGATCAGTCTTGTACACCTTCTAGGAGTCAGTGGTCACAAAGGATGGATCTTTTGCCTCAGCCTCCTGCTTACTTCAACTTCCATAAATCTTAGGCAATATGAGTACACATTGTGTTTGTGTTCAGGGTACCTTCCTGTTGGGAAAACATGAAGAGGAACAGCACACGTGATGTGCTGTAACCTTGTTTCCCTCCTCCCATGACCCAAAAAGAATTCTGCTGACAAGTCACCTGTGTGGGGACCTTTGCAGAGGGCCAGCCTTCTGGGCTCAGAGAGAGGAACACATTCCTCATGGTTCAGCAAGACTTTGCCACTCTTCCCAGCTTTGCTTGATTGTTTTCCTCTAGCTCTTTCACACACATATTTTTCCAATCATACCTCCTTCAGAAGAATCTTAATACTGGCTACAAATCTCTTCACTTACGAACAGCCATATCTCATCTGTGCTCTTCACTCTCTCCACAGCATCCTTTTTTCCTTTCTTGAATGTGATACCCCTCAGATCAGGCCCCGATCATCCTTCATACAAAATTTAATTCTTTCTGGGAGACCCAAAAGAGCTGAATGTATTTGTTTTATCCAGAGAAATGGTTATGAGATTAGAGGTACAAGAACACACATATATTTATTTTCATTATTTCTGTTGCTGGATTTGCAGAGAATGATGCTATGGCCTATTTCATAAAGGAGAGCAGGCCAGAGGTTTGTAATGAGTATACGTGAACTTACAGTCTGTAAATCCAAGTATTAGAAGGAACTCAAGTTAGGGATGATAGCAGGAGGAGGGGAACGTTGCATGCAGGAGCACTTGCTGTCACTGGAAGCCTGCATGCCTGGCTGTGCTCTTCACCCATTTCTTACTGCTGGACCTGCTCATTCCCTCCGTCCCTGTGGATGCCCCTAATGTGCTCACAGGATCTTCACTCGGGCTCACAGCCTTTCTCCCATACCAGAGCTCTGGATCCAACATGGCGCTGGCTGCAAAATAGAGAAGCCCAGGCAGCTCGCTTTGCTGCTTCCCTGACACGAGGACTTAATTTCTTCTCAGCTTTAACAAGAGCAGACATGGGCAGTTTGCTGAGGATCTTTCATGTTGGGAAGAGAAGGAGAAAGTCCCTGCAGTGGGAGGTGAGAGACCAGCTGGGGAAGGACCTTCCTTTCTCACACAAATTCAGCCCAAAGTGCTGCTTTTTGAGCCTGCAACATTTCACAGTATTTTCACTAAAATTAAATCCCAGCACCATCTGCACCTTCCCAGAAATGCCTACCATGAGTGCTCTGATTGCCTTGCTCTGCTCAGGTTTTGGCCACACCAGTGTGGCCCCAGGAATGGATGACTGGAAAGGAAAGACCATCCTGCCCTTCACATTGTGCTGCCGTGTGAGCAGACTGTGCTTTCCACTGCTCAGTCACGACTGAAACCCTCATCAACTCATCTGGAGACCCCAGCAGGCAATCCGATCCTTTACTCAGAGTTGCCTCTTTCTGTCACTTTGCTGCAGTCATCTCTGAGGTGGCAATAACAGGGATCATGAATGCCAGATCAGTCTCTTCAAGGTCATCTCCAGTCACACTTCAAGTCTGACAGAACCACATGGGCTACAGAAGTGCAGGTTGTGGCCCTCCTCTCCTAGACCAAGGCTCGGAGGAACAATAATCATGAGCTGGTTCTCCAGTGAGGTTTGGCTGAACTGCATCTGAGGCACTAGTTCACCAAAAGTGTCTTGAATCATGTGGGGAAGGGACGTCAATTGGGTCATCAGCAGGGCAGCACTAAGCAAACAACAGCATGGGAACACGCAGACCATCCTGGAAGGACCCTTGGCTGCTTCCTCCAGCATCCTGTGCCCTCATTGCCTAGAAGCTCAGGGATGCCAGCTTGCCCCCTGCTCCCCACCATTCCCCTTGGTCTGCAATCTACTTGCCTGGGGTTCCACCGCCTCTCATAGCAGTGTGTGTCCTTCCACATATCGTCTTCAATCCCACCCTCTCCACACAGCAGCCATGATGTCAGCAAGCTGCTCCTGAGAATGGGAGAAAGAGGGGGATGATAGAGGTGGATCTCTGGTAGTTAATGTAATGTAATTGTGCTAGTGGCATAATTGTTCATTTGCATTTCCTTGGAGCATTGATGCTGATATTAATTAAAAGTAATTATAGCACTATTTTTTCAGTGCAACAGTAGCATTAAAAGACAAAAGCAGTATTACAGACAAAAATGGTTCTTCCTCCAGAGCTTCAATGGCATCTTTTATTTTGAGAAATCTGCTGGTAAGTGCAGACCTGGAGCCCAGGTATTGCTCCTCCCACATGTCGGAGTCACTCTGTGCCAAGGGGTCCCAGTGTCAGCAACATTCCTAGAGGTACTCCAGGATACCCTGAGAGTGCTGGTGACAGACATGGACAGGATGGGTGATGGTGGTACTGAACAGATATTTCCAGGGCAAGTAGCTACTGGTGGTGGTACAGGATGCTGGACACTAGTGGTGGATACTTGTGCACCCAGGAGGGGTGCTGAGAACATTTCTAGCAGATGCTTCTGACTTTCATGATGGACATTAGTGGCTCTAGGGATACATAGTGTTACCCTTCATAACAGTACTGGTGGCATTAGAGCAGGAGAGCAATAGCTTTGGTGCTGGCAGATGAATGCTGATGCTATGGGTGGCTGTAGGCAGCACTAGCCATGGATGCTGGCTGTGCTAATGGCTATTGCAGGCTCTACATGTTTGGATTACTGGCTCAAACATAACTCAACTCGCTAGTAGACAGAATTCATTTTTCATGTAGAGAGATCTGTGAAACGGTTGGATGGTGTCAGTGCAATTACTGCTTCATGGCCATCTGCAGAACCCAAGCTCATCACACCTCGACTTATCACATTCACACAGCACTGTGTTTAGTGCTGGCAGCAGCGGCCTATTGGCAGCAACCTGCAACCTCATTGACATCTCTGAGCTCAGGAATGTCTGAGTTTAGGATGTGGAATTGTCCCTTGTCTTCAAGAGCTGATGCCTCCAAAATAGAGGCCTTCTTGGTTAGCTGGAAGCATGTTTACTGTACCTCCTGGATAGAGTGTCTGTCTCTGGTTTTCACAGCTGAATATCCATCAGCAGCAAGAAACTCAAAAAACAAGTGTTTTTGTGTAGAAGACAGGTGAGTTCTGGGAACAGATATGACTGCCCTGTCTAAATAAAAGCTGTCTTGTGCTTGGCTTTCCCGGGGTGCGTGCCTTTCCTTCAAACATTTCCTCTGCATTGTTGGGGTTCAAGTGGTACAGAGCTAGTGGGAAGGTGAAGAGGGTTTAGGAAGGCAGTCTTCTAACCTTCTCAGGCGTTCTGTTCTTCTGTCTGCTGGGATATCCTCTGTGAGAGTATCTGAATGACTCTTGAATACCAAATCCTCTTTTTCTCTACCTGCACTGTACCTGTCCATCTATCTACTATTTGTTTCCTTGGGACAGATTATAAGGAGGGCTGTTGAGCATGTTTGGAAGGAAACGTGGTGCCTTTGTCATAATCCAAGCATACATTACATCTGGGATGTCTGTAACGACACCCTGCCAGGCATGAGTTAACCTGGAGAGAAAACCACTTTTGCTGGACAGAGCCAGGGTGAGAAAGCAGGATCTCATGGGCACTGCAATGACCATCTCTCCTTTCTGGGGACAAAGAGCTGCTGTCTTATCACTGGCACCAGGGCACACTTTGTCTGCTTCTGCAGAGAGTCAAACCTACCACTCAGATCTAGCTTTCCTAGAAAAATTGCAGAGGTTTGTATCCTTGTCCCATATGTCCTTCCCAGTCAAGAAACAAGGGTTTGCCTATTTTAAAGCCCTTCTGGAGCAATAGGCAGGCCTTCTCAAGACCCAGATGGTCTCCTCTGTTCAATTAGGAATGAAAAAATACAGCGTCATAGTAAGGCTGTCTTGCTTTCAGTTACCGTGCCATTCCCATCCCTTGCTTCTCAGCAGCGAAAGGCTGAATTCCCCAGATTGCCCCAGCACCATGCCTGCATCTTCTCAGTGCAGAATAGAAAGCTTGCAGGCACACTCACAAGCTTACCTTGGAAATTAATTGATGTAAACCCCAAATAATATTTAATCTCACTGATAAAATAATTCAGGCTGTGTTCTCTGTTGTGATGGACATTAAGAAAACATTGGGGTTTTCCCCCATATTTATTTACTTAATCTTTGATACAGAGAGCATTTTTTTCAGTTGTTTGCAGTGTAGCTGATACTCAATGACAATAAAGAAAGAAGTACAATGCTTTAGCTGCAATACAGTAGCACCTAGCGACAAGATGGAAAAGGTTTAGTGTGAGCTGCTGAAGCAAAAGTTTAATGATCAGCAGTGGTAGGTGAGAGTAAGATGGAGATTTTGGCAGATATATAGCTAGGACACACAAAAGGTAACTGGCTGCCATCTGTCACGCCAGTCAGGAGGTTTATCCCCAGAATTGTCCTTCCTGCCTTACCAGACTCTATTTGCCCACGGCTCAAAGCAAAGTCAACAGCCCAGAAGACAAGGAATACAGCGAAACTGTCTGGATAACCAGGGATCAGGTTAGTAAAGTGAAAGCCCTGATAGAATTAAATCTGGCCAGGGACATCAAGGGCAACAAAAAAAAAAAGCTTTTATAGGTACGTTGGTGATAAAAGGAAGGTTTGGGAAAATGCAGGCCCTCTCTGGAAGGAAAAGGGAGACTAACGCATGGGATATGGAGAACGCTGAAGCAGTCTGACTTTTTTGCCTCAGTCTTCACCAGCAAGTGCTCCAGCCACACCGCCCAAGATGCAGAAGGTGAAAGTGGGCACTGGGAGAATGAAGAACCACGCACTGTACAAAAGGGTCAGGTTCAAGATCATCTAAGGAATCTGAAGATGTCTGGGACCTGATCAGATGTGTCTGAGGGTCCTGAGGGCTAAGCTACTATCAGAAATAGTTGAGAAGTCATGGCACTGTGGTGAAGATCCTGCTGACTGGAAAAGGGGAAACATAACCCCCATTTTTAGAAAGGGAAACAAGGAAGACCTGGGGAACTACAGGCCAGTCAGTCTCACCTCTGTGCCCAGCAAGATCATGGAGCAGATCCTCCTGGAAAACATGCTAGGGGACATGGAAAATGAGGAGGTGACTGGTGACAGACAACATGGCTTCACTGAGGGCAAATCACACCTGAAAAATTTGGCGGCCTTCTGTGATGGTGTTACAGTGCTGGTGGACAGGGGAAGAGCAACTGACATCATCTACCTGGACTTGTGCAAAGCTTTGGACACTGTCCCACATGACATCCTTGTCTCTAAATTGGAGAGAAGTGGGTTTGATGTTTGGACCTCTTGGTGAATAAAGAATTGGCTTGACATTCACACTCAGAGAGCTGCAGTGAATGGCTCGATGTCCCTTGATTGAGTGCACCCTCAGCAGGTTTGCTGATGACACCGAGCTGTGTGGTGGGGTGACACACTGGAGGGAAGGGATGTGCCGTCCAGAGGGACCTGGACAGGCTGGAGAGGTGGGACGGGCAAACCTCATGGAGATCAACAAGGCCAAGGGCAAGGTCCTGCACATGGGTCAGGGCAATCCCCAGCACAAACACAGGCTGGGGGACGAGTGGATTGAGAGCAGCTCTGAGGAGAAGGACTTGGGGGTGTTAGTGGATGGAAAACTGACTGTGAGCCAGCAACGTGAGCTCAGAGCCCAGAAATCCACCCGTGTCCTGGGCTGCCCCAGAGCAGTGTGGGCAGCAGGGAGAGTGGCAGGGGGGATTCTGTTCCTATACTCTGCTCTCTTGAGAACCCCCCTGCAGTGCTGGATCCAGCTCTGGGGGCACCAACATAAGGAGCACATGGACCTCCTCGAGCAGGTCCAGAGGAGCCCACAAAGATGATCAGGGACTGGAGCACCCCCCTGTGAGGACAGGCTGAGAGAGTTGGGGGGGTTCAGCTGGAGAAGAGAAGGCTCTGGGGAGACCTTAGAGCAGCCTTCCAGGGCTGAAAGGGGCTGCAGGAAAGAGGGAGGGATTCTTGATCAGGGGATGTAGGGATAGCATGAGGGATAATGGTTTTAAACTGATAGAGTGTAGATTTAAATTAGATATAACGAAGAAATGTTTTACTGTGAGGGTGGTGAGGCCCTGGCACAGGTTGCCCAGAGCAGCTGTGGCTGCCCCCTCCCTGGAAGGGTTCAAGGCCAGGTTGGACGGGGCTTTGGGCAACCTGGGCTAGTGGAAGGTGTCCCTGCCCATGGCAGGGGTGTTGGAGCTAGATAGTCTTTAAGATTCCTTCCAACCCTAACCGTTCTGTGATTCTATGATCTATGATGAAGGACAGAGGGTTACAGAATCACCCTTGCTCAGGACAGTGAGCTCCTGACATGGCCAAGAAACCAAAATACAACCACAGGCAGCAAGGGAGCTCCTTAAGGGATTATTTCATGACAAAGAAACAAGGAATGGAAAGTGAAAGATCACTTTCCCACAAAGGGGCTGGCCTCATCCCTGTGCTCCTGAGCAAGTGGTCCAGGAATTTTGCATTTCTCCTCCCCACCCAATTTATTTCCAGTCCATCCTTTCGGTCTATGTGCAACACGGGGACATGGGAACCACTTCCACATCTTCCTCCCCTCTGCCTCTTTACATAGGATGCTTTCTCACATTTGCCTTGTGTCTTTGCTAAGACTTAACGAAGACAACCTGGGTGTGGGTGTCAATCAGAGTTGTTGTGTCTTTACAGCATCAGGGTTATGGTCTGGGACATTTAGCTGGAAGACACCAGTCTTCTCTTTGTGACCTGAGGACATTTTCCCTTTTCTCTCTGCCTGGCAGGTCTTCATGAGGGACAGCTCTGGAGCCTAGAGGGACACACGGTTCACAGGATGCTGAATCTGGCCTAGTCCCCAAGCCCAGCAAGCTGTGAGAGGTACAGTATGGCCCAGAAATGACTTTGAGACTCTTGAGAAACAATCGGGGGGGGGGGGGCGGGATGGCCAGATACAGCTTTGTGCTTGTGGCACAAGGGGCAGCAGAGCAGGAGGGAGAAGGAGGCTGGGGAAGGGGAGCTGGAGATGGCGTTTCAGTGACAACCCTCCCTCCATCTAGTAGTGAATCCTGCAACATGCCCATCACTAAAATAAAGTTATGAAATCTAATACCGATTGCTATAGTAACATCACGCCTCCGCGCTGACCTAGTTTGAGACAAAGGAAGTGTTCCCGCAGCTCTGAGCACACAGGAGGCTGCAGACAAGTCTCAGTCTGTTCTCTGGAAAGAATGGCAGAGGGAGCTGCTGGTTTTTCCCCACCTGCCTCCCTCAGGCAACATGAGCTGCTTGTCTCAGGCACTGAGCACATCCACTGTGGGAGGGCATCTCCATCCTGATCCCAAATGCAGGCAGGGCCCTGCCTAGCTCCATGTGGACCCACCTCGCTTCATCTGGACAGCTAGGCAAAGGAATATCTGCCCTGGAGCAAAGCAACATCCTTGCAAATCTGCAGGACCTGGTGGTGCAGCAGCAACAGCCATCACCCTTTAGAGCGCCCTGTTACTGTTGTGCCACAAGCATCCAGGGCATGGAGCCTTCCCTACCCTCCCAGCCATCCCCACGTCCTCCTCATCTGCTTAGTCCTCGGTACCCCCAGTCCTGGGGCTGCTGCTTGCTCTGGTAGCACAGTGAGACAGGAGGATCCGGCTGGTGTTTTGGGGCAGGGTGGTAGCACAGAGGGCCAAGCAGAGTGGCCTGCCTTCTTCTGTGTCACAAGTTTTCAGTGCAGGTGTGGACAGCCTCCATGCCTGGGGGTCACAGCGTAAGCAAGGTCGAGGGCAGCCATGTTAAGTGCTTTTCGTCCTCTGCTGGCTCCATGGAGGGCTCTGCAAACACCCCCCCCTGCTCCAGGCCTGTTGAACAGCATGGACCAGAACAATCAGTTTTGGTCCCGAATGGTCTCATTAGCTGCTGTTCCAGACAAGCTGGAACATGCACCATGTTGTCACCAGCATGTGCCCTGAGTGCCCTGTAAGAGAGCAGAGACTGCAGGTAGGTTTCAAAAGACAGTGACCCTTGCTCACTGCCCTGGTCCTTCCACTCCATCTCACCAGCTCTCCTGCTTTCTGTCTGAAAACTGTCCCTTTCTTATCTTATTTGTCTCATATGACCTACTTAATGCTTTGCATTTCCTTCTTCAGAGCAGATCCCATCTTCTGGAGAACTTTGTGAAACTTCTATTTAGGGACAGACAAATAGGTTGTAAAGTTTCTGGGGTTTTGTTCCCTTGAGAGCTGATTATATTACCAGTGACATTTGCATGAAAATAAGTTCTCTGTCTCTCTTAAGAGTTCGTGTGCTCCTCCAGTTTAGTCAACACATGAAGTCAAAAATCTTTGTCATATTGCAGCCATTGATTTTCACAGCATTTGGTTGTGCCGCTAACAAAAAGAAAAAATAAAAAAAGTAGTATCTAGAGCATATTAGAAACAAAAATTCTTTGTCTGTTTTGAGATGGCTGCAGTCAGACCCCATCCTTCCCCATCACTCCAGCGGGCATCAGCTGTCAGTCCCAGCAGAAATACCCCTTTTCCTGAAGAACAAGCAGGAGACCACAGGCATGCACTGAGTGTCCCAGGGCTGCGGCGCACTGTGCAGCTACCAGGGAGTCTCGGGAGCCATATGCAGATTCCACATTAAAAAGGAACAAATCACACATGAAGTGAGACGTGAGATCTTTCCACTGGTGACATAAGACTCAGTAGAGTTGAAAAATCAGTGCTGCACACTTTCTTGAGCTCATATACCAATGTAGCCTACACTGGGATTTAGTTCATCTAGCGTTAGCCACCTAGAAGTTGGATTGGTAGATGGACTGGGCAAGCCCGTTGGGACACCTTCAGGCAATGGGCAGATTGGTCCTCATAAAGAAATTTGCCTATCTCCTAGGGGTAAGACACATAGTAGATGTGTATCTGGGTAGGTCCCAGGTAGATGAGATTCGTGACTCACTAGAAGCCATTGACTCCCCTCCATTGCTGTATAGAGAGTGAGGGGCAAAGGGCAGGTGTGCCTTGGTTCTCCTGGTGATGCTGTCACACATCTCAGTGGGAAAGTCCAGGTGACATTAACCCCACAGGAGCTCCTCAGGAGACCCTGGCTTAAGCTCTGCCCAGCAGCCCGGGACAGGCAGTGTGGCATGCTGCTCAGACCTTGGTACCCACTCTGCCCCTGGGATGAAGCTCCCTGGCAGCAGTGGGAAACTTCCCAAGGAGAACCGAGTGGCAGAAGGAGGCTGGAAGAAAGTCTGTTGTATAATGAATTGTTCTAAGTAGAAGCCAGCTATTTTTATCCCCTGCGATTAGATTTTGAACTCTTTGAATCATCATTAATGCAACGCCCTGGAAGCCGGCGGCCCCCCTTGGTGAATGCCACATGAAGTGTTCTGCTAATTCAGGGAACATTTGAATTCATGCGTGTAGGCAGACCGACGTCACCTACACCACAGTATACAATTTTTTAAGCTTCTTGCGGCAGGGTGAGGGGAGTCATTTTTCTTCTGCAGGTTGCGAATCATTTAGTCTTTAGCTAGTTATTAGCATGCTGCTAGGTTTCTATATATAAAAGCCACCCATGTGTTTGCAGCCAGCTTGGATGGCTGGACTGAGGTTTACGTGGGAGATTATGGTACATGGAGCCCTGGAAGAGCTGATCAGCAGAGGGCAGGATTACTGGACTCTGAAGGGTGCCTGCAGCCCTGTCAGGACCAGGGTTTCTTCCTTCTGGAGGACTTCTGCCCTGAGCAGTCCCACTTTACAGGCTGCTGCTTCTCCTCATGCTTCTACCTGCCTCTCCTGAGCAGCACGTGAATGGCCTCCTGGCCCTTCGTGCCCAGCCGTGGCTCAGTAGTACACATCTCTTCCCAGCCAGTCCCGTTGAGGCAAACCCTGATTTGAAGGTTATGATCTCAAGAGATGCTTTCCAACCTAAACAAATCTGTGATTGTTATATAAATGCCAGCCAAGAAGCCTGGCGAGAGGGTCTCTGGCTTCTTGCAGGCACCACCTGGACCAAGGTCTGGCTGTATGTCTGGTGCCTGGTGTTTTGCACAGGTGCAGTGATTTTGTGGTGCATTATGTTCTTTAGATGGGACATGACACATGTTAGGAGGAGAGAGCTGAGCTCTCCTGGGAGGTGGTAGGTTCCTCCCTCCAATTACAAGGATGAAGGCCGCTGGGCTGGCATGCAGCGTGGGGGCAGAAGCTTTGGTGTTTCCACAGGGAACAAACTTAGAAGCTGTTGGAAAGCTCTGCTGGTGGGAATAGCAGGAAGTCTATGGCTAAGCTGTGAGGGGGAGGCAGAGAGGAGAGGGAAGCAAGGGAAAAAGGGAATGATGCTTTCGGCTGTAATTCTGGGGAGAAAGAAGAGCTCTTCAGGTGTTTGTTTCTGGATCAAGGCACTGCTCAGTCAGGGCAGCCATGACTGCGTTTGCAGAGGGCAGCCAAGGAGAGGACATGGAATTCTTGCATGAAGATGTGTGCCAAAGGCATGGTAAAAAGGAGGGAGGCAGTACAGAGCCTGCACCCACTGCTGGCCGTGGAAGGTGAAATGCAGGAGCAGAAGCACCCGCATGCAGACTGCAGTCCCTCATGCTATGAAAGCTGCAGAGGTAGGTCTGACCTCCCTTCTGTTCTCCTCCAGCATCTGGCAGGGCAATCCTGATCCCCGTACCTGCATCTCCACCGCGCGCACCACAGCTGACAGCACACGAACACACATAATCCACAGCCACACAGACGTGTGTTTGCCCTCATGCTACAGTCCCAACATGCATGCACAAGGAGCAGAAATCCAAGTGAACATCAGGGTGCTCTCAGAGCTCTCTGTGCCCTCCCAGGCTTGGTGAGAAGGAGCAAGCCCTGCCCGGTGACACCTAGTACCAACTGCCTCTGCCACGCATTGGACTTGTAAACACCAGATAATTGCAAAGTGAAATCCTGGAAATGGACTGAAGCAGAAAGCAGTGAGGCAAGGCTGACAGGGTAAGGTACTGCATTTCCTCCTCCTCTCCCCTTCTCGCTGAGAGAGGGCAGAGGGTTTGCCCTGTCCTCTGCCCTGTCTCTTGATGCCCTCAGGATAAGCGGCTTTAATGTGAGTTTGCAGAGTTTAAATCAGGAATTTAGCCCATAGGAACATGGAGACATGAGAAAAAGGACAGTTTCTCCTGGAAACCCACCTCCACCCCAGAAGTTAAACTGGAGGCATGGTGGGCACTGGCAGCTGGTTTGCCCAAGTCCCTTGTGGTGCAGAGCCCCAGTACAGAAGCTGATCAAAGCCGATGGTCCCTAACATGGCTGGCTTGCAGGAGGTGGTCTGCTCTCTCACAAGCACTAGGGCATCCCAGGCTTTGTTGGTTTGTGTCCTGGGGCTCGAGCCTGTTCAGAACAGGCAAGGAGAAGCCCCTGTGGAGCAATGGTCCTCTGGCTGCTGCCCTCTTCATGTCACAGCAACAGGAGAGGAATTTCTGTGGGGAGATGGGGATGGACCCATGGCCAGTGTCTCCTGGGCAGCCATCCTCTCAAGGACACAGTGCATGGTGGAGCACCTCCAAGGGGGCATGGAGCTAGTCTCCAAGGGTGGAAAGGAAGAAGGAGATCTGTTCTCCATGTGCAGGGTGGATAGGACATGACATCACAGGCTGGAGCTGCCACCAGAGAGATCCCAGAGGGATAGTAGAAGCTTCAGAGCTTTATAGGATTGCAAAGAAAGAAGACATCTCCAGGACAGCTCATTAGCTGCTGCCCTGGTGCTGCCCTGGGTGACATTTTGACAGACTTCTTGCTCACACTTTCTGCCAGGAGTTACAAACCATAATTTGAAGGACTCACCAAACACTGTCTGGCTGGGCGACTGGCTGGATGGACAGCTGGGCAGGCATGTGAGAGTGAGGACAGGACATATAGCTAGGAAACCATTCCTTTGCTAGTCTTTATACTGCATTGCAGCTGTCTGTCTCCTCTTACAACATCCAGTTCCTTTTGGTTACCTCCTGCTCTGCCCAGAGTTTGAGCCAGCTTAATCTCTTTGCTGTTAAAAGGAGAGAGAAAAGCAAATATTTGCAGTCACTGAAGTATCTCTTACAGTAATGGAGGCTGTTCAGCTCACAATGAAGATGTGATTCAGTCTTCCTGAAGTGGAGTGAACCATCTCCGAGCAGCTTCGGCAGCCCCCGGACCGACCCCATCTCCCACTCACAGTAGATGAGCACAGCAGCTGAGGGTCCTCCAGGAGGGAAACACTGGCCGCGCTGAGCCAGGGCAGGAGAGGAGTCCCTGAAGAGCAGGAAGCTTCTTCAGGCAAGGCTATCACCTCCTGCATATAACAACCAGTGCAAATAAGAAAAGGTGACGGGTCATAGTGGTAGGCAACTCCTTTCTGAGAGATATAGAGGCAGCCATGTGCCAACCTGACACACTCTCTAGAGAGGTGTGGTGCTTACTGGGGGCTTGAATCAGAGATGTCACCAAGAGATTGCTGAGCCTCATACAGCCCACTGACTATTATCCACTGCTGTTGTTTCTTGTGAGCACCAATGTTAGATCCAGGACCAGTCTGAGGAGATCAAGGGCTACAGAGCCCAGGGAGCAGCAGTAAGGAACTCTGGAGGGCAGGTACTTTCTTCATCAATCCTCCCGGTCAAAGGGAAGGGGTTTGAAAAGACCAGTCGAATCTGTCAAATCAGCAGTTGTTTACAGGACTGGTGCCATAGCCACAGGTTCAGCTACTTAGACCATGGGACTCACTTTGAGAAACCTTATCTACTTCAGGCTGATGGCATCCATCTGTTAGAGAAGGGGAAGAGCATCTTGGCCATAGGCTTGCCAAGCTGGTGAAGACAGCTTTAAACTAAATTCACCAGGGGAGGAGAACCTCAAACCATCCCACTCCTACCAACTTGATATCTGTGCCAGCAATAGATGCCCAGAACCTGGAGAGGGATCACAGGTCAGCAGGAGAGCACCTGAAGAGGAGCACAAAGGAATTCCAGCCAGAAAGTCAGCCTCACTGGGGGCTCAACTTAAAAGCTTCTGTGCAAATGCATGTAGCATGAGGAATAAACAAGTGGAGCTAGAGACTCAAGCATGCCTGCAGGGCTACAATCTTATTGACATGTGGTGGGAGTGTTGGAACGGAAGGATGCAGACTCTTTAGGTCGCCCTCTATGTCAATGACCAGCTGGAGTACAGAGACTTCTGCCTGGGGATGGATGAGGAGCCAAACAAGAGCTTGTGAGTCAGGATTAAAGGGAAGGCAGGGACAGATGTTAAAGTGGGGGTCTGCTGAGGCTATCTGACCAGGAAGACTGAGCAGATGAGGCCGGCTATAGACAGAAGCAGCTTCACATTCACAAGTCCTGGTCTTTATGGGGGACTTCAACCACCTGATACCTGTTGGAGGGACAACACTGAAGTGCATAATCAATCCATGAGGTTCCTGGAATGCATTGATGGTAGCCTCCTCCTCCAAGTGATAGAGGAGCCAAGGAGGAGAGGTGCTATGCCGGACCTTGTTCTCAACAACAAGGGGGGGCTGGTGAGGAGTGGGAAGCTCAAGGGCAGCCTTGGCTGCAGTGACAATGAAATAGTGGAGTTCAAGATCCTTAAGGCAGTGAGGAGGACGCACAGCAAGCTCGCTAACATGGACTTCAGGAGAGCAGACTTTGGCTGCTTCAGGGATCTGCTTGACAGAATAACATGTCATAAAGCCCTGGAGGCAAGAGGAGCCCAAGAAAACTGGTCGATATTCAAGATTCATCTCCTCCAAGCTCAGAAGCGATGCATCTCAGCAAAGAGAAAGTCAGGTAAGAACGCCAGGAGGTCTGCAGGAATGAACAAGGAGTTCCTGGACAAGGTCAAACACAAAAAGGAAGTCTACAGAGCATGAAAGCAAGGACAGGTAATCTGGGAGGAATACAGAGAAACTATCTGGGTAACCAGGGATCAGGTTAGGAAAGCCAGAGCCCTAATAGAATTAAATCTGGCCAGAGACATCAAGGGCAACAAAAAAAGAATTTACAGGCATGTTGGTAATAAAAGGAAGGTTTGGGAAAATGCAGGCCCTCTCTGGAAGGAAAAGGGAGACTAACGCATGGGATATGGAGAACGCTGAAGCAGTCTGACTTTTTTGCCTCAGTCTTCACCAGCAAGTGCTCCAGCCACACCACCCAAGACAGAGGAGGTGAAGCTGGGGACTGGAGAAGGAAGAACCACCCACTTTAGGAGAAGATCCAGTTTCAGAACATGTAAGGAACCTGAAGGTGCACAGGTCTCTGGGACCTGATCAGATGTATCTGAGGGTCTTAAGAGAATGGGCAGATGAAGTGGCTAAGTGGATAATCTATCATATGTGAGAAGTCATGGCACTGTGGTAAAGTTCCTGCTGACTTGAAAAAGGGAAACATAAGCCCCATTTTTAGAAAGGGAAACAAGGAAGACCTGGGGAACTACAGGCCAGTCAGTCTCACCTCTGTGCCCAGCAAGATCATGGAGCAGATCCTCCTGGAAAACATGCTAGGGGACATGGAAAATGAGGAGGTGACTGGTGACAGACAACATGGCTTCACTAAGGGCAAATCACACCTGAAAAATTTGGCGGCCTTCTGTGATGGTGTTACAGTGCTGGTGGACAGGGGAAGAGCAACTGACATCATCTACCTGGACTTGTGCAAAGCTTTGGACACTGTCCCACATGACATCCTTGTCTCTAAATTGGAGAGAAGTGGGTTTGATGTTTGGACCTCTTGGTGAATAAAGAATTGGCTTGACATTCACACTCAGAGAGCTGCAGTGAATGGCTCGATGTCCCTTGATTGAGTGCACCCTCAGCAGGTTTGCTGATGACACCGAGCTGTGTGGTGAGGTGACACGCTGGAGGGAAGGGATGTGCCATCCAGAGGGACCTGGACAGGCTGGAGAGGTGGGACGGGCAAACCTCATGGAGATCAACAAGGCCAAGGGCAAGGTCCTGCACATGGGTCAGGGCAATCCCCAGCACAAACACAGGCTGGGGGATGAGTGGATTGAGAGCAGCTCTGAGGAGAAGGACTTGGGGGTGTTAGTGGATGGAAAACTGACTGTGAGCCAGCAACGTGAGCTCACAGCCCAGAAATCCACCCGTGTCCTGGGCTGCCCCAGAGCAGTGTGGGCAGCAGGGAGAGTGGGGGGATTCTGTTCCTATACTCTGCTCTCTTGAGAACCCCCCTGCAGTGCTGGATCCAGCTCTGGGGGCACCAACATAAGGAGCACATGGACCTCCTCGAGCAGGTCCAGAGGAGCCCACAAAGATGATCAGGGACTGGAGCACCCCCCTGTGAGGACAGGCTGAGAGAGTTGGGGGGTTCAGCTGGAGAAGAGAAGGCTCTGGGGAGACCTTAGAGCAGCCTCCCAGGGCTGAAAGGGGCTGCAGGAAAGGGAGAGGGATTCTTGATTCAAGACTGTAGTGATAGGATGAAAGATAAAAGTTTTAAACTTAAAGAGCATAGATTTAGATTAGATATAGGAAGAAATGTTTTACTGTGAGGGTGGTGAGGCCCTGGCACAGGTTGCCCAGAGCAGCTGTGGCTGCCCCCTCCCTGGAAGGGTTCAAGGCCAGGTTGGACGGGGCTTTGGGCAACCTGGGCTAGTGGAAGGTGTCCCTGCCCATGGCAGGGGTGTTGGAGCTAGATAGTCTTTAAGATTCCTTCCAACCCTAACCGTTCTGTGATTCTATGATTTGAGCTTTCTTATCTGCTTGGTGTCTGGAGGTGCAGATATGTTTTGCAGGAGGTGCTGCTATAAGTCAATTCAGTACAACCACTCTGAGCCTTCAAAAAGGCAGTACAAGTGCTGCTGTTGTAAACTCTGCTCAAGGGGAAGGTGACTCCAGCTGCTGTTCAGAGTGGTTTGGGACAAACAAAACTGCCATAAATCAGGTGAGGTCATCCACTGCACCTCAGAGACCTCTGAGCATCAGCAAAGCCACTGGGAAGAGGAAGGGCAACCCTGAAAAAACACAGGCTGAGGGAGAGGAAGGTAATGGAGCCATGCAGCAAAACCAGCCCCTTCCCCTGGGCTTAGGGATTCATCCTCTCTGTGCCCTGACAGCCCCTCTATGACCGTCTGCTAACCAGGGTCTTCTCCTGCTGACGACTGCAGGTGCCCTCCCTGTGGTCAGGGGCTGTCCACCTCCTTGCCATGGTGCCTGACTCAGGTGGGGGGACACAGCAGGGGCAGCAGACAGCTGTCGTAGACACAGCCCTGACCTAGACTGCAAGCTGCAGCATCATGGATTTGTTAGATTTAATTTCAAGCTTTTTCATCCTTCCAAATTAAAAAGATTGTGCAGAAGTGGTTTGTTGGGTTTTTCCCTTCCCTGACCCCACATCTCAAGAAAGTGCCAAGGATTGTAAAGAGTAATTGAAATGTAATGAAAACAGTTTAATCCGTCTTAAAGGGTAACCAGCTCACAGAGAATACAGTCAACACAGCACGGTGGGCACCAGGGGCTGGGGGAGCCCTGGCTGTCCCACCAGCCCTGACCCAACACATGCTCAGCAGCAAGGCTGGTGCCCCACACTGTGCCTGGCCGTCAAGTAAAGGGAAGCCCAGAGCAAGCAGGACAGGCAGGAGAATCAGGACCTGTTGCCAACCCTGCAAGAGCTCACAGGAGGAAAAGGGAGCAATAAACTATCTGCCATATTGAAGTGAGTGGCCACCCTTGGCAAGAGCACACCAGCCTAAGAGAGAGGGAGCTCCCTGCCCTCCCCTGCTCCCTGCCTTGTCATCCTTTCTGCTCCATCCCCACCACAAACTTCACTTTTCCTCTCTTCCTGCTTGTCCCCACAGCCCCTCAGTCACTCCTCCCTGCCCCTCTGCTTCTTGAGCTGTCCTGAGCCAGTTCAGGCCCCAGCCCCAGCTCTTCCCTTGCAAGCCAGGCTTTCATTGCATTTCATTTGTTTTCATTTAATTTATTTAATTTCATTTCCCTGTTTATTTTTAGTCCTAGGGCAGTTTTACTTTATTCTGGAGCCCAGTGAACACAAAAGCAGTGATGCTGATGTGCTTTATGGCAAAGGAGTCACAGGGCTGAAGTGTCTCTCAGGAGTGCCTGGGAGACTTCTATTTCAAATATTGATTGCCCTTTGTAGGAAAAGACGTATTTGCTATCAATATCCGGAGTCATCCCATTATAATTAAATCAGCGCTGTCTTGTTTCCTTAGGGACTGTCTGACTCCTGTAGCGTAAAGTGGCGGGAGAAGCACAGCGTCCATCAGAGCCAGGGTGGCCTCAGGCACCTGAGCAAAGGACCTTGCTGGGAGTCTGGATCTGGCACATAGAAGGAAAGGAGAAAGAGGCCACAGTGGGCAGAGCTGAGCCTGGGCAGATCGGGGTGATATTCAGGGAGGATTTGGGCTCCCCACTACCTGTGGGGCTTCCCCTCCAAGTCGAGCAGGGTTGAGCTTACTCGTTCATGGCCAGATGGAATGTAAAGGACCAGATGGATGGCTCAGTCTAGAGTCTGCCCTTCTACACCTCGTCCTTCTCTTCTGTCCAGAGGGTTTCCTTTGAGAACATCTCCTGGGCCTTTTTGTCACTGCTCCTTAACCACTGCACGGATGCCAGCTTGCACAAAGCAGAAGCAGGTCTGCTTGGCACATCCATGAGTGGCACTTCTGTGGCACTTCTCCAGCCAGCACCTGCTGCCGCTCCGCCAGCTCACATGAGTGCTGTCCCATGGGCAAGGGGCTCCACAGAGGCTAGTGCACCTAGCTGCTGAAGAGCACAGTGAGAAAAGGATGGCACCCACAGTGACCATGAGCAGCTGGACACGTCAAGTCTGATATTGCATTGGGTGTTTTGGCAAGAAGGGAAGGTTTGATATCAAAGTTCCCCCAGCTCAGGCCAGGATAACAGTCATGTCCTCATCCCCAAAATGTATGGACACTGTCCATGTGGTGAAGAGGCCTGGGGGGCAAATAATCTCTCCCACACCACCAAAGCCCAGACCACAGGGCAGGACACCAGGCTGTAGATGATGGCATCTGAACCAGCTGCAGGGCCCAGGTCAGCAGCAGGTCAAGAGGACCCACCCCGTGTCCGTACACAGCTTCTCCTGGTGGGTTTCAGGACAGGGCCAAGCAAGCCTTGCGTAGGGCCACAGGATCTGCTGGGGACAAGAGCCGTGCAGGTTCACATGAGTTCTGGGGGCAGCTGGCAATGCCTAGAAGTGTGCTTGGCTGAGCTCAGCACAGGAAAGCTGGCAGGACCACCCCGGAGCAGGATTTGCAGGAGCAGAAGTCTCTGTCGAAGCAGCGTGGGGAGCCCAGGCTGTGTCACCTGCTGCCTGCAAACCACAGGTTTACAAAGGCCGGCTTTGCTTTGCCAGCCCCGTGGAAGCAATGGAGTTAGATGGAGACTTTTTAAAACCCATCAAGCTATGGAATACATGACACTTTTTTTTTTGTGCTTCCAAACAATTATTTAAAGCCCCAGATGCTTTTAATTTTTAATACATTTTCCCTGTGTGAGGAAGAAAAACAAGCCTGCCAACTCCTATTATCCTTCAGTGATTGCTGACTCCACTCCCTGCACCGGTGGGGTCCCGGCTATTTTCGCTGACCAGACTGGGTGCAGGAGGGCAGGCTCCTTGGGAAGACCAGAGTCAAAACTGTGGCTGAACAGGGAGAACCCAGGAGCCCAGACTACCAGCTCTGCTTGTCACAGAGACACACCATTATCCTACTTGTTCTCTAGGAATAATTCCCCCTTCCAGGTGTATATTGGGGAACACTGGATCATCCTCCTGTTGGAAAATGGCTCTTCTGCACAGACCCTTGTTGTCCCAGGTCCCAGAGCAGCCATTCAGACATGTGTACATGTTTTGGGGCCCTGGTCTTTGGAAAGGTAGTCTAGGATCTCATTCTCTGGATTTTTACACCCATAGGATACCTCAGTGTTTGCTAGTTGCCTTTAAGAGATGCAAATGACAACAAAAATGAAATAAGAAACTAAACTAAAGGGTAAAAGGAAGTAAGAATTTGTTTACACACTACATGATTTTAAATAGGATTTAAGTATGGAAAATCAACTCATTGACTGACAATTCATCTATATGTTCATTGATTTTCTTCAAGCAGTCCCCAAAATTTTGTCTTTTTTTCCCCATATAACCCAGTGCAGCTGAGGATCCCTCTGAGCCAAGCAGGATGAGGTAAGCACACGTGAGAAACCTTCAGTGAGAAGCTCCCCTGCCGAAGGGGATCCTCTGTGTCCGGCTGCCCCCCTTCACCACCCGCAGGGATGCCTGTGCCAGCTGAACGGACCACAGATGCCCAACCTCAGCCCCTTGCTGTGGCAGAGGAGAGGCAGAGGCCAGGCTCAGAGGGTGGCACAGCTTCCCCAGGAGCGAAGCAGCAAGGCAGGAAAGATCAGCTGAGCAGCAAACAGCTTCTCAGGTCAGGCTCTGAGTGTTCAGAAACACCTCTGTTCTCATCATAGCTACTGAAACAATTTCCTCTGGGGTAAAACATGCCATAAACCAGGGGACTTGTTAGAGAGGCGATGTTTGACATCATATCACATTAGCGCAGCTGCACGCAACACACAAAGCAGGGCTGCCAGCCCCCTTCTGAGATCCAGTAAACACAGAAACACAAAGCATAATGCAGAAGATGGCATGCTCGGCTCCAGACTTCCCTTGGCTCAGTCAAGGCCCGTGTGCAGTGTTTGACAGCAGATTTTTATCCAGCCCCCTGAAAAAATGGGGCAGGAGCAGTGATTTGCTGGCAGCACCCCTGATAGCCTTTGTTATGCTGGCTGGGGAAGGGACTCTATTAAATAAACATGTGCAGGCACCAGAAAAATAGCAGCAGAATTATTGAAGCAGCCTGTGGTTGAGCACTGAGACACAAATGCACTTAAACTGCAGCTAGAAAGAATGAATCCTTCCCTGCCTCTGCTCCTGTACCCTGTTCTCTCCAGCCCCTGGTCTCATGCCCCTTCTTCTCCTCCCCTTCCCTGTCATCTCCCCCATCCTGCTTCTCTCCTTTGTCCCTTAACCTTGGTGGCATTTGCTTTTAGAGCTGGGACAGCCCTCGCAAGGACGCCCCAGTGAGGAGTGGGCTGCCAAAGAGTTCTCGGCAGGCTCTGAGCATCTGTCCTCTTCCTCCAGGTGCAGGGAAGTCTGCGGGGGAGGAGGGTCAGCACTCCTGCAAGGGCTCTGCCGCACCATCCCTGAGCGATGGTCTAGGAAACACTGGGACCATGAAGGGCTTAGGAGATAACAGAAGCCGCCACCTCTCTGATAACCTGGACTCCCCTCAAGACTCTCTTTATGCCCCCCAGGACAGGAACCCATATCTCCTCAGCCCCACTGACTCCTTCGCCATGGACCCTCGATTCCCAACCCAGAACACCCTCCATGGAGACTGTCTCCTTCCACTCAACAATCAGATCTCCAACAGCAGCACTTTCCCCCGCATCCATTACAACTCCCACTTCGAGGTCCCAGACGACAACCCTTTTCCAAGCCATGCCCAAGCCACTAAAATCAACCGCCTGCCTGCAAACCTCCTTGACCAGTTTGAGAAGCAGCTCCCCATCCACAGAGACGGCTTCAGCACCCTCCAGTTTCAGAGGAGCGATGCGAAGCACCGGAGCGAGAGCCCTGGGCGCATCCGGCACCTTGTCCACTCTGTCCAGAAGCTTTTTGCCAAGTCCCAGTCTCTGGAGGGCCCCACCAAAGGCAACGTGAATGGCAAGAAGGGGGGGGATGATCCCAAGCAAAACCGGAGGAGCAAGAGCAAAGACCGAGCTAAGACCTCCGAGCCCAAGCGCAGGACCAGATCCAACATATCAGGCTGGTGGAGCTCAGATGACAATTTAGACAGCGATACCTGCAGCTACCGCAACCCAATGGGCCTCATGACACTGGGCCGGCAGCCAGACCACAGCCAGCCGAAGTATTTCATGCACGCTTACAATACCATCAGCGAGCACATGCTGAAATCCTCCAAGAGCAATAACGACCTCAAGGTCACCCCTTGCACCAATATCCCCATCAACAATGACTCCAACTACATTAAGAGGGGCTCCTGGTCCACGCTGACACTCAGCCATGCCCGGGAAGTATGCCAGAAGGCCTCCGCCACGATCGACAAAGCCTTGCTGAAATCCAAGTCCTGCCATCAAGACTTGGCCTACCACTACCTGCAGGTGGGTGCAGCGGGGGGAGTTATGGCTTGCTCCATGCAGGGAGAGTGCAGGAAGACAGGGGAGACCCTCTCAGTAGGCGTCCTATTGCCCAGTAGACCTTATCAAACAGCTCCAGATGATTTAGCTGCCACCTCAGCTCACATTGCCAGGAGACAGCTGAGGGAGGTTAAATTCACCAAGACCCCAGAAACAGGCCACCACACCTCCTGCAGGGACACTGGTGCTGATGGGGTCCAGCTCCCCCAGCTGCAGCGCTGCCCCAAGGCCCCCCAGCCCCTGTGCTGGACCATGGTAATGTGGAGAGGAGGTGATGTGCCCACACCACAGCCTTGGCACCCTCTGCTGTGATCCCCATTTGCTGCAGAACCCCAGCACCCCCCGCTGCCCACCCAGACCCTGAAGATGCTGTGGTGGGGTAGACTCCTGGACAGCCAGGCACGAAGCTGCCCACACGTAACTGTTTCCACTCAGTGCCCAGGCAACTGGGTATGCTGAGGAGCCATGGCTCACATCCCACCCGGACACAGCTCCCGGCCTCTGGCCAGGCACTGCTGCCCTCCCGCGGTCTGAAGGTCACCAGTAATAACTAATATTAACCCTTTATATCCACGCATCGCAAGGATGTGCCGGCGTGCCCAGTAAGCCCCGCTCTACAGAGCTTCCCTGGAGCGCTGGTAGGACCTGCAGCTCCGCGGGGCATGGCTGCCTTTGCTGCTCACCTGGATGCAGGGCAGGGCTGTGGGGCCAGGAGGGCAGTGCCAGCTGCCCCGTTTGCATGGCAGAAGCCTGCATGGCTAATGCTGGTTTGAACCACACCCCCGTCACCAAGAGCACCAGGTCACTGGTGGTTTCAAAAAGCGGCGCTTGAAGAACATAAACCTGGTTGTGCCCTAGATAGAGGAATGAAGATAAATAAGCCAGGCCTGGATGGAGGGAGGAGGGGACTAGTCTATGTATGTAAATCTCCAGCATCCTTTTTAATGTAAAGGTGTCATGGGCTCCCCTGGCTGTGGCCAGTGGGCTTAGAAGCTTTAAAGAGCAATGAATTACTGAAGCACACTCTGCTTTCAATACCTTGCTGGCCACGGATGCAAATCAAATTTCAGGGGGACTTTTTGCGTAAGGAACATCATCAGAAAAAATGTTCTCGGCCTGGTTTCTTTTTCTTTGCCCCTTTCCTTTCAGTTAAGGTTAGGAGGTTAAAGAGCTACAGACAAAATACCCGCTGGCACTGTTCCCCCTCTGGGTGCGGTCGCAGAGCCCAGCGCGGCAACCCCGGGCACCAGATGCAACACCCAGAGCCCCTCACCTCACCTCCCGGGGTGTGGCCATGGCTGGGGTACGAGACTGCCCTGCTCATTATTCCCCACCATGTAATGAGCCTCCGTTTCTCGACAGCCTGACGGAGGGCTGTGGGCACAGCTGGGTGGCGTGAGCCCAGCCAGCAGCTGGGCAGCCCCACCACTTGGCTGGGAGGACACGGGTGCCGCCCCGCTGCAGCCGAGCGAGCCCCCACGGAGGTGGGACCAGCCCCTCAGCCCTGGGCCGACCGACGCAGGCAGCGGCCAGGTAGGGATCTTGTTTTGAGGGGAAGCTTTTGCCCAGCTCCCTCCCTGCCCTGACCCTCCTGGGACCATCGGACGGGGTTGGCAGCCAGTGCCACCAGACTTGGAGCGGGAGCAGCCTGGGTAGAGAGCAGCTGGCAGCTGCTGGCAGCATGGCTGGAGGGGCACCGGGGGACGCTGGGGTGTGAGCGGCATCCTGAGCACCTGGGGCAGCCCCCATGGCTGGCAACATCTCACCAGCAAAGTCAAGACCCCAGGCACCCAGGCCAGAAAACATGATGTTCAGTGCCCCCACAAGGCAACAGGTCACAGGTGCTTGGGCTGACCTTGCCCCTAGACAGCCGGTGTGAGCCCGGTGTGCCGGCAGGGCACAGAGCTAGGGCTGGCCGTCGGGATAGGATGGGGTGGTTGTATCCAGACCTCTCCTCGGCACAGGAAGGGGACTAAACTGGCAGTGGAGAAGTCACCTCTGGAGCCCGGTGTGTGGGAAATGTCCTTTTGCAAGGCCATGTGTCCCCTGCCACCCACTCCTCCCTCGAGCAGGACAAGCCCACTCCCTGCTTGTGCCCTGGCGAGGGACCACCTGCATCTGCAGGTGCACTGAGCCCAGTGCCTGGGGAGCACGGAGGCCCTGACCTGCTGCGGGCGGGGTTGCTGCAAGGTAGAAATGCCCAGTGGGTCTCAGAGGTGGAGAAGTGCCCCTCTGACATAAGGGAGGGCAGGAGGAGTGGGATGGGGACAACAGGACACTCCAGCCTCCAGGGTGGGGTAAGCCCCCAGGCTACTCAACTCCTCTGCCCCATTTGCAGTCTCTAGTCTTGGGGCTCATCTGGGACTATTGGGGATCCGTGTGGTGTTTCCAGGCTCAGACCCAGACATAGGAGCTGAGAGTGGGTGATCACCAAGCTCCAGGTCATGTCCTGTCAGGGTGGGGGATTTCTCGGGAGCAGTCCCCAAGGTGACACAGCACTGTCCTTGGAGCACAGTCCCCAGGGAAGGAGGCTGCGTTCCCCGTCCCCTGTTCCCCCCTCCCCATGGGCCCCACATACAGCTGGCAGTGCAAGGGAAGAGGCTGAAAGGTCAGGATCCCAGTGGCCAAGAAGCTCCTTGGAGTGAGTGATGCCCCAGGCAGGGGGTGAACAGGAGCAGGCAGAGCGGAACAGCATTTCTGCCCCTGACACAGACTCAGACCCATGTTTGTGGATACTGAGACCACATCGAAGGGACGGGGAGTGTTGGGGCTCCCAGGGGACAGAGTCATATCACAGGCACCGCTAGCCTGATGCATCATCCAGGTTAGGTGCCCCAACCCCACTTACAGTCAGACTGCACCAAAGTTTCCTTAAACCCCAGTGGCCCAAAAAATAAATTTGTAATCCTGAGTGGGCAGCCTGTCCAGTGCCAGCCACCCCGCGATGCTGGCTGCCCTCACGGCAGCCCCACAGAGATCCCATGGGGCAGGAAACCCAAGCCAGGTCATGCCCAGAGGGTGCCCTGCCAAAAGGACAGATGGACCCCCATAGGCAGCCTGGGCTCCAGCTTTCATTCTTGAGGACGTGCCTGAGACCACACGTAGCCCTCGGGACACCACGAGGGATCCGGCCCTGGAGGGAGCAGCGGTGTACCCACATCAGGCTCAGTCTCTGCGTTGGAGCCTGTCTGCATGGCACATGCATCCCTGCACACTGCGTCCAGCCCTGCGCGTGCCTCGGCGGGTGTATTCATGTGTGTGCATGTCTGTGTGTGCCGGGGTGCATGTCAGAGCTGGCACACGTGTGAGTGGAAACCCTGTTTGCTCTGTGAGTCTCTCTTCCCCCAGACCTCACCAAAACGATGGGAGCAGCACAGCTCTTTCACCCCTGCCCAGCACCCAGGATTGGAGTTTTCCCCTTCCTTCCTCTCTCCTCTGTTAATGCTCCAAGTGACTGGGGAATGTTCCAGTATTAAAGTAGGGGAGAATGCCCCAGGAAGCATTAAAGTAGGGGGGAATGCCCCAGGCAGTATTAAGGTAGGGGAAAACTGCTGTGTGGCCCCTTCTTTCCTTTTCCCTCCACACACAGCTCATGGCATGGAGAGCAGAAGAGCCAGAAGGCACTGCTTCTTTGCAACGTGCAGTGTTGTGCCAGGATGGTGTCAGCGGAGCCCAACTCCCAGGGACCGACATGTGCTTGAATCCCACATGCCTGCACCACGGAGCACTGCACGGACCAAGACCGGTCAGAAAGGAGGATCCGCATCCTGAAGTCTGGCAAAGCATCTCTGCTGTCCACTCCTGTGCAGTCACTAGGCAGGCTGGATCCCCAAGCCCTCTATGCCTGCAGCCACCTACCTACAAGGCTCTCGACCCAGGCATCCTCTTGCTCCCACCCCTTTCACATCAACCTCCATGAGCAGAAACAAGTCTACATCTGGGAGAGCAGCAGGAAGAGCAGCAAGGGTCCCACAGCCTGTGAGGAGCCTCCTGAGCTTCTCTATACCAGGCTCGGGTGCAAGACGAGGCAGCCCTCATTTCCACTTTGTCCTTTCTGTAATACATGGGCTGTGTTCAGAGCCCAGGGTCTCAGCTGCCAGGAAGGTTGCTGCCATCGAGGTTCTGCACTGGCCACGGTCGAGGTCTGTCCCTTGACAAGAGGTGCTCTGGGCTCTTCACCCCCATCGCAGAGCTTCACAGACAGTGGGACAGGCTCTTCGCATCCTCAGGTGCCTGAAGGTGCAGAGAAGCACCCTGGAGGATCCTGAACAGCAGCTCAAGTACCTGCACTGCTTTCAAAGATCCCCAAGGGTACCTACTTGTCTTTTCAGGTGCAGCACTTTTGAAACACTTGTCCTGCACTCTGTCCCATGGGAGCAAGAGCTGTGGGAGCCCCTGTGGACCCTGTGTGCAGACACAGGCAGGACATGCTCCAAACTGGGGCTCCAGATTCAAAGGGTATCATGCCAAGCACCTTCCTTCCCCTTGATGCTGCTAAACTGGAATGTGGAGCGCCTTGTTTCTTGCTGCCTTGCCAAGGCGCAAAGTAGAGGAAGGTCAAGGGAAAGGAGAAATAAGGCAGCTCAGATAGGAGCAGGGGGCTGCCGCAATGCGACAGGGAAGCTGATGGAGGCTGTGCTGAGGAGAGGGACAGGGCCCATATGGGGCAGGCAGTGCTGGGGGATGCTTGGCTCACACTGCTGTAGACAACCTGCACCAGCAGAGACATGCTGAAAACACTGTCCTTGTGTCACTTTTCCTAGAGCCACGTGCCCAAGGCCAGAAAGCAGATGCACAAGCCCAGGCAGAGCTGAGAAACCCAAAGACCCTGTCCTCAAGCAGCGGCATCAATGTGGCCACAAGAGCCTGAGAACTTAATACCTGCCCTGTCCTTGGGTCACTGGGCTGAGCCCAGCACTTCTCACTGCCCCACAAAACACAGCATATGCCTCTGCATATGGCCCCTGCTTGGTATGCTGGCAAGTTCTCACCTCCTTAGCCAGGAGCTGCAGACTCCAGCACCATCTGCCCTGTCGCCCCAGCCCCTTACAGGCCCAAGATCCTTGCAGGCAGGAGGCTGCAACTCATCCCTCAGAGAAGGCAGGCAGCAAAACACAGTTTCAAGTCAGACCTGATGCCAAGCTGGTGAGTATAGCAGGGCCCCTGTCTCATTTAGGAAAGGTCAGAGCCAGCCACTCCAGTGACCTGTGGGATCTCTCCCATGGCACAACTCAGCTGGAGCCACAGGGTCCCTCCTGGCTGGCCTGAGAGCCACCCAGTGCAGGCAGCTGTGCCAGGGCAGAGTGAGCACTCACACCCAGAAGAGAAAGGCCTCCCTGCTCTTGTTTTTGTAGGAACCTGCCAGATAAAACCCAGTAGCTCCTGAGCAGGGCAGTCTTGCAAGCAGCCAGCCCAAAAGCCATTGCCAAGCATGAACCTTGCAGGAGGCAGAGTGAAAAGATCTGGGAAAACCCATGGCAGCAGCGAGTGGGGCCAGGGAGGCCTGGCAGGTCTGCCTCCACCTGTATCTTGCACACAGGCAACACAGTGCCCCTGGCTCCCTGTTCTGTGTCCCCCAATAATATGGGTCCTGGCTCATGAGTGCACATAGTGGCGGGAACCCCATCGCCAAAGCAGTCCCACAGGCTGTTTGGGTTCTGCTCCACATAGTCCTGGGGTCACCCCTTGCCTTGTCCTGAACCCAACCACAGGCTGGAAGGACAAGGGATGAATTCCTGGATCGTTTGGGCAGAAGCAAGGCCTCAGAGTGAGCTAAGCTGTGTGTGTATTGAGCCTGCATCTGGCACACCACAAGCCCTCGCAGGAGAATGAGAAGCCACTACCTGCAGATCTGAAGCTCATCTGAAGATGTTGCACCCCACAAGCAGCAGACGGCACCCTCAGGCTGGCTCTGTCTCCCACAGAACATGCATGCTGTGAACAAGGAGGAGAACAGGAACCACGCAGCGCTTAACAGCTCTGGCTCTTCAGAGTTAGCAACTCAGCTCTGTGCATCCCCAAAGCACTGTATAAACACTGACTGATTAATCCCCCAGCCCCTTCAGGAGTTGGGCAACTCCAACAGCTCCATCCAGCAGAGTCAACGTGGATGCTCTTGGCAGCATGACCTGCACTCAGTACAAGACCCTTTGCTGTTCCCCATGGCTGTCCCCAACCAGCCTGCTTCCCACAGCAGACTGGGAGGCCTTGGGCTGTCCCAGTGTCTGCATGGTTTGCACATTGCTGCGTTCCTCACATCTTCCCTTGCTTCTCCTTGACCATGTCTCCTCAGGTCAAGGGCAGGTCAAAGACCAGCTATAAACCAAGTTAGCCACAAAACAAAGGCTTGCTCCTGGCAACTCAGGTTTCCCCATCTTTCTTGTCGCCTGTCCCACATTGTGTATGTTTCTTATCTTGATCAGTCCAGGGCTGACGTCTGGCTCTGCTGCTGGCCAAGAACCTTGGCTGTGCCTCTGATCACCTACACAAACCCTTTGTGGGACAGGCAGGCAGGGGTGTTCATTACTTCAGTTGCTCAGTGCTTCAGGCCTATAGTGGAAGCATTAGCTTGCCCATCTCTAATGAGGGAACAAGAGACCATGTCTGCCTTAAATTAATTGCAGAGTTGTCATCTCAGTGAAGTTAGAAGTGCTTTTCTTGCACAAGGTACTAATCTCTGCGCAGAGGTCTATGCCTCAGTCTGAGCTGCTCTAGAGGAATTTATGAAGGCCTGGCTTGGTTTGAGAAATTAATTTCAGTCACCGAGAGTCACATTCAACTCAGAAACCTTAAAGACCTAGTGAAGGTCTGGGCTCTGTTCGACAGGTCCTGGTCTAAACCAGCTCTTGATTGCCTTGGCCTGAACAATATGCGCACTTTATGTTAAATGAGTGGGGGCTTTGCATTGAACAACTGTGTGCCACTCCTGTCCCAATGCCCAGCACAAATCTGGTGAGACTCTTCCCTTCCCACTGTGTCTGGCATCGTGCAGCCTGTATCAACTGCGTAAGCATGGTCCGTTGTGAGGTGATCTGCAGTGGTGGTGAGGCAAATGGCTGTGGGTAGATGTGCTAAACCAGAAGCAACCAAACATAGGGCTGCCTGGCATGAACTGGTAAGGGAGGGTTGGAAAGAAATTGCGTGGCCCATTCCCACTATGCTCCAGCTGAGGGTCCAACAGCTGTCCTTGCCACTGATCCCCCCCCAGGCCCCCATGATCCCGCTGGTCCCAGAGGTGCCATCCCTCACGTATGCTCATGCTTCCCTTCCTCCTGCAGGTGCCTCAGGGGGAGTGGAACAACACGCTGTCTCGAGACAAAGACAGCGAGATCCCGTGCCGGCGCATGCGGAGCGGGAGTTACATCAAAGCCATGGGGGATGATGATAGTGAAGACTCAGAAACCAGCCCCAAACCATCCCCAAAAACTGCAGCTCGGAGGCAGAGTTACCTCAAGGCCACCCAACAGTCCCTGAGTGAGCAGAGCACCACACAAAGGTAATGCTGGAGCTCCTCCAGATCTCTGCACAGGGCCCCAGGGCTCACACCAGAAGCAAGTGCTGGGGTTTATCCAGCAGCAGCCGTGTGGACATCCCACCTGGGGACCAGAGCCAGCACAGCTCCTGCACACCAGCTCAGCCTGCCCACAGGCAGACAGATGGGGAGACAAGCAGGACAGGAGGAGATGTGCCAGTGGAATGGAGAGACCCTTCCACCCTGGTGACTCCAAATAGCCCTGGTGTTAGGAGCTGCTCCAAGTCCCTGTCCCCTCAGCGAGAGGGGGGGCACTCCTGAGATGGAGCTGGGTGGATTTCCTCTATAAGCATCTGCTCCTCTGAGGGAGTGCAGAGATCCCAACTCCATGATGCTACTGAGACATGGAAAATGCTCCAACCAGCATGGCTGAGGACACTTGGCACGCAGCCCACAGGCTGCTGAGACTGTGCCATCTGCTTTGCTCCACGGGTGTCCTGGCGACTCTGGGACCAGGCAGAAAGTGCCCCCTTGGCACACTAGGCTGGGTAATACCTGAGGCTGGGAGACATGAGCTGAGAGGTCTGGGACCAGGTATTGAGGGAGGAAGACCCAGAGTGGCTTGAGGCAAATGATAGACAGCAGAGCAAGGGGAACACAGCAAAAGCTTCCTGGGAAAGAGGCTGGTCCTTGCAGGATGGGGTCATCATGGACCCACCTGACCAGGAGTGATGCTGTACAGTGTCCTCACCAGCTGCTCCACTTCCCGGGACAAGGCACCCAGGGGCTGTCACAGACTGTCAGTGCTTCAGATGCTGCCTCTCGGGGGGATGTGAGCAGCACGGAGGGGCAGGAGGAGGCACGAGCCACCACAGATGGACTGCTGATGTTCAGCAGACAGAGCCAGGAGGGAGTGAAGGTGCAGCAGGCAGTGTGGAGATCCCTGACGGTGCCTTCAGATTGCAGACCAGACACTGCTTTCTGTTGAGAGATGGTGACAAAATTATCTGCGGAGCGCCCTGGGAATGCCTGCTCTGAATCCATCCCTGTTCCCTTCATTCCCATCTGCTCCAGGGGGAGCAGAGCTGGGTCCGGGGGTCTCTGATAAGCCAAGTTAGAGACTGAGGTTCTTCCTGTCCTGGGCTCATTGTCCGTTCAGGTCATGTCCATCAGGGCAAGAGGTCAGCCGGGCTGCTGGGGTCCAGCCAGAGCCCACAGAGCTTTGTGGAAGGGGCCAAGTGAGGGCAGGATGTTTGAGCAGGAGGGGCAGAACCGGCCGAGCCCTGGATGCGGCCACAGGGCAGAGGGGGACTCCGGGCAGGGCTGGGCTGCGAGGGCTCGCTCCGGGCACATCCTGCCTGGGAAGGAGGCGGCTCCGCAGCTCCTGGCGCTGCGCCCCGGCGGGGTCATGGCATCCCGGCCTGGCCGTGCCCCCCGCCCCGGGCTGCCCAGGGCTCAGGACAGGCCCGAGCGCTCGCCCAGCCGGCGCCGGAGCATGAGCACGGCTGCCATCTGCTGACCGCCCCTCGCCGCTCCCCCCCCTCGCCCAGGAGCTTTTGGGACGCTGTGGCCCCCTTGGGCGCTGCAGGGCCTCCCTAGGGTGCCCTGGCACAGCCCTGGGACCGCAGCGGGGGCACCCTGCCCTGGCACAGCCCCTCGCCATCATCCTCCACCTCCCCAGAGCTGCCGGGGCCATCTCCGGGCTCCACCAGCCGAGGGGCACCGGACCTGCAGTTTGGGACGGGAGGGACTGGAGAGCTGCAGCCTTAGCCAGGCCAAGGCACAGAGGAGTGAGACACAGTCTGTCCCTGTGAGAGGGTCTCTGCCCTCTGCCCGTCCGTCGCCTGCTTGGTGACTCGGTTTCCCCACGGGCAGGCTGCAGGTGCAGGCCGAGGTGAAGGCAGACGGGGTGGGCACAGGGCCGCTGGCAGGGTTGTTGCCTGCCCCAGGACACAACTGACTCACGGGTGCGTGGTGAGCTCACAGACAAAACCCTCTCAGGTCGAGGGAAACAAGGCAATAAATGAACAGCCCAGGGCTTGGAACACTGCGTTGCCCTTGGCCACTCAGCAGTGGGTCTCCTGGGGGCTGGGTGTCTCCTCCATCACCCCTGGCCGATGAGACTACTCCCTGCTCTCATCATACCGCAGGATAGTCTCAGGAGGTGCCACAGTCCTTTCTGGTGGTCCACACACTGCACAGGGCTCCTTCCCAGCTAGGATGCACCCTGCCCTCAGCTTCACTGTCCCCCAGGCTGCTGAAGGACAGATCTTTGCACCCACAGCCCTGCCAGCTGTGGGGGAAGTGACACCCCAAGGGTCCTCGTAGGGACCATGGTCAATTCAAGAGGGAGAGTCCCCACAGCTGGGGGGCTAACTGTAGCCTCCACTATGCCCCACATGGTCTGTGACAAGGACTCCACACAGGGTCTCATGATGGAACAGAAGAACGGGGCAGTCACATCCTTTCCACATCCCTCCTCTTCCTCCCGTGTCCCTCCCATCCTTCCACATCCCTCCTGGCCCCTGGGTGCTGGGTCTCAGCTGTGGTCTTGGCTGGTTTGGGCTCAGTGACAGCCCTGATCTTCTCCTGATGCAGAGGCTGCTGCTGAGCCCTGGGCATGAGGACAGTGCTTCTTCCAGAGCCTGCAGCAAAAGCTGCTCTGGAAATACCACCCCTCCCTGCTCCTGCAGCACTGTCATTCAGGTTTGGCTCCCCTTGAACTTCTTCCAGATAATCTTTTGGGTTCCTCTACACAAATAATAAGAACAAAAAAATCCTACAGATGTTTCCAATTGCAAAGTCCATAAAATACCATTTAAAAGTAATTTCTCACCCCACACCTCACACCCCCTTCCCACCATTCCAGGCAGGGAAGATCCAGCTTCCCTGACCCCTGGTCCCCAGCACCAGCCTGTGTGAGAGGTGCTCTGTCACCAGGGCTGTGGCTCTGGGGGCTGGGACAGACCCCATGTGCTCACTGGGGTTTGTCTGGACTAACTGGCATCTGCAGTGCGTTCCTGGGGGCAGAGTCTCGTCCCCTCTCCTTCCCCTGCACCCCACAAATCTTCACCCATGTGCTCAAGTCAGGAGCCAGGAAGGTGAGAAAGCGCTTCCTCTACTCCAGAAGCTGCAGCAGGGGCTGAGCGGTGGACTTGGTGCCCAGTGTTGTCTCTGTGCTGCCACATGTGCCTGTGCCTGGCAGAGGGAGCCGCAGCCAGGGGTGCACTGGCTCTCCTGGCAGGGCGGCAGCTCCAGCACAGCCCCAGCGCTGCCCCCACCATGGGGACACTCCTCACACCCTCTCTCTCTGCTGACAGGAGCCTGGACCGCCTGGACTCTGTCGAGATCCTCCTACCTCCGAAGTTCCCAACCTGGGAGGAAGAATACAACCAGATCTCCGACAGCGTCAACGAGTCCAGTTGCATCAACCAGGTGAGATACTGGAGCGCTGTGCCCCCTGCGCCAGCACACCCCAGTGGGAAAGGAGGCCAGCCGAGGGGAGAGAGGGACGTCTTCCTCCAAAATAAAGCACTGGCTACACTCCAGGAATGGCACACACTATTCTCTGGCAGCTTTACCAAAGTATCAAGGCCAGCTCCTTAATTCTGACTCATATTAGACCCCCCCTCCTCTAGCTTTGCCTCCTCTCAGCACTGCTGGTGCAGCTGAAGTCACTCTGCCATGGCCATAGGTGTGGCAGCCCAAAGGAATGCTTCACAGCAATGGGTGAAGCTCAGAGCTGCTCTGAGCACAGGGTCCCACCATGTCACCACCCAGAAGCCACTTGTGAGGCTGCTCGCTCCTGCTGCAAGCTCCTCACACCCACCCAAGCCAACCTCACCTGTGCAAATGGTGGCGTCCAGCCTGGGACCCTGCAGCAGCTCACCAGGGACAGCAACCCTGCTTAGCTCGGCGGACCTCATTCCTCGTGCAGCAGACTGGACCAGGAACAAGACGCCTGTAATTTGGGAGACTGCTATGCCAGCTAGCTGGCGGTGTCTCCCTTGGATATTCCTGGTCCCCTGGGAATGGCAAAGCCAAGGATGCCAGTGAGGTGCTGATGGTGGGTGGCAGACCCCTTGCCACAGGGTGGGCTCATTCCCTGACCCCAACCTCTGGCATGCAGTCAGTGCAAACTGGGTTTAACTCTCTGTCCCACACTATGCCTCCCCTTGGGATTACTCTGGAGCAGCTTGGGGCTTGGGTGGCTCTAAGCCAGCTGCCTCACAGGCCAGGAAACAATCCATGCCAGGATGAGAGGTCCCGTGTGCTTATCTCAGCCGCAGGTTGGGGACCTGTCCTTTTGGTATGCAAGTGGATGTCCCCCGGGCAGCAAGTGAAGGTCCCCACAAGCTTCTCCCAGGTGTTTCTCTGTTACCCTGGGCCTCTGTCATGTCCTGTCTCTGTTCACGTGTATCTGCATGGGAACACATGCACACACGTGCCCCTTCTGCACGGCTCTGCTCTGTCTGTGCGCTATGATCGAGGGCAGCAGCATGAGTCGGGGTTTAAAGCATCACGAGCCAGAGCATTGAAGTGGGTGAGCAGAGTTTTCTGGCGTCCCCTCCCTGTGTGTCGGGCTCCAAGCCCTCCTCTGGCCCAGCCCAGCCTCTCCCACCCCATGGCTGGTTTCTCCTGCTGCCACAGAGCACTGGGAGCCCTTGGTAGAGAGCTCTGGGGAAGGGCATGAGGCATTGCTCGCGGGCATACGTGTTCCTTGTGGTCAGTCTCGTTCCTTGTACATCAACAGCAATGTGCTGGGTGTCTCACTGCAAAGAGAAGAGGTCAGGACCATCATATTCTTGTCCTCTGCATGTAAATCCATGTCTGAAGTCAGGTCTCTGCATGAACACAACAGGCGGGATGACTCTGTGCTCTCTCCCTGTCTAAAGCTGCCATTTAGCAGCTGAGTGCAGCACCCCCATGAAGACATCAGAAGGGTCTTGGAGCTGGAGGGTCTGAGCAGCCCACGATGTGCCAGGAGCTGCCCAGGCAAAACATCTCAGTCCCAGACTGGTAGCACTGTGGTGCTGGGGACATGCCAACTGCCTCAGCACCTGCTCAAGCATGGGGTTGCTGTCGTCACGTGCACTCTGCTCACTTTCTTCCAAATCAGAGAGAGTTCAGTTGCAGCGGGGTGGGGATTTAGAGGACCCCATGAACTGCATATCTGTTGATCGAGGTGGGTGGAGCTGATACAGGCACCAGCGTTTGCTGGTCTCATAGTCTGTTGGGTCTGAGCTGCCCTTTCATCTGGTGTCAGAGGCAGTTTCTCCCCTGCATTCACTTTTGCATGTTCTCCAACACCTTCCTTGTGTGCCCAGCAAGACCCTAGTGTCCTCCCACACACAGAAGCTTCCCCAGCTCTGAAAGGCAAGTCTGCTTTACTTGGTTTTGTCCCAGCTGACCTTCGCCTTACAAACCTTGGAAGTGCAGGGTTCACCGGGGGTGCATGTCAGCATCCACCTGCCACACCAAGGGCAGAGCCAGCTGGTGACCCCCAACACTGCTTATCCATACTTTGAGCTGTGCCCAGCGTAGAAGGGTTGGACCCAGCCCCCAGAGCCAAGCCTCTTCCCTTAGGTACATTTTGAGCCTGGATTCTTCCCAAGATGGGTAATTTTGGGCAGCTTGCACAGGGCAGAGCTCATAGGGTGGATGTGCTCTGCAGACCAGGTACGGAGAGGTGGAGAAGGCATTCCTCCCCACAGGCAGTGCAGTGTCTTTTGGGCGTCTGTCCTTATGCCGAGTGTGTGCCATGGCTTTGCTATAGAGAAAAGGCAGTATTGCTTCTGTGTGGCTTCTTCTTGGCATAGGGACAGAGGAGATAGCAGCGAGGTGGCCAGCCTGACCCCATCAGGGTGAAGGACGGTTTTCCCGACATGGAGAACTCAGATTGTCCATCACCCCAGCTCTGCGGGCTGCACAGGCCCATCACTACTCCTGGCCATTTTGCGAGGTACTGGCCAATACTGGGGGCTTCACAGACGTGCTGACTGGGAGCCACAGCAGCCCTTGTCCAGCAGCCACAGGCAACCCATGTGTGCCAAGGGGTGTCCCCGCATTTTGTGTCACAAGTGTGCCCTGTGTATATATATTGATATATGGTGCATACAATAGGCTGAATGCATCAGCAGCTTCTCTCCATCTGGAGGCGTCCTGTGGAGCTTTGCCATGCCCTGTTTGAGCTGCTGTCTGACAGGCCTGTGCAGCATCTTGCTTGGCATCTTATGAGCTCTGAAGTTTGTACCGAAGTGTCAGCAGCATTGGCCCTGGGGGATGGGCCATCCACTCCCCTTGTCTCAGTCCCTGTGCAATGGCTGTCTGTGTGAGGGGCTCCCCCATTCTTGGCCTTTAACCTTCTCCAACTCTTTCTTCCAGATCTTTGGACCCCCCTCACTTATCCCTCAGATATTTACCCATGGAGAGCAGGTACCGTCCCGCTGGTGTTTCCCCCTTTCTTCATCACGGAGTTTTCTCAGGTCAGCCTGGACACCCACGGCAGGATGTGAGGCAGGCCGTGGGGTCAGTCCACACCGGGACCAGCAGGAGAAGGAGGAGGAGGAGGAAAAGGAGGAGGAGAAGGCAGCACTCCTGACCCGGGCACTGCAGGGCAGCTGGAGAGCTTGGTTCCCCTGGCCCCTGTGGGGCGTTAGGAACTGACAGTTTTAGGGAGAAAGTAGATGAACTTTTTGAGCCAAACCTTGTGGAGCTCAGTTGCCAATGATGGGCAGAAACACTGTCCTTAAGGCCAAAGAAAGGGCCAGGAGAGATGGAAGTGGACAACAGGGCCAAACTCAGCATCTCTCATCTGTATTTCAGACTGCTCTGCTTTAGGCTGGCCCTGGTTTAACCTGGGTGAGCCTCTCCTGAGTCCAAGTTTGACCAGCCACTGCTAGTGGAGAACAGGGCATGGGTGGGAGGGAGGTGGGGAAAGCAAGAGAAGCAGGGAGCAAAGCTGCCCCTGCTTGGCTCACACCTCACCGCAGCCTGCCACCGAGCCCCCTCCTGGTCTCCCACCGCAGATGGGGCTAGGATGGGTTCCTGATGGTGCCACGCAGAAGCGGTTCAGGCACCCTGTCCTTGGTCAAGTGTGAAAGCTGTCCCCCCAGCCCACACCTCCCCACCTTCTCTTCACTGCACCCCGCTGTAGCACCAGGCCATCTCCCCCCAGCAAGGAAGGAGCACCCCTGCCCAGCAGGGTCTTGTGGCTGAGGCTGGGGTCTCCCAGCTGTGCTGGTGGGGCAGAGGGACCTGTCAGAGGCTGGACGGGGGTTTTAGCCTCATATGCTCTCTCCATCAGAGACTGGGGGGTGTTTCCCAGGCACTGCGGTGGTAAGTCTCTCCTATACCACTAGCAGGGATCCTCTCGCCTCCGAGGAGGGTCCCCTCTTCTCTCTCTCCCAGCAGAGAGCCCGGGCATCCTGCGCCCCACCAGCACTGACCACTGCACCTCCCGGTCTCGCCTGCCGTAAGCAGGACCACGCAGGAGTGGCAGCAGGGTGGCTGCAGGGAGAGGAGCAGAGGGGAAGGGAAAGGGCTGCCTGCAGGTAGGGGCTGACTGGCTCTGCCCCTCTTCCCGTGCAGGCGCCAGAGCCAGAGCTGGGGGAGCAGTACGAGGCGGTCTGCGACGCTACCTACAGCGAGGCCGAGTCGGCCGCTGCAGAGGTGCTGGACCTACCTCTGCCCAGCTACTTCCGCTCCCGGAGCCACAGCTACCTCCGAGCCATCCAGGCGGGCTGCTCCCAGGAAGAGGACACAGGCTCCGTCCGCTCCATCTCCCCCCCGACGGCGGGCAGCCTCAGCGGCAGCAGGACCCTGCCCACCAACAGCAGTGAGTGCCAGCGGTGCGCGGTGGGGTGGTGGAGAGAAGGGGCATGAGGGCAGCGGGGACAGGGGATTCTGGGCTCAGATACCTGTATCTCCAGCCACTGTTGTCCAGTAATTTTGTGGACGTATGGGGGCTTGCTCTGTGCTAGAGAGGGAGGCCAGCAGCCAGGCATGACACAAGGATGGCCGGGGCTGGGTCTCTGGATGCTGGCACTGAAATGGCAGACAGGCTCTGGCTGCTGGGATCTGGCTGGCATGGCTGATGGAGCCTGCAGAGCTCTGGGAGAGCTCAAAGTATTCACCCGGTCAAGCCAAACCCAAGTCTGCGTTGCTGCAGCTGGGAGCACCCTGCGGGACACCCGCCTTGCCCAGGAGCACTGGCTGCCCTCTCTGCCTGAAGTCCTGCAGGGCTGCAGGTGCAGCAGGAACCTGCAGGCAAGCAGCCCTGCTGCCCTACCTTATCAATGCCTTCCATCTTCCTCCTCCTCCTCCTCCTCCTCTCCACTGTGCATAACTTATTACCCCAATCCAGGCTATAGTTGACAAGTTTGACCTCTCTCTAAAACTCTTGGGAACAAAAATGTCTATCAGAGACTCTGCACCAGCTTCCCCAGGGTCTGAGCACACACCAGCATACGTATCTCAGAGTCTGCCAGAGGCAGAAATTGGGGCCAACCGGAGGAGGGAGGGCAGAAGGCATCGGCCTCCATCCCTCAGTGATGAAGGTGTAAAACAGCTTTGGGGTCCACCATGAATTTCTTTGCAGGTTCCCACACACGACAGGACTCCTAGAGACAGGTCTGAGAGATCATATCTGGGGGAAAAAGAGAATGGTGCAGATTTGCCTCCTCCAGACCCACAGGGTTTGTGATTTCGAGCCGCAGCCAGTGAGGGCAGGCTGCGGGCCAGCCCACACCTGAGCGGCGCAGCCCAGGCAGCGGCGTGCTGAAGGCCGGGCTCACCAGCGTGGCTCCTGTGCCATCCAGGCGACAGCCCAGCTCCGTGCAGAGGCTGAGTGGTGCTGTGTGCTGGGCTCACAGTGCTCACAGCCTGGTCCCTTCCCCTGCAGGCAGGGCAGGAGGGGTAACTAGCAGACAGCGTCATCCTGGTGCACCCAGCCCTCAGGCTGCTGCCTAGAGACTAGTCTTTCAAAATCTTTTGACAGTGAGATGCTGGGAGTTCATCCTTCAGCTGGACTGGCTCCAACTGCTTTCTCTCCCAGAGACAGATAAGAATCAAGTCCTATTTGCCCCTCTCCATCAGGTATACATAGATAAGAAACCCCAACATCCCTGGTGTGGGGTAAAAACAGGTCTTGCTCTGAGTTTCAAGGCACTTACAAGCCTTCCCAAGCCCCAGAGCCCAGCACGCTGCAGCCTTGGTACACTGAGCAGCATTATACCCAACTCCAGACACCCCGCCTGGTGCTGGATGTGGGCATTATTCATTCCAGGCTCTGCTCTTTTGATTAATAATTACTGTATGAGACAAGAGCCTGGCCTCTCCCTCCAATGTTAGTCAGAATTGACTCCATCGCCTGGAGTAGGGGCGAGGCTGCAGGCAGCCCCGTTCAGCTGGCGTTTCTCACCAGCCAGGCTGTCTCTCCCAGGAGGCAGCTCCCAGCATCACAGCAGAGTGGGTCTCTTTGCCACATGTCTGGCCAGAGCTGGCTCTCCCACATGCCAAGCCCCTGCTTCCCCAGTGGCCAGACCATGCAGCACCTCTTGGGTGAGTCGGGGCTGCCCACTCCCTGGCAGGACTGGCATGCCCCCGGCAGTGCTGCCAGAGGAGGCTCCTGTGAACACCCCATGCATTCAGCACGCAGGTGGGATGCAAGGAAAGGCAAGTGATTTGCCCCAGGATATAATTTTGCCAAGATGCTGGGGTCAGTGGCTCAAGACAGCAAGGAATGGTGAGGGCTGCTCAGACCTCACAGCACTGGGAAAGCCCAGGAGGAAAGAGATGCAAGAGCTGATTTTCTGTCTCATCCACAAATGAGCTGGGGTGCTGGCTCCCTGCTGCAGAGACCAGCATCACCCTGGCCCAGGGACAGTTTTGGTGCAGCCAGGCTCCACCTGTGGCTGCCTTTATCAAAGCACGATTTGCAGCAGTGGCTTCAGTCCCCAGTGGTCCTTGCCTGTCCTGGAAAATGGGTGCAAGGGCTATGGGTGGCAGGGAGGATCATCGCTCTGGAGATGCTGCTTCTGCAAATGGCTCCTGAAGGCCTGAGCAGAGCTGACAGGTGCAGCTATGCGAAGCTGCAGCGTGAGGAGCAGCTCTGCTCTCACTGCATCATTTCAGCTGAGGCAAGGCCCTCCTGGGGCACCAGGGAGTGGGAGCAGTCTCCAGAGAGATGCTCTGGGAGATTGGCAGGCCCTTGCCAGAAGATAAACTTGTTACCTTTCCATGATGCTCCAAGTCACTTGATCTGCATCACTTTTGCATCATTTTCTTCAAGGCAGCCTGTGTCCTTCTCAACTCCTGGGCAGCCTCAGGGCTGCAGGGGAGGCTTGGCCATAATGCAGGGTGCAAGGAGCTGAGGGGTCCCATCCCAGGAACAGTTTGGGGAACTGGTTAGAAAAGGTGATGTCTCAGTGCTCCCAGACATGGCAGTACCTAGACATCATACCAGGCAGACACCAGAGCGGGCAGGAGGTGTCCGGCATCTCTCACCAGGGTTGCACAGTGCTTCTGGCAGTGTGGAGGCAGACAGCAAGCCCTGTCACCCACGGGGACACCGGGGTCAGGTCCAGCGGGGCAGGCTGCTCTTGGCATGAGCTCTGGCACTGAACCACAGAGCTGTGGGGGAATTTCAGAGCAGGCATAGCATATCTGCTGTGGGCAAAGCTGCCGGAGCACTGGAGTGGGCTGTTGGTGGGACGCAGGGTGGAGCCCCATCCCAGCAGAGGGGAGAATGGGAAGGGGGGCACCAGCAGCCTTCATGTGGGCTCCAGGCCCTCCTACCCAGACACATGCCCATACCCTCATGTGTCCCCTCCAGTAGTCTGTGCTCCAGGGTTATCACAGTCCACAGGATGAGGCAGGGACTGAAAGAGATTCCCTGAGAGGGACAGGCTGCTTGCTCAGCCCCATCCCTCCTTCCTACCACCCTCTCTGCTCTGCTTCTGTCCCACACTCTTCCCACCCTGGCTCAACTGCAAGCCCACCCCTGCTCCTTGCTGGCAGTATGGCTGATGCTGAGTTCAACGCTGCTGCAAATCCAGGCTAACACCAGGAGGCATAGCACAGAGGGGGCTTTCAAAAGGACTGGTTGCCACCTCTCTCTGACATGACCCAGTAGAGATCTGCTGATTTTCAGAATATCCTCCAGTCCTTTGCATTGGCTGCTGGGGCTTGGAGAGGGAAATGTTTTTGACAGAGGAGGTGTGGGAAGCAGAGAGGAGCATCTGTGTTTGTGTGTGTGCACGATGGGGAAGGCAGGAGGCATATCTGGATGGCAGTCACACCTTTAATCCGCCACCCGGGCTCAGTTCCCCCTGCAAATGTGCATCACTGAGGCTTTAATTGGTTGGTGTTGTACAAAAGGGGCCTCCCGAGCAGCAGATTGGTACCTCTCAGCTCGACAGCATCAGTCTGGACTGATAGAGAGAAGTGGGTGCACCATTATCCGCAAGTCTAATAGTTGCTCATGGCCTCTGCTCCACACAGGGCTCTGGGATGAAACAACTGAGAGCCCTCCTCTGTTCCCTTCCCACGGACATGCTCCTGCACCAGCATCCGTGCACCAGCCCAGAGGAACTGTTCCATCACTGACCTGGTCCCTGAGAGGGGGATCATGTTTCTTCTCTGTAGGGACACATCCTAAAGAGGCATCAGCAGCAGCAGTGTTGTGACTGACACAGGCTTCTCAATTTTTGAGGAGAATGTGGGGGTTGACTAATAAAGCAAAGGGATTCAGCCACCAGCTGAGGGCACAGGGAGGTGCAGCGAGTTCCATTTCGCAGAGGGCTGCCAGTGCCGGGGTCTGTGTGGGGAGCACAGCTGGGTGGCAGAGCCTTGACAGCTGTCACACCTCTGACAAGCCAGTTCCTCCCACAAACTGCCTGTGTCACTCGTGCACTACAAGGCAATTAGCTCCCATTTGACAGCCAGCAAAACAGATGATGAGCTGCCCTTGATCAGCCTTAAACAAAGCTTTGTGCCTTGCGAAGCCCAAGCTGGAGACTCAAAAGCCCCAGTGAAACCTATTCATTTAATTGCCAGGCGTTCCACCGACAGCCACGCCAGCTCCTGAGCATTACAAAGGGCTCCCCAGCCCCAGCTCCTTCTTATTAGAAGCAGCACTGGGAATTACTTGCTTAATAGACAGCTTGCAATACAGAGCTGAGTATTTGATGTCCAGGGGAAACGGGAAAGAAGAGGTGAGCAAAGCACAGCAAAAGGAGGTCAGAATCCCCAGTGCAGAGACCCCAGCCCAGTCTCCACCCAATGCACCAGTGACAGCAGGGAAAGTTCATACCAAGCCAGTTCCTACTCAAGCTCTTCCCATCCTCCCTGTGCCATCTGGTAACATCACCCTTGCTCACAGCATCCTGCCCTGGGATTCAGCAGCCTGTTCCCAGAAAGTCCAGGTGCTCAGCTCCTTATCCTGTGCCCAAATCTCTTTCAGAGAGGCTGGGGAATCCAGCTCTGCCTCCTCCTCCAGAACTGGGCTGTCTCTGTTGACCTGTCTTACCAATGGTCAAGATGTCCCTGAGAGTGTGAGCTCTGGAGGGCAGGGACCCTCCAGTTCTCCCTTTCTGCAGATGCTGTGATGGCAGCTCTGGCTGCAGGCTCCCAGCTCAGCCCATCACAGGGACCTGAAGCAGAAGGAGCTCTAGGAAGTCTAGTCCTTCAGGCCAGCCCAGCCTGGAGCCCAACCAGAGCCAGGCATGAGGCTTGTCCTTGAGAGCCACCAGCACTCCCATGAACAACTGCCAGGGCTGCACATACCTTACGCCCATCCATATGCCAGAGCTCTGCCAAGCCCAGGCTGGACATGAGACCACTACCTGGGAGAGATACTCCCTAAAGTCATGACAGAATAGTCACCCTTCTGCCTCCAACCTGCTTTCTGTCTTCTTTGTATTGGTTTTTTTTTCTCTGTTCATCACTAAATTAGAGAGATGGCTCCCAGGACCATCACTGTGCTGGGAACTCTGCCCTGCCCCAGGGGGAAGGCAGATCTCAGCCTGGTCCCCTGGCACTGATGCTCTTGCAGGGAGGCAGCACGGTTGTGCTTAGCAGAGGAAAGACAAGTGCGTGCACAACTCCGTGCGGTGTCACAGCACAAAACAGCATCATGCTGACCAAATCCCCAAGGGCTGGTTCACTGCGGGACAAGTTTCCACAGCTTCTGGGAAAGTCATGTAGTGCTGGCTTGTGAGGGATGGGTACAGACACCCTTCCTCCTTCTCCTCTTCCTCCTCCTCTGTCCGCAGTGACTACCTGGTCTCTGGGTAGGAAGGCAAGTTCTGCTCCTCCTCTCTTGGCTGTCATGGCCTTCTCTTCTTTGTGGGGAAAAAGTAGTGGTGCAAAGGCAAAGGAAAAAACAAACCAGAGCAGGACACATCGTTCAGCCTGTGTGTGAGCAGCCACAGCTGAGGAGAAAAGAACCACTGCAGCCCCTTTGCTAATCGTATCAGACAGAGCTGACCCCATATGGCCTTTGAGGAGAGAGACTGTTATCATTCCCTTCAGATTTTCTCCTTTTTGACCTAGATTTCACGTTCCAGAAATAGCTTTCTCTGACATACCAGCAGGAAAAGGATTAGAGAGATGGCGGAGAGAGAGTGTGTGTGTGCGTGCGTGTGCACATGCCAGGGTAAGATTTCTGTTGCATGCTCCGTTGCTGTTTGTAATGGAAAAAAAGGGTACATATACATGTTCCATGATCTATTCATATGTCTGTAGGACACAAAGAAGTTTATAACAATCGTTTCTCTCCACACTTACCTGTTCATTTTTCACCTCTAATCTTTTCCTTGATATTATGGCAACTCCACTACCAAGCCCTGTGCCCAGACAGCACTCCCTTTTCCCCAGGAAGCCTGTACCATGGCTACAACCCCACTCTCCAACTCCACCATCAAAACCAGAATATCTCCATCCTTCTGCCTCAGCAAAGCTTGGTGCTCCTTGCTGCCAGGTTTCAGCTCTACTACAGGCAGCACCCAGCCCAGCATGCTCTCTTTCTGCTGCCTGCTGTGCGCATGTGTCTCTCTGGCACCCAGGAACGAGTGCAATGAGTTTGAGCCCCACGGAAATGTCATTTGCCCAGATCCCCAGGAAGGGGGGAGCTGCTGTGCCAACACAAGCAGGAGCAGGGGAGGTGGAAACAGTTGCCCATGCACTTAATACTGGGAAGGGAGCACAGCTCCCAGGTCCTGGCCAATCCTGCCTTCTCCCAGCAGGGGCCACCTACAAAGGAGTAGAGAGACAGCTGCCAGCATTTTCCTTTGGTACTATGGTCAGAAAGCAAAATCCTTGTTGCTTGCTTTAATCAGCCTTGAGGGCAGGAAAGGGAGGCAGTAGTGGTGTCCTCATGGGAGAGAAGGAGAAACCAAAGCACCAAGGGTTGTCTCAGTTTGGTCAGGGGCTCTGGGAGAGCAGCAGCAGGGAGCACAGGCCTGGTGCAGCGCTCAGCCCCTGCAGCCGCACTGGTTGGAGAGACATGTACCATGTATGGCAGACACCCAAGGTCTCTTCTTAGGCTGAGGGGCCTGGCAGCGTCCTGGCACTGCTGCCGTCTATGGAAACTGGGTGAGCACGGAGCCGCCCTGGTGCCAGGTAATCACAGATGCCACTCAGTATCCCTCAGCACCTCTCTGCCTCTCCCTCGGTGGCCACAGGGCTTGTGCCATCGCTGGAGCAGCCCAGCAGCCACTGACAATGGTCTTAACTAAGACACAGTGGGACTGGATGAGGTTTAGTAAGGCCATGCACCCAGGCCTGAGCATTTGCAAGATTTCAGACCGCGCAGGCAAATGAGGATTTCTTTGTGTTTCTCTTGTTCTCAGTTGCTTTTCCTCTCCTTCAATCTATTGAGCCACAATGTGGGTATTCCTGAGGATTCAGGAAGAGATTGGCTCAGAGCTTCACCACTCACAGCCCATGTGGATGAGGGGCTCTCAGTCCAGAGCTGCTCACCACTCTCACCACTCCCAAGCCTGGAAGCAGTTGAACTGAAAACAAGTTTTCTTGTTTTCCTTGGTAGGCAGCCCAGGGGAGAGGCCCTGGGCTGCAGGTCCCAAGCCTCAGGGCTGACTGTCTGTCAAGATTCTCCTTTGGCCCCAGCGTGCTGCTCTGTTTTCCAGAGCAGAAGGAACACATCCACAGCGATTCTGTCGCTGCACGCCAAGGGCGGCAGTGGCTCAGCCGTGAGCTCAGTGCAGTGTTTCCCCAAGGCACTTTCATCTCTCCATGCTGCAGACGAGCCCTTCTGCACTGCATGCCGTGAACCCAGCCAGCCAGAAATAAATCAGAGCATCCAAGGACTGATGGTAACAGTGAGGAGCTGGGGCAGCACACGTGCTCCTGGCAGGAGCCACGCAGTATCACCGCTGCCTGCAAAGCCACAAGCCCTGTCCGAGGCCCGTGGCAGCACCGTGAGGCAACACCCACAGCACCCTGGGCTCGCGGGCACCGCTGCCCTCGGCTCGCGTCAGCTCTCTGCGCAGTGTGGCTCTGGCCTCGCGGGGGTCACACCTGCCCCGCAGTCTGGGCGAGACTCATGCTCAGCTCCGGGTGTTTCGAGGCAGGATTGGAGGGGTGGAGTTGGACGCGGCTCCAGCACCCAGTGTGTCTGTGCCCAGGGTGCCAAGCCCGGCAGGGCTCTCCCTGTGGCCCGCAAGCTGCACCAGCCTTGCTCCCCTCCCTGCGTCCCTCCTCCACCGTCCCTGCTCAGGCAGCCTGACAGGGAGGCACAAAGCGCAGGCACCAGGCACAGCAACGTCCCCCGGTGAAGCAAAAATCAGCGTCCAGCAGGATGGAGCTTGGCTGGCGAATCTGTGACCAGCAGGAAACATCCACCCAGGGAAACAGCCACTTCCCCACTGTTTTCTTTTCCACTTATTTGTCTCTCGCTGGAGACTCCTTCCGCTGACACGGGGCAGTGCCGGAGCATCGCCCGCAGCCCCCGCACCCCCCGCTCAGCCCGGGGTGCCCCCACACAGCGGCGGGGCCGGAGCGCGGGGGGCGGGGAGGCCTCTTCGCCAAATCACGTCGGTGTGTGGGTGAGGGACGGGGCCGTGCTGGGGAAAATGTCACCGTGGCTCCCGCGGCTGTGACAGGGAGACAAAGCTCCCGCGTGGGGGTGGGAGAGGCGCCCGCTTTGTTCTGCAGCGTTTGGCTCCCCCGCTCCTGCCACGCACGGGGCTGCCACCCGCGACGGTTCCGGTGGGGGAGCGGCGGCCGCCGCCTCTGTCCCCGCCCCCCCCCCTGCAGCGGGCGGGACGCGGGGATCCCGGTTAACGCTCGAACCGTGCCCGGTCTCCTGCGTTCCGGCTGGGCGCGGCGAGACACGCGGGACCGCGCCCGGCCGTGGGAGAGCCGCGGGGCGGGGGGCGGGGCCGCGCCTGCGCGGGGCGGGGCGGGCGGTGACGCGCGGGGCGGGGCGGGGCGGGGCGGCGGTTTAAGGCGCGGCCCCGCCCGCGGGGCGCAGCCGGAGCGGCGGGCGGGCGCGGTGAGTGCGGCGGTGGCTCCGCGCGTCTCCTCCCTCCTCTCGCCCGCGGCCGCAGGAGCAGCCCGGCGCGGCCCCGGCCCGCGGCCCGTCCTCCCCCCCTCGCCGGTGCACGGCCCGTCCTCCCCTCGGCGGGACCCGAGGCCGCGCCGAGCGCCCCCGCCCCGCGGCCCCCCCCGTCTCTCCGGTCCCCTCCGCCCCTCCTTTGTGTCTCCCATGGCTTTGTGTCTGGAGCTCCTCAAGCAATGTGAGTGACTGCCCGGGGCGCGGCGGGCGGGCGGGGGGCCGGGCCGGGCCCTGCATGGCTCCGCGGCGGGGGTGCCGCGCCCTGCCTGCCTGCCTGCTGCTGCTGCTGCTGCCGCCGCTTGCCGGGCCCGCCGCCCCGCCGGGATCGCAGGTGGCGCTTCCGCTTCCCACGCGCGTCTCGGCCCTCCGTGGGGGGGTGGGAGGGGGGTGCCGGGTGGCCGCGGCGGGAGAGCTACTGCTGCCTCCGCGCTTGTCTTGGGGGAGGGCTGCCCCGTCCTGCCACGCATGCCGCCTTCGCTGCGTGGGGGTCCGCGGCCCCGCGGGAGGAGCCGGGCCCCGCGCCCGTGGAGGGCGGAGGGGAACGCTGCTTCCCTTCCCCGCCGCCTTGGCGGGGGAGCGGCCGCCCCGCTTGGCTGCAGCCCCGGCAGCGCCGAGCCCCGGTGTCCCCGTGAGGCGCGGCGGGGTCGTGGCGGGTCAGGCTGGGTCCCCAGGCCGGTGCTCAAGGCCTTTGAGGAGCCCTGAGGTGCTGGAGGAAATGAAATAGCGATCGCTAAACGTGTTCTCCCCCGGGGAGCACTGACACTTTCCTTAAGGTGGTGTTTGGATTCTTCCTCCCTCGAGAAGAAAAGGGTATTGTCTGGATGAGGCACGAAGCTTCAGCGCCCGTCGCTGCTGAAGGCTGACATGTAGCAGCGCAGCAAGCTGGCACCTTCTGTCCAGAGCAGGCTTTGGAAAGTCTCTTTTTTAGCCTGGGAGAACAGATCCTGGCTGAGGGTACCTGGTGTTGCACGCTGGCATTGAGCTGCCCTACCTTGTCTGAGGGTTTGGGTGCAATGCCCCAGAGTCTGGCTGCAGGTGTAGCTCAGGGATCCCTGTGCTGTGTTGGAGGGTGGGGATGTTAGAGCTGGCTTTGAGCTGTAAGTAAATGTAGCTCTTAATTTCGACTCCTGTCTTCAAGTGGTTCAAAAAGGAAGATTATTTCCAGGATCCTGTTGGTAGGACTAATATTCTACAGCAGTACAGACCTTGACCCCAGGTTGTGCAGGAAATGTGTGTTTGAGACAGGAATGGAATTAGGATCTCTGAATCCTGGGCTATAACTTGCCACTTGGGGGAGGAAAAGAAGACAAGGAAAAAAAAAACACCACCACAGCATGTGGCATTGGATCCTAAAATAAATTCCAATCATGTGGGATGATAACAAGCCAGATTGCCAAGTCGTGTAAGTTGGCAGACTTGACTTCAGAGGGTCCAAATTACTTAGCTGGTAATTGCTCTTCAACGGGAATTTGGTGCTATGAAGTTGCACACTCTTAAATGTGTGGAGGAAAGTATGTGTAACTAGCTATCAGATCTAGCCTGCTTGACTTTCAAATTAAGATAATTTGTGTGTGTGCTCTGCAGTAGTACCCAGATATTCAGCAGAAGAGTATCTGCAGAATTTGTCTGACGTGTTGCAGTCACAGAAAACCTAAGAGCTCATCTTTAAGGTGCAAGTGCTAAACTGCTATATGCCGGGTTTGCATCTATAGTTTGCTACTTCTGTTCCATTTCTGTAGTGGCAGTGTAAGTTTTTGGTGTAGCTGAGGGCCCTGGGATCTGTAACTTGGCCCTTGAAGTGCTGGGGTATGACTACTATGCAGTGTGCTGGTTTTGAAAGGACAAGAAGACCCTGTGCAGCCCCTGCCAGATCCTGGTCAGCAAAGGTGGTAATGGAAGAACTCAATTTCTGTTACATGTGGATTTGACTATCTGGAGAATACTGATAATAAGATGGGATTTGGCAAACCCCAGAGCACTCTAAGGCTGAGAGGTACCTCTGTGGAACTTGATCGGCTGTAGCTGGTGTCCCAGCCCTCTAGCTGATGGGGCAAACATTGTCAGCTGCTGGGGAGAGCTTGCATTTTGCTTCGCAGCTGTGTGTGAGTCAGTAGTTGGATAGTCAGTTGCTTAATCTGTGCATGCAGTTTAGATTTGTGGACACTTCTGACTACTTAGCTCAAGGTTATTCATCTGCTGCTCCAGCCTAATGTGTAATGCATGGGAGACCTGCTGTTCCGTGAGCTCATTCTTAGCTGTGCATGCTGCCAGAGCAATATAATTTAAAAAGCTTTTAATGGATAACTAATAACTGCCAGGCACTTACAAGTAACTATATGTCAGTTCTTGTCTCCTGTATAGATTTTCCTGTTGTTTGAGTCCAGACTCCAATAGTTTGGACTGAACTGTTCACCAGACCCTGTAAAAGTTAACTCTGTGACAATTTTCCTAATAATGCACTACATGCCTGCCTGCAGAAGTAAGGCTGCAAAACTGTGCTGCCACAGGGCTTGTTTTTGTCATCTCAGCTGATACTTTTTTGCTGTGCAACCGCCTCAAATATTTTTTAATGGATTGAGGAGGCATAATTGAATTCAGTGCACTGTAAGTTAGTGGCATATGTGAGCTGGAAGGATTAAGGCTGTGCAGGCGGGTGGCCTTGTTCAAGAAAAATCCAATTCCGTTTCTGCAGTGAAAAGTTGTCAGTGTGTTTCCTATCCGAGCAGATTTTAAAAGGGAGGGGAGAAATTGTATGATTGCTATTAAGAGTTCAGGCAGTTGGATCAAGTTCTGTGAAGGCTGTTGTTGGGCTGGGGCTTGAGAATGGTGAATTTGGGTCTCTGGAAGAGCTCACAAAAGAATGAGTTTATACTTTCCTTCTCTCCTGGTCTCCATGTCAGCCTGCCACCTGGGAGAGGGAGAAGTAGGGGACAGAATGACACCAGGGTGTCTGACATAATCTGCCTTTAAACAAGTGGAAGTTAAATTCTTTGCAGATGGGCTGGTTAATGAGGGGAGTAGGAATTCTGTCCCCTTCAATTTGTCTTGAAAAATTAATGAATTGCTGGCCCTTTGGTGCAGATTAAGTCAACCTTCTGTCTCCTGGTGAAGCAGTAGGCAAGAGGAACAGCCTGGCTGAAGACCTGACCTGGGCTTTAGCCCTGTGCTTAACTTCTCTGTTCTACCAGGGTATGGCTTGTAAATCTGACAGGCACTGTTTCAAAAGCATTTGCAATTGCCACTGAAAACAGATACATCTGTCCATGCCATGTAAGTCTGGTCTCTAATTTTATGGGCAACATAAGGTAGGGCAGTACCAGTGTCTACACACCGCAGTGTAGGCTGCTGTCACAGATAGGTGACAAGCAGACCTGGGGGAAGTGCTGGTCCTCCAGGACCAGAGACTGATTTCTGTAGAGGACAGGGCTGTGGGTTATGTGCTGCCAGGCTTCCTCCCAAACTTCCTTGCAACAATTAAATACTGTGAAGGAAGACAGCCGAGTTCCAATTCTTTCCTACTTCCCCCTGGGGTTCTTGGTGGTGGGCTTGGTCTTACGCTGTGAAATTGGCAGTAAAGGCACAGAGGGGCACCCACACATACTGAGGTGCAGGAAAGATGTCCAATATCTCCATGAATACTGCATCCTGCCTGCTACTGCTTCATCTTAGCAGACAGTGCACACAGGATCTTGCTTATCCTCACTGCTGTACAGTGTGTCTGGGGGGTTAAGTTTGTCAGCTCTTCTGGCAGCACCAAGAAAATGAAAACAGTTTCTAAAAGGGACTTGTCTGAGACAGGCTGTAGCTTGCTGCAGCAGACAGCAGTGCTCAAAAGAGGGACGGTGTAAAGATGCATAAATTTTAAACATTAACACTAATATTTACATCAAGGACATGTTGACTATGTCTTGTGTGTCTTATTTAGTACTCTTCATTAAGACATCCAGGTTTCACTGCAATGATCTTTTCTTCTGAACCTACTTCTAAGACATCAAAGCTTAAGCTACTGTGTTGTCTCTCCAGTTTGAAGCCGGCCAAGAAACTTGAGTGGTGAATGTTTCAAAGGTAAATTCTTACTTGTGGTGCGAGTCTGTCAGAGTTGAAATTAAAGACTAGAAGTTGCATATGCCTTTCTACTGATGGGTTGTCATAGTGCAAAGTGATATTCGATAAAAGCTGAAAGGTATTTAAGAGTTGATAAAAGGGAATTTTTATTGCAAGTTGTTGTCATAAGAGCAGTCAAACTTCTAAGAATTATTTTTCTTATTTTTTTATATTCTGGAAGTGGTTGAAGGTCTAACTGAACAGAGCTCCAGCAGGACATTTGCTATGTTCAAGAGGCATCTCCAAGCTTAAAGCTTCCTACTCAGGGTGGGCATATCTACAGCTGCATTAAATTGAAAGTTAAAATTGTGAAATTAAAGCATTACACCCCTCTTAGGCCTTATACATGAGACAACCATCACTTTCTGAAGCTAGATAAAGTGTCCCAAAGGCTACTGTGGAGTTGTCCCCAAGGGGGTTTCTGGACCCTCTTCTGAAGGCCCTTGTTCAGGAGCTGAGCCACTGCCCACTCAGCTGCCAGATTAGTCAGTGCTGCTCTTGTGCAGAACAGCGTGTGTTGAGGCACCTTATGAGGCAGCACAGTATTGCAGAGCTGGTCTCCCTTGCCTCTTGTAAGGTCACTTGAGTAACTGTTTTGTTGGGAAGCCTTCCCTTCGTTGTTTGAATCCTGAGGCTTTCCTCAGTCTCTCAGCTTCGCTCAAACATGGGGTCCTGAGTCATGACATTTCTGTCCAGGAACTCTTCCAGGTTTTAGTGTGCTCTACTGAACGGCTACCAGTGCTTTCTTGTCTGACCTGCCACTCCAGCAGTCCCAGACTGGGAATTTTGGCCACTTAGCACTGCTACTCTGATCAAATCAAGCAGCCTGGCAATGCAGAGCTGTTGTAATGCCCAGCCTTGTACGTCATGGACTGGGACTTTCCAGGACAGATGGGTACTAGTAGAATAGAGCTGGAGAACTTTTCCCAGTACCATAACAGCTGCTTATTCTGATTCCTTGGAAGTAAGAGGGTGTTGGCCAGTGATTTCACCTCCTGAGCTCTGGTCCTGGACAAAGTAGCTACTTTGATTAAAAAGCATTGGGTTTCATGGCTCTTAAGTTTGCAGTGTGCCAAGAACAAGCCCTTGAGCAAGGAAATCCTGGATGCTGGAAAGCAGAGATCTGCTCACCAGTCTGTTGCCTTGGCCACAACACTGCTGCAGTTGGCCTTTGCCCTTGGCACCAGGCTCCAGATGTCTGCATCTCACTGTCACCCTGCAATCTTCTAGGGCATTCAGGAGGCTTCCGCTGCTAATAGTGATATTATGCCACACATTAGCTTTTATCGCTGCTCTGTTAACATGTTTACTGGAGTTGAGTGCTGCAAAATGCTCTGGGTTGCTAAGGGGAGGCTGCCAAAGCAGGCTCTTACAGCCCTGCTCTCTCACAGGAGTTGTTCTTGTTCGAGTCAAATACTGAATCAGGCTGATGGGGGAAATCAGGTCTTTGGGGGAAGGGAAACATAAAGCTTGTATGAATATCTGTCTTCAGTTGTTTTGCCCGTGTAATTGGTGGTGCAGATGCTGCTCCCTGTCAGCTGTGCCAGTTGTGCACACACTTGTGTGCTTCCAGCGGATGTGCTCGTCTGTCTGCCAGAGCTCTGCTTCATCTGACCTGCTTGTTCACGGGGCAGGCGTCGGCTCGGAGGTGTCCCCGGTTTTTGGCGGTTTATCTGTGTGATGCTTTAATTCCTTTTCGTAGTGCTTCAAGGGGACAATGTCAGTGTGGCATCAGGACTGAAGAAATCTGAAGGTTTAAGAGGCAAAAGGGACGCAGTGCATTTTGAGTGAGAACTTCCTCAGAGCAGGCGCGGGGGGAGCCAAGGGCAGCAGCGAGCAGGAGCCGTGCGGGCTCCGCGGCAGCCGCGGGCTGCAGCTGGGCGATGCCCAGAGCTTGTCTCAAGTACCTCCAAGGGGCTTTTTGACGGCTGCATAAATCCGAGCCAGCTCGCCCTGCTCCCGCGGCCCCCGCGGGAGCCGTCGGCATGACTCGGCGGTGTTGCTGATGCTGTGCGGCTCCAGCCCCGCTAGCTCAGCGGCGGGGGGGCCCTGCCCTGACCCCGGCAGCGGTCCCGGGAGGGCGGGCGAGGTGCCGGGCTCCGCCGCGGGGTCTCTCCTCCCCCCGCGGAGCGCCGTGTGCCGCCGCCAGGCCGGAGCGGGCCGCGCCCGGCGGGAGGGCGGCCGAGGCCCCGGGCCGGTCGCGCCGCTCCCCTCGCGCCGCCCGCGCTTTCCGGCCGCCGCTCTTTGCAGCAGGCCGTAGGGCGAGGGACGCGGCCGAGCCGGGCGGCGCCGCGCTCCCCGCAGCGGGACGGGACCTGGGCCCCGCTCCAGGGCGGCCACGCCGGGAGCACCTCCCGCCCGGGCGGCGGGGAGCGCTGATCCAGAGACACCTCGGCCTCCGGCCTTTGCCGTTCGTTTCGGCTGCTGGAAAGGAGCTCGGAGCGCTGGCGCTGACACTCGCAGCCCATCTGGGCCGGAGCTTACGCGGGTGCGGTGGGAGGGGAGACGCCCCGACCAGCTGCAGCCCCACAGAGTTGTCAGGACTGCGTGCCCCTCCGCTCCCGGCCCAGCCTGCCTGGGGAAGCAGCTGAGCTGGGAAGGTAGCAGGCTGCCAAGCATGTGGAGGAAACTCCATAACCTCTCATCTTGGGTGTTGAATAGCAACAGGCTTTAAAAAGCAAGGATGAAAGTGCATGTCTGTCTTCTTCCCTCTTTAAAGTGCTGTGCTCAGTCCTGTTGGACAGCAGATTGACAGCCATCCTGCTGTGGGCCCCAGGCACAGAGTGGTGCTCGTTATTTCCCCCAGCACACGTGTGGCACGACTCCAGTGGAGTCAGAAGCTCCTGTGAGCTTGCTATGGTGGAGCAAAGCAGAGCTCAGACTAATGAGGCCTCCTCAAATCAAAGGACAGAACTGGGCCAGCCATTTAGGTTGCTGGTGTTGTGACAGCAGTAAACTTTGAAGCACTGTCTGCTTTCTTCTGGCATTGCTATTTGTGCACTTACCTTTGATTTATTTTTTCCAAGGGCTCTGAATATCTTGGGTGCTGGGGAGGCAGGTCTAAAAATAACTTCAGAGGCTGGTTATTTCCAAAGTCATTATTTCTACTTCTCTCAGGTTTCTTTCCCTTCTGTAGCTAATGTCTTTTTCTAGTGCTGCAAGGTCTGGTTCATACAGAAAATCATGCTTTCTGCTCTCTTCTAGTTCTTGCTCTGTTAGCAAATGTATTAGGTATGAGTGATGGTATGTGTTCACACAGCAGGTGGATGTGGTTGCAGTTCTGGGTACCAGGAACACTGAGGCCAGAATGAACTGAAACATTTTTGGAGGGGAGAACACTAGCTTGTGAAGACTGGAGCTGCTCAGGTGCTGTCCTGCAGAAGGAAGTGTGCAGGAATGTGTGCATCTGCTGTTTGAACCAGCTGTAGTCACAGATGACAGTGGCTTGAGGCAGTCCTGTTGTCCCACTTCTGAGAAGTGTGTCACAGGATGGTTCATTTTTAATGGCTGGGTGAATCAGCAGGAAGCCTAGTCACTGTTAATACCCTAAGTCCTGCTGTTGCATGTGAAATAAATTTACTAGGCTGAGGTATGAGCTGTTGTATACAAAAACTCTCACTTGGATGGATTATGACTGAGAACTGCTTCTGCTGCAGTTGAGGGTACCTGTTAAATCTATTTTATGCTAATTCTTATGATGTGATGCTTCTCAGCATCACTTTTTAAGCTGGCGCAATTAGAGTTTTAGCTAGCTGTGCCCATTATCACAACACAGCTGCTAACCTCATTACTGCCCAGCCTCCACATACCATGAGCTTGCCAGTACTAGAGACCTGTGTAATTTGTTTTCTCTGCCAAGAGTGACATGCCTCTCTTTCCCATTGAGTCGCAGGAGAGGAACAGAATAGGTCTGCTAGCTGCAGCTCTGGGAAGCAGCTTACCCTTGAAGGTTTAACCACCAGTCGTGAGTGTGTTTGGTATTGCTGTGCTCGAGCTGCTGCCTTGGGTGCAGCTCTCAGCACTTCAGGGGGCCTGACTTCATGCTGTGGCTTACACCTTCAAGCTTGCTTTCTTGGAAAGTATACCCTAAACTTATTCGTGGACTGCTGCAGCTTTCAGGCTTGCTTGAGAAAAGAAAAAAATGCTGTAAATGTACTCCTAAATGTAGCTAGTATTTAATGGGCTAAATCTGTAGACAAAGTAGAGGTGCCTAAGGCTTAAAGCCTGATTGTGGTGTGCTCTAAACAGCTGCTCTGCCCTGGAGTCTTCCTACTAGCTTTGTGGCTCCTGGCCACTCTGGAGCAATACAGCAGTTGCCTTATCTCTGGGACTGCAGCAAGAGCTTCCTGATCACATGCACTGTAGGGTGGAAAGTAGAGATCCATCAGGGAGTTGGATTTGGCTCAACATGCCCCCAACAGCACGGTAACAATTTGACTTTGGCTAGCAGAGATTGCTTCTGTGTGTCTCTTACTGACTTGGAGATTGAAAACAGCATGTCAGAGGTACCTAGAGGGTCCAAATCTTGTTCATATCATCTATTTCAGAGCCTGAATGTGCTTTGTCCTTGAAGGTGGAATCTTAGGTGGCATGAGTCACTACGGATTGGCAGCCTTGGGTTGGTTTCTTTTGTGTGTTCTCCCCACACACACACGTGTGTGCTAATTGTAGCAAGTTGAAACGAGCTTGGGGGGCTTTGCTTGAGTGTGATGGGCTGAGAAGCTTCCTAAGCATGTGGGCAGACTACAGTGGAAAAGAGAACTTGACATGAGAGGAAAAATGATCTCTCTGATCCAGACTGTGCTCAATGTTCTTTAGAGCTGGGAAAGAAGCTAATGATATCATGGGTTTTCCAATCTAGTAGGGCTTTTCTTATACTTAGCCATGGTTTGGGGGTTTTAGCTTCACCTGGCAAACTAAAAGCAAGGTTTTTATTGTTAGAACGCTGTATTTTTTATAACAGCTTCTCTTATTTCTGTCAATTACTACAGTTCCAACCACAAAAGAGCTTTCTTGTTCTAATTGGCCTCCTCCTGTTCGTATTCAGTTGTGTTGCTCTGTCACCATGGAGACAATTGTGATGTCACAAGCTGTAGCATCACTGAAAAGTGGCTGGGAGGCAGTTGTTAATATTCCCCCTCACCCCATCCACCCTAGTAATCAGTAGCTGGGAGGAGAAAGTGGAACAGGTCAATAGGATTCAGGGAAGATAGAGCTTTCATGTGAGCCTGAATTACAATTGCAATTTTAAGACTGTTGCTTCAGTAGCAATGGCAGAAGAGGTACAACATAACCACTTTCTCAAAACTGTCTTCATTGCTGTGTCTTTTGAGCTCACTTAAATGGCAGAAAGCCCAAAATCTCTAGCTATTGCTGTGCTGCTTCACTTGAGCCCTGTGATGCTAAAAACCCAGGTACCCACTAGGCTGCATTCCAGTCACAACGTGATGGGCTTGGAGCTACTTGTGGCTGGATAACAGGTATACTAAGCTTCTCTGGCTAGCTCTGACATCAGTCAGAAAAGCTGATGTATAACCAGGGTGGCAGTTGGAGGAACTTTTTTGGGTCTCTTGCCTTTCTGACACTTCTGAGACAGCTGCTTCCACTGTGGGAATATGTAAGCACATAATGGGGTAGCTGGGCTGTTACGCAGTGAGATCATGAAAGCCAACAGGATTTGACTTGTATGACCTCAGTGGAGATGGTAACGTAGCAGAGAACTGGGCTTCTTTCATGGCTTGATTCTGCTCTTTGCCAAAATGCTGGGAACTTTTTCTTATTTTCTGAAACGCTGTGACTCGTCACTGCAAAGGCTGTGTGAGGATGCGTTCTGCTCTGTATGATCTCTTCCACACGTTCATCCTCAGCTTTATCTATTTTCTTGTCAGGGCTCTGGTTGAGAGCATGGCACAGTGTACTTGATACTGTGTCTTGAGCTGTAACAGCCTACTCAAATATTAACTAGTCTCCTCCTGATTAACAGGAGGCAGGGTGGTCTTCAGTGCCTGACCTAGCAAGTAGATAGCTAATGCTTTCCAATTATTTGTCATTTTTTTTATAAAGGGGCTTTGTCATAGCTATTGCAGAAGCACATTATCCGTAATTTTTCTGTTTGTATTAGTCTGATATTGGTGAGAGGGCATGTGGATTTTCCCTGTATGTGGGGTGTATCTGGGGCTCTGGGGTGAGATTAGGGTGCTCTCATACTGCTGGGTGGTGGCTCATCAGGGGCCATGTGCACTGCACCTGCACAGTTTCTTGGGCTTGTTGGAGTTGTAATCCGTTGGGGCTGGCACTTGCTTGGCAAGCACAGTCGTACAGCTTCTCCCTTGTGCTTTGCTTGTTTTGAGCAGCCTTGTATTCAGACAAGAAGGATCACATTTCTTGTAATATGGAAGCTGAAACAAGTTGACTTTTCAGTGTGAGAGAAATTTCTGGCTGTTTTCCTGAAAGGATCATTTCCAGCAGTTCTGCTGACAGACTTCTCTTCTTTTTCTCATTTATCTTCTGAATTGCTGGATTTTCAAGATGAAAGGCTAGAGCAGCTCATAGCATGAAGACAAAGTGTTTTTCACCTTGTTTGTTCCCTTGGAACCCTTGATAAGTGTCCTGTTTAGGGGAAAAGTGTGACTGAAAGGGTAGTTGCATTTGAATCATGTTAATTTGTAGTGCTGTTGATCTTAAAATAGCTAGGTGTCTGGCCAAAGATGCTAAAACCTGCTTTTTAACCAACAGTGGTTAAAAACTCTAGAGGGTAGGAAGTGTTTTAATTGTTTCCTGACACTGGTCATATCTGTCCTGATAGCTACAGGGGCTGTGGAGCAACCCACCCCAAGGCTAATTGACTTTTAAGACTTTTAGCCCTATAGTTACTACACTATGCTAGTGCTAGTTAGGACTACAGTTTGCAGGCAGATGTCATTCAGGAAAAGAGTTAAAAGCTCATCTACAAATTATGCATGGTCTGTAGCATGCTTTCAATTTTCAGTGTGTGTAGAAAACTACCTCATCTATGGAAAGGGTTAGATGAAGTTTCCCTTAACACAGCAAAACAGCTAATTCCAAAGTATTTGGAGATTTCCATTAAAGGCTATAAATAGATTGCTTCCTAGAAGGAAACTAGTCCTTCTGGTCTTCACTCATGGGGTTGTCTAAACGCAGTTAACCCCAACAAATTCCTTTACTACGTGAGCAAGTTGCTCTGAAATGGCTTATGATTTCAGAATAAGACTTGGCATGGAGTTCCTTATGCTCCAAACTTGTTTGTGCCCTACGGGGTTAACTGGAGGTAATCCTGTGGATGAGTCCATCTGATATTCTCAGTTGCTCTGTTCTTATGTCAGTGATGACTTTTGGCAGACTTGAATGCCAAGTATACAGATAATATGACCACTATATAATCTCCACTGTTAGGTTCTGAATAATATATTATATATAGTGAGCTTGTTAGAAGATGCTGTGTAGGCTGCTTTTGTACCCCTGTCTTTCAACGATGTGAAGAACCTGACTGAATTATTGGTCCTCTGTGGGGGTGCCTGGAAGCTCTTCTCCTTTCCCTGTTGTTACTAGTAGGTAACTCTTGCTGGTGAGGAATGGGGTCATCCAGCTCTGGAATGGGCTGAGCAGGAGCAGCTCTCGTGAGTGACAAAATCTGTGGGTGTTGCTTGCTTTCTGCTTGGCTGCTGCCACAAAGCCAAAGGAAAACGAGGTCAGTGTTGTGCTGCTTCGGGAAGCAAGAAGTCAGCAGGAGAGACCCCTCCTCTGTTGCAGCTGCAGATGCCAGTGCAGCAGGCTTCCTTGTTCCTGGTCTGCAGTGTCTGACCTGCTTCCACCAGCAGGGCTATACTGACCACCTTGGAGTTCAGTGCAGATGCTTTAACCTTTCAACTGCCTTGTATGATAGCCCCTTCCTTCAAGACTTGCAGGTTTCTTGAATCCCTCAAACTGGCTTGGCTGGCATCTATAATGTGATGAACTTGCAGAAGTAAAAACTGAGGTGCTAGCCAAGGCAGGCTGATGACTTAAGGGTAAGAACAGAAACCTAATATTCTTCAAATTAATGTGTTATTCTACTGAGTTCTCTGAAATTTAGATGTAACAGCACATGACTGTCATTCAAACAAGTTTGTAACTTTGTAGAAGATCATCACCTACAGGATGGTAAGCAGTATCCAAACTTAAAAGGGAAGAGTGAGTGGGCACTGACAACTTTTGCAGAACTCCTCTGCAAAATGTATCTGAGATATTAAGGGAAATGGTATTCCTGCCTGAAAGATAAGGTAGTGAAAATTGCTGCAAGTTTGTCTGGGCATCTTTCCAGCACTGAAGTTTCAGGCGTTCTTTCAGCAGCAGTTGGTTAAGGGTTGTGACATCAAGTGCTTGTTCAGATCGTAAGCCAACAGATTGGATGCTGCAAGTCAGGACCTCAGGATGAAAATCGAGTTGTCTTGTGTGATCTCTGATAAAGACTTTGAAACTAGAGCTGCCTGATCCTGTAGCAGCAACAGCCATGTATACTTGTTCAATGGTAAACAGAGCTCCTGCAAATACCACTCAGAGATGGAGGTTAACAAAGTATGGATATGTGCTCAAAGCAAGCTGTTAGAAAAGTAGATGATGCAGAGCTAGCAGATGCTCTTAAGTACATGACTAAAAGTGAAATTACTTAATATCTGAGAGCCTCAGGTTCCCATCTAGCTAAGCTGTCATGCTTCAGAATGATAGAACTTTTCTTGATGTCTCTTCACCTCTTAGTAACTTCTGGTCAGTGAGTGGCAAAAGATGAGTCCTTCCCTTTGCTTTAAAGAAAAATGCATTTGCTCTTTAAGTCTCTTGTCTATTATTTTTGAACCCTTGAGCAGCAGGAAAATACCTTTGTGAACCAAGGTCTGCACTTGCCCAGGCTATCTCTACACTCACATTGAGTGCCTCTTACTGACATGGTGTCACATGCAGGGCAAACACAAAGTGGACAAGGGTGGCACTTGGCTGCTTTCAGTCTTAAAGATTGCATTGTCTAGCCAGTAGTGACACACTTCAGGGATATGAATCACTTCTGTGTCAGTGGTTTTTGCATATGTGCAAAATCTCAGTGGTTTGTGCAACACTGAGAAACTTTAAAGATAGAAGGAAAGCATAGCTGGGTAGTGCTGTCAGATGCATTTCTTGATCTGAACTCCTCCTGGTGCTGAAAGCTGAACTGACAGTTTAACTTCAGCAGTGTTAAGACTAGCTGGTGTTTAATCCTATTTGCAGGATTGCAAGAAGCCTGCAGATAGATAGTAAGCTGGAAAACCTGCACACCTGGCCACAGAGGCAGTGTAACCTCCTGCAGTAAGTGTCCCCAGAAGCCACAACTTATGCTTAAGCCCCTGTCCAGATTTTCCAAGTCCTTGAAGGTTTTCATGGAGAGTGAGTGTGTGAAGGAGGAAGCTGGTCTGTGCTGGTTTAGTAAATACCTGTGTGTGCTGTGCAGTGACATGGGCAGATCTATGGTCATATATTCTGTCTGCTCTCCACACAGTTGGCCTCAAGTTACTAACAGCCTTTCTTATTTGAAGAGGCAGTGGATGCTGTTCACTTGGCCTCTTGTGCTGAGGTTCTCCAAGCCTGTTCATCCATACTGCAACTGATTTGTGCCCGATTCAACACTGCTCTTGATTGAATGTGGCTGCTTATGGCTGCATTAACTTGGAGCTCGTCTTGTGTAATGCATTGAGGTCCAGTGAACAAGGTCAGTAAGGCTGTGTTTTGCCGATTATTAGGCCTAGCATAAAGGACACAGCCAGCTTAAAGATGAACCAATAACCAAATTGTATTTGATACAAAAGGGTCAGTACATGGGTGAGTGCTGAGGGTACAAACAAGTCAGTCAGATTATACATAACTGACATCAATCCCACTGACCCCAACAACGACACCGCACAACCAACAATGGTGGAATAAATGGTGAAATGCAGTCTCCCATAGAAGGGACAGGAGACAACCGAGTCAACAAACCAAACACATCAGACCAAGGAAGCCACATACTGAATCTCTACACAGCCCACGTTTACAAAGGCCAGACCTGACTGGAGCCCAGTCCCAGGGAGGCGGGAGGTCCTTCCCCAACAGGGAACTCTGCACAGGGCATCCCCCTCACACACAGACACTGCCCCTCCTGCAAGGGGTCCCAGCTTTTATCCCTAAGGGGGACACCTGACCTTGGGTTACTTAATGCAGGACCCCTGGGGCTCCTTTACCCAATGGCTCTCCCTGCCAGGCCGGCTGCACCCTGGAGGGAAGCCTAAAGGCAAACTCACCCCCCTTTGGGAAGGGCTGTGGGAATCACCCACATGTCAACTTTAATTTGGGGCTTGGGGTTGAAACCCCAGAATTTCAGGCTGCCAGCAGAGTCTCTGGGAAGTGCTGACTGCAATTCTCAGCTCTGTAGACTGATCCTTTCGTTGATGCTTTCCTGCATCTCTCATCAGAGCTAGGGTTTTAATGTAGTTACAATCATAAATGTAGGAAAGAAATAGTCCAGCAGTATTTGCTGAAGGGGGGGGGGGGTAGGGGACTTTGCATGTTCTGCAGTGGAAGTTGTGTATATGGGGTTTCTGCAAGTTTCTGCATGTTCCAGTATCTAAAAACTAAAGATAGAATTCCTATTTCCTCCTATGGGTAAGATTTATGAATAAATTTCTTAGCTGGCTTTATGGTGAAGTCTCATTGATAAGACAAGTGAATTTTCCTTAGTAAAGAGTCTCTGTTAAGGAGGTCTGATTTTTCTAGTATTCATAAATACTTCCAGAAAGCAGGATGTTAATAGAACACCTGAAATGGTAGTTGGTAGCCTGTTAGGTATCAGAGCATGAAAATCTGGACCACTGTTCTCAAAGATAAAGGAAATTACTAAATTCAAGTGCTGTGATTTGAGTACATGCTGCTTAGAGTGCAGTTGCTTAACTGTTGGTCTGTTGAGGTTGTGGTTGTATTTGTTACCTTGAGAGGCAGCAATTGCGTGCTCACCTTGTTAGGCTGCACAGAGTTATCTGCAGGACTCACTAGCAGTAAGTGGAACAGTGATGGGAAGGGGGACAGATGATTCATCTTAACATAGGGAAACTTAGCTGTGGTTTTGGGTTTTCTGAAGTGTAATCTCCCTCCAGAGTTATAGGTTGTGCCTTCTGTTTTGGTCTTGGGTTCAGTTTGTTGTTGTGTTCCCTCGCACTTTCAGAGAGCCAGCAGCTCAACCTCCCTCTCTTGTTAAGGGTCTGAACACTCAAAATGACACTGGGACATCACAGGATGCCATCTGACTTGCCACCTACCACAACCAGACTGATTGCTTTAAAACTTCAGAAGCAATTACTGTTCCATGCCATTGCTCTCTGCACTATATTGCTCTCACACGTACCTACCTAATAGAAATTAATAACTGTTCTGTTACTAACTGATGATGATGCCAAGTTGTGTGGTACAGTTGGCATGCTGGAGGGAAGGGATGTGCCATCCAGAGAGACCTTGACAGGTTTGAGAGCTGGGACCTGTGCAAACCTCATGAAGTTCAACAAGGGCAAGGGCCTGCACGTGGGTCGGGGCAATCCCAAGCACAAACACAGGCTGGGTGGAGAATGGATGGAGAGCAGCTCTGCAGAGAAGGACTTGGAGGTGTTGATTGATGAGAAGCTCAGCATAACTTGGCAATGTGTGTTTGCAGCCCAGAAATCCAAGAGAAGTGTGGGCAACAGGGTGAGGGAGGGGATTCTCCCCCTCTGCTCTGCTCTGGGTCCAGCTCTGGGGGCACCAACATCAGAAGGACATGGACCTGCTTGAGTGGGTCCAGAGGAGGTAGCAAAGATACTCAGGGGGCCGAAGCACCCCCCTGTGAGGGCAGGCTGAGAGAGTTGGGGGGGTTCAGCTGGAGAAAAGGCTCCAGGGAGACCTTAGAGAGGCCTCCCAGGGCTGAAACGGGCTACAGGAAAGGGGGGAGGGACTTGTCATCAGGGGTGTAGGGATAGGACGAGGGGTAATGGTTTTAAACTGACAGAGTAGATTTAGACTAGATATAAGGAAGAAATTCTTCCCTGTGAGGGTGGTGAGGCCCTGGCACAGGTTGCCCAGAGAAGCTGTGGCTGCCCCCTCCCTGGAAGGGTTCAAGGCCAGGTTGGATGGGGCTTTGGGCAACCTGGGCTAGTGGAAGGTGTCCCTGCCTGGGGCAGGGGGGTTGCAGCTAGATGATCTTTAAGGTTCCTTCTGACCCAAACCATTCTATGATTAATGCACAGAGGATATATATTGTATATGCAACATCTAATGAAGGGTCAAATAACTTTAATGTTTTGAAGCTTCTTGCATCAAGAACCAAAGCTTAAGGCAGATTTGTTTGTTCTGGCAGGGGCTGCTGAATTAAACTGTAAAGCAGTTCGCTCCTTAGATTCCTGAAAGCATTCTCAGGTAACATCCTGGACTTGGGAAGTGCAAGATCATTTGCTTACCAGAGCCCATCTCTAACTTTAATTGCTGTTGTGATTTTTGTGTGTTCAGAATACTACATGTAGTAATGAGGACAGCTACTACTTCAATCTGGCTGCACAGGCAAAGGACAGAACATTCAAGAATATAACTTCCTGATGAAAAAAGTAGCAATCCGCTACTGGAAGACTTCCAGTGATTGTGTGAATTGATACAGTGCTAAAATTTCCCTTAAATCAGGCTCATACTTCAAGATCACTGCAGAAGTGAACAGAGTGAGATCAGGCTGAAGTCCTTAAAACAAATTGAAGGGTTGCTTTGGTTTGGCACTCAACTTCTCAATACATTCGTGATGTATTGTGTATTCGTGATGCTTCATGAAATTGCGTTGGGCATATATGTCTTAGCATCTGTAGAACTTGGCTGTAGTGATGCTTTTGTGCAAAATTTACCAGCTCATTCAAAATACCTGAAATGATTGTATCCAAGTGTTTCCTTCTGCACTGCCATAGCCTATGAACTCTCAATTTTGAACACAGAGCGCTTCTAAAACTCTCTCAAATGGAACAGTCCAGGGAGAGAGACTGTGCTCTGCTCCAGAGACATGTGTCCTGTCGGACTGCAGTTTTGGGGGGTGTGCTGTATTTCAGTTAGGTATGATTCTGGCTCTCAGGAGAGGTGGTTCTTAATTTTACAGAATACTAATATTTGTATTACAAACTACACATGCTTGGGTTCCTGACCTAGGGAAACCACAAATGATGTGATTCTTCTGTCCCCTACTGCATCAGTTGAAGGTTAACAATGCTGAGGTCCTGCAGCTGTTGCCCTCAGCCCCCAGGTGCCTGCACCAAGTGCTGCTGTGGCTGTGTGGGACCTGGTGCCTGGTCCTGGGCAGTGAGTTATGAGGTGGGAAGGGTGCACTGCTGTGAGGTGGAGGTGGGAGGAAAAGGGCTTTGGCTCTCTGACCTGCTTTTCTAGCCCTGCTTTTCTGTTCTGAGCTCTGCTGCTGTCCCTTGGCTCTGTTGCTGTTAGCCACAGTGGGGAGCGTGACCACAGTTTGACTGAGTTCATACTCTCTGTTGTGCTGCCCCTCTAATGCTGTGCTTCTGTATTCAGTGCTTCCTTTCATCTCACAGGTGTTGATCATGGTCTTCTGTCCATGGATCTCATAGACACTAATGCTTGCTATGTTAACTTGTGCAGAAGACCCTACCTTTAATGATGCTGAAATTCCTTGTTTTCATGTCTTGCTTTTTGGTGCCTGAGCTGTATGCGGCTTTTAAAGCACTCAAAGTAGTGACTCCCTGGTATGAAGCCCGCCAGGGTATACAGATCATACTGAAATCAGTAGGCTGCCCTAGCATAAATTATGTGAAAGTGATAGCCTGCTGTGTGTGTAAGGTGACTCAATTCTGTTGTTACACCCTTTCCCCAAGGATAAGGCATTTCTGCTACAGGGAGCAGGAGGCCCAGCTAGCACCAGGCTCTATAGCTTTGAGTCAGATCTCTGTCAATTAATGTGTTTCTACAGCTGTTAATTACCTCTTCTAACTGTCCTCATGACTGTGTCTGTTAGTGGCTAGAGTAGGAGGGGACAGTTCTGTGGTGCCCAAAGGAGATGGCACTTCACAAATTCTTCCAGGTGTCTTGCAGCATAAGCTGCTGCCATTGCAGACTCATGGAAATTTATTGATGGAGATGATGCAAGTTGCTCAAAGCTTGCAGTTAAACAACCCTGCGAGTGCTCTCCTGCACCCTCTCAGAGCCTACTCATTAATGTTCCCATAGTTAGGTAACTGGCCATGCATCTGTTTACAAAACAGTATCCAAAATAACTTGTTGCTGTTTTGTTACCTCAGCTGTACTGTGCATCACGGTTTCAGCTGGAAAAATAGAACTGAATCTGTTCCTGAAAGGGTGTTGGACATTTTTCCTTTCACTGCTTTAATGCAAACTTCTTTTCACTATCTCGGGACTTCGGCTTGTTGGTATGAAGCATGTCCGCTGTCATCTCATAGGCATCCTATATCTTCTGGATGTATGGGACAGTAATAGAAATGGAGCAGCTTTACATCCCTGTCTGAAGATCGGATTTGTTCTTGGTCTGATGACCGTGCTGAAGATGCTAGCCCTAGCATGTGAGGAATGGTGGTTTGTGTAGGAAGAGCTGTCCTAGCCACTCTTTGCTTGCCTCCCTATAAGGCAGAGGGTAATCCTTGTGCAGCTGGCTGACTCCAGCTGGGTGCTCAGATGCTTGTGGGAGCAGGCAGAGCAGCAGCCCTGCAGTCATTGTGGGGGAAGCAGGCCCCAAGGCAGCCCTGCATGCAGGTTGCTGCAAGGTGGCAGCTGTTTGGGTCCCACTTGTTTTGGGGAATGTACCAGCCCCCTCTGACTGGGGGTTAATGCACTGTTGAAGCTGGAGCAAGCAGGAGAGCTTCCAGCTCTTGCATGATTGGAAGACAGTAGAAATCAGACTCTTGAAAATTAAAGGCACTTACTTGGTGTTGTCCCACCTCTTCACTTGCGACAGGACCATTAACTTATCTTGAAAAGCACTTGGTTGGTTTTGGCCTTTGAAAGGCTGTTAGGGAGTAAAGGAGATTTTTCTCTTGTATAGTGACAGAACTGAGTTGCTTGTTTAGGTATATTGAGGAGGAAAATTAATTTCTGCAGTGTGCACTCTAGGTCTCCATTAACCTGTGCTGTAATGGGAGCAGTTTCAGCACTCCCTTTTTTCAGCTTCTTGACAGCATTTCTCCCTGCTATATCATTCTCTGGCTGACAGCAAGTTCACAGTGTTTCTCCTGCCTGCCTGCCTGCCAGAAGCCATACAGAGGGGACTTCTGGTAGAGTCATCCCATTCCACTGACCTTCATCTAAACCCTGGCTGAGACTTCAGAGCAGCTTTCTTCTCCTGAGGGATGGACCTTTGTGGGTTTAATTGCTTACTATGATTATGAAGTATCTTCAATCAGTATTTAGTGTGTCTGCCTTAACTCTTCTGGCATGGCCTAGATCCGGGGAACTTGACTGGTATCTCTTCCTCTGAAAGGGTAGCTCTGGTACATAAACAATGTTTTTCAGAAAGTGCTTTCTAGGAAAATGTAGGAGGAGGGATTGGACTGGTTTGCTTCCCAGTCTGGTATCACAGACATTGGGAGTGACCCCGAGCCACTCAATTGCCCTATCCCCTTATGGGCAATGGCAGGACCACTGCAGCATGTATGTGCTGGGGGTCTGTGCTTGGGTGCAGTTCACAGAATCATCTAGGTTGGGAAGGACCTTGAAGATCATCCAGTCCAACCGTTAACCTAGCACCGACAGTTTGCAACTCCACCAGATCCCTCAGCACTGGGTCAATTCTACTCTTAAACCCCTCCAGGGATGGGGACTCCACCACCTCCCTGGGCAGCCCATTCCAACACCCAACAACCTGTTCTGTAGAGAAATGCTTCCTAATATCTAGTCTAAACCTTCCCTGGTGCAACTTGAGGCCATTATCTCTTGTCCTGTCGCTTATTGCTTGGTTAAAGAGACTCATCCCCCCTCTCTGCACCCTCCTTTCAGGGAGCTGTAGAGGGCCAGGAGGTCTCCCCTCAGCCTCCTCTTCTCCAGACTAAACCCCCCCAGTTCCCCCAGCCGCTCCCCATCAGACCTGTGCTCCAGACCCTGCCCCAGCTCCGTTGCCCTTCTCTGGACACGCTCGAGTCATTCAGTGGCCTTTTTGGGGTGAGGGGCCCAAAACTGAACCCACTCATCGAGGGGCGGCCTCACCAGTGCCGAGCACAGGGCTCAGATCCCTTCCCTGTCCCTGCTATTTCTGCAGTTCAGACTGAAGTGACAATCTCCCTCCCACCTGTGTCCCTCTCTTTGAGGCCCTGTTTCCTGCTGTACCTTGCCATACTCTAACTGGTGGAGGGTCCTGCTGGCAGATGAACCCCTGGAGCAGATAGCTGGACACCTGCTGCTGTATAAGTTCTCCTGGAAGACTGTGCCTCACAAATTAAATGCTGCTCTAGATTTATGTCTACATGATCACAGTTTGGCTATTTTTGTCTGGTTCTTGTTTTGCAAGACCACTTAAGGTGACATTTTTCTGGACTAGCCCCTGGGCTGCTGCCATGGTCAGTCTGTACTGGGTAGCTAGTGTAGCTGTGTCCCCAGTAATCCCTTTGAGCTAAACATGGCAAAGACTGAGTTGGTGACTGCCCTGGAAAGCATTGCATCGAAAGACTGACGTTTCATTTGGAAGGGTAAGCTGCTGTTACTATGAAATTCACCCTACAGCCGGTCTTGGTGTTGGACAACTGGTATGACAAGGAGTGGCTGCTTGAATGCAGTAATGCCTTCCAAGCTTAAAATTGTTCCCTGGCCAAGTGTGGGCAGATGGCCGAGTAGAGAAATAACTCCAGCCTTGGGCAATCTTCAAAGTGTCTGCTTTGGCTGGGATTTTCAGAGAAATGTAGAAATGGCATTTTTCAGTAAGAGCTGATGACAGTGTACACACCTCGGTGTATGTGTGGGAGCAAGGTCAGGCCACTTCCAACTACTGCTGTGAGGTTGATGCCTTACTCTGAGGAGCCATTTTGAAAGTCCGAGCTTGTTCTCTCCAAAACCATTTTTGTCCTTGGTTGTGTGAGGAAGTCTGTGCAAGGAGCAGTTTGTTTAGCTTGTTCTCTCCATCCTGACCTTGCCAGAAGAACTTCTTGGCTCATATGCTTTAGAGTTGTCTTTACCTCCATGCTGTAACAGCTGCCTGAATGCTTGACTTTGGGCAGGGGGTGTGGGGAAAAGGGAAGAGATGGGTAAGGAGTGGTTAGCAGCAGTCCCAATGCCTGCTTGCTGAAACCCTCTGATCATGTTCTCCAGAGGACTGGTAGCACCAGCTGTTTGGTAGGACTGTGACTCAGAAGACCTCTAACAAAAAGCCCCTTAATTTCCTTTCTGGAGCTTTAGACTTGATAAGCTTCTGATATGTGAAGTAGGGCTGTTCCCACTGTAGCTGTTACGTTTGTTTTGTTACTTGACTGATGTTTTCTGTCAAACTAAGAATCCAGTAAGCCTTACATTTTTTTCCATAGCACCATTTTAGTTACTGTTTAGGTTACTCTGACAAAAGGCTTCTGTGCTTGTTTGGAGCAGGGACTTTGCAATCAAAAAAACCCCTCTGGGCTTTGTGCTGCCTGCTATGAGTGCAGATGCCTGACAGCCCTGTGAAAGTGCTGTACGTGTTAGGAGGGAAAGCTCAAGATGAACAGGAAAAGGCAGCATTGTGGATAGGCTCCTTTCAAGGCCATTCTCTGCTGCTAAACTAACCACTATGGAAAGCCTACTCGTGACATGTTTACAACTTTTTGGGCTAAAGAATAGCTGGAGTAGTGTATCAGCAGTCTCTCCTGAAGACCCATCCAGCTCTGGGAGATCAAGTGAACAGTGTTTTTCAGGAAGGTCAGATAGCTGTGCTTCAGCAAAACCAACTCTTGTAAACTGTCCCTTGCTGGAATAACTTCAAACACTCTGACTCAAGATCATTCTCATCACCTTCCTCAAGCTGCTCTAAATCAGTGGTAGTTACCTCCTTCCCACCCTCTCAGACAAAACTCTTCCATTTAGTGTTGTGCAACAGATGAGGAATAACAAAAGTGTCAGTGTTGAAAGCTGTTTCATCTGCTTGTTGCTATTTAGTGTTTACAGGTGGAGTCCTGGGAGGAAGCTTCTTGGAATATCCTGCAGAGCAACCCTGGGATTTTAGAGTTTGATTTGGATGGTGTTTATTTTGCAGCTGGAGCTATACAGCTGGTAAGTTGAAAGAAGCAAAGGGAGAGGAGATCACTCATTTGAAAACAGGAATAAATATAAGCAAGGTGGGAAATTAAGCCAAGAAGTCTTCTGGCACATAGCTTCCAAGGCAGGAAAAGAGTCTGTTCTGCAGTTGATCAGATTCCTGAAAGCAGCAGAGGATGCTTTGGTGTCACATAATACTTTTGCTGGAGACTGGGTTTTGCTGTTAGCCCTCCTTGGAAGACCAGGGAGTCACCATGTTAAATACAGAATTCAAGACAGCAGGTCAGAAGGGAGTAGGTCCTGAGTGCTATGGCACACAAAATGACATGACAACAGCATAACTAAGACAGTGCCTTCAGTTTTGTTGCCTAGAAACTGGATCTGTTAAATGGATGTGGTAGAGCTCTTCACTAGCCTCTCCCTTGTGTCCCTTTTCCAGTTAATAGTATTAGATCTTCAAACTACCATTATGGCAGGTTCTGCAAGATGGAGGCCCAGATGAATGTGGGTGTGTGAACAGGTACTGCATGCATGAATCCAGACCTGCTTCCTATATTTGTGGCTGAAAAGTGGTGGTCTGGGCTCTTAAATTGAAAGATTACAGGAACTCTTCAGGACTGAACCAGGAACTTGGTGTTTTGGACCCTCCAGTAACAGCAAACTGAGCTTCAAAGATGAAGACTTGTTGGTGGCTTGAAGCTACTTATGTCACAGATATTAGAGCCTCACATATGATTGGAGAAGTCTCTCAGTTCACTCTTGGGATTTGTGCTCTTTCATTTCAGAGATCGAGCCTGCACAGTGGCTCCTTTGTCAAATGGCCTGCTTGATTTCTGAAATGAAGTATTCCAGAAAGTGCTGGATTTATTCTGGATACCCCCACCCTTGGGAGGATGGGAGAGAAGGGACCATTGTTCTGGAAGTGCTTGTGATATTTGAAATTCTTAAGAAATCAAAGCTGGGGACTCTTGGCCTCTGAGAACAGTGTGAGCAGCGTCACTGGGGACACATGCTACCATTCTTTTACATACCTCTCTGGCCTTAGCTAGTGAGAAAGAAGAAAGTCAGCTTGGCTTTGTAGTATACATAGGTTAATTCATATGGGAGTGCTTGGAAATCCAAGCAATGATAACAGCTGTGCTTTTTGAAAGCTTTCTAGTATGCTACCCGAAAGGATTAGAAGGTTGGAATATTTGCTTAATTGCCTGCTCTGACGCTAAGGTCTTACCTTGCCTCTACTGATCACACAGGAGGTTTACAGTGTTGACTGTTCTGGTTGGTGCAACAGCTGACCACTGCCGAATTAAATGCTAATGAAGAGAAGGAGCAACCTGCTGTGGCTTTTTTCGCTGTGTGTTCATGTGATATTTTTTTTAATCTTATAACTAATGCCATGTTAAATCCTGAATTAGAATATGGAATAGCTTTCTCTAACATGCAAAGCTTGTGCTGTGCCTGAGCAAGTAGAAGTTTCCCAGCAATTCTGACTTTGATTCTTCAGTATTAGCATAATGTTGCCACATCGGTTTGTACATACTTAAGGGAGGAAATAGCTTCAATTGAATCTATTAAAGCCTCTTGATGATAGTAGCTTTCAAGATGTAAATCTTGGGTGCTGGCTGCCTGACAGAAAATGTCCAAGTGGAAAGACAGTCTGGACTAAGGGTTGGATTTTTTCATAGGTTGAGTAAGTGCAGGGAGATGTATGTTCAGCTAGATGCCTTCCCCATCTCTCTTGTGCAGAGGCTGTGTTGCATTGTCTCCTCATCTGCTGACACATGTGCTTTCTCTGGCCCTGTGGGTACAGGGTGTGGTTTGTTTTTAGCTTACAAAGAATTTCTAGTCATCTGGGTGTGTGGAGGGTTTTTCATAATGTTCTGGCAAAACCACCTCTGCTGTTGCTGGTGGCATCACTGAATGCTTGCCCTTGCCTAAAACAGCTGGAATCTCATCCTGTGAGCAAGTGAGAACAGCAGATGACAGCAATTCCCTGAATCAGGTAAAATCTAGGATATAGAATCTGAAAACTGGTGAAAACCTTGATGCTGAATAATATGATGGAGAAATTATTTTCTTGCTTTGAGGATTTTTCAGCAGCAGTTGTGACAATTTCTAGGTAGGCTAGAGAATTGCTGGCTGCTTCTGTTCTTGGGGGTGAAGCAGTTCCCTAGGAGCCCAATTTATATGAGGGGGAAACTCTGCTATTGCTGACATCAGTGCAGCCCTGTTCCTGTTATCACAGTCTGTGCTGACAAGCTGCTGGCTGCCATCAGTGTTTTCAGCACCCTCTTGGGCAGCTCTTCTGTGAACAGTAAGTATTTAAATGATACACTTAAAATAATGGTAACCCATCCACACTGCTTCTGTGACTGTGTATTGGTGGGAATATGCCAGTACTGCCCCAGCTTTTGCAAAACCTTCCTGCTGTTCCCTGAGCACCAGGGACCAAACTAGTGTCATAGGCCAGGTGTGATTCTGCTGTACTGGAACTCTTCATGTTCCTGCAGCTGTAAAAAGGTCCTGGACAAAAAGCGTTTGTCAGGGGTTACCAGGGTTACTGTTGGGCTAAGAGGATGGTCATGAAGCTGAAAGGAAGGTATGTGGGGAAGTACTGCAGAATAACTGTGCTGTTTATACGGTGCTGGACAGACAAATTCCTCTTTCTGAGAGGGCAAGCAGTTGGGTTGTTGCACTTTTTGCCCCTAAGATGGGGCTTACTGCCTGTACCTTGAAAGCTGGCAATGCATCTGCTTTGACATGTGAACAAATGCTTGGGAATAATGTGATTTTGTGCCTTAGTGGTCAGCATATCCTAAAATAGTAAGTTTGAGCTGTTGAGCTTTGACATAGACAAGAACAGTCTTGCTTTAACAAGTAGTGCTGCATGGTTTCTAGCCATATGGGTTTTTTTGACTGGGTGCGACTTTGAGGAGGTGTATTAAGATTCCCTGGACTTCTGCAGTGGCAGAGAAGCAAGTTAAAATCATCTGCATGTGCCATCTACTGAGTGATGTGGCATTGCATAAAGTGAAGTGATGGCAAATGGAAAACACATTTCATGCAGTGCATAATTAGATGGTGGAACTTATTTCTGCAGGATATCCTAGAAACTGTTAGCTTGGAGAAAAACTAATAAGACCTGCCTAATTAACTTTCCTAAACACTTTGAAGATTAATACTAATTCCCTCAGTGCACTTAGAAGCGGCTATGGTGGATAAGTGGAGGATTCTCAGTTATTCCTCATATTAGTGTCTCCTCTGAACACCTAACCCTGGTCTGTACAGTTTGCTGCGGTGCAGAGCAGCAGGTTAACATTCCCTCGTGGGGAAGGAGAGGGGAAAGCAGCTTGTGACCTATTGGCTAATTCATGCCTGGTTCACATTTATGCCCTAAATTCATGTGCATGCTGCCATAATTGTACACAAAACCTGCAGAAAGAGTGATGTTAAATAGGGAGAGGAGTACAGAGACTGGTTGCTATTGTGTGACTAATATTGTAACAGCCAGTTCCAACCAGTGCTCCCTTCATGGTCTTAGATATCCTGCGCAGTTCTTGCTCTCCACAAGACCTTTCTAATACAGACACTCAGGGCTGCAGAGCCAAAGCTGGCCTGGACAAAAAGCTTCAGTGTGCAGTTGTCAGGAGCAGACTCCCCAGCCCCTCAGTGAAGGAATCATCATTTTGAGACTGCCACAGAATGTATTTAAAAGCAGGGATGAATGGGGCCTGCAATAAATGCTATTTCTGAAAAATACTCTCTGGAGTGCAAGTCTCTAGGTATCTTTAGTTGCTTTTTTCTCTCTCCTGTTGTGCTACCAGATCAGTCTTGCCTCTCTAGTTTCCTTTCTGATGGTGTTAGAGCTACCCTGAGTGCTGCATTTGTGCTGTTGCACTGACAGGCAGTGCATGGTCAAAGTCTAGTAGACAGTCCTTTGTGCTGGGGCTGCTGCTGCTGCCAGGTGAGCTTTATATGCACACCTGGGTGGGACTGCCCAGCTCTGGATCAGTGGGATGAAGTGGATGCTGGTGCACTGAAGCATCATTAGTGGAAAGAGTTGTTGCTCTCCTCTTGTGGCAGCATCTCTGTGCAGCTTATATGAGAGACTGTGCACTGTCTTAGGAGCCTCTGGCTGATACGTGGTCCCTAAGCTGTGGTCCATGTACTATTGAAGTGGTCCTCATGTCTCCTGGAGCCCTGTAAGCAGTGGTGTGCTGAGCTGCAGGCCAGCTCTGCCGTGATGGAGGGAGAGGCTGTACCCTGGGTGGGCTCTGAAATGGTCCGTGCTCCTGTCTGAGTCTTGCTTTCTCTTATCAGATGTGAGATTTGGCACTGGCTGGTGGGGAAGTCCATGTGGCCTGTCCCAATGGCAGGGTCTGATGGAAATGTCTGCTCTCTAGAAAGCCTCTGCCTCTTTGGAATGGATGGTTCAGAGCTTACCCCCTTCCTGACAACCCTCTGGAGAGGACTAACTGCTCTCTGGCCCAGATGTGTAGGCAGGCAGGGTTTCCCTGCCTTCTCCAGGGACAGGAAAAGCGGCAGCATAGGTTCCCTCTGACTGTTGCTGTATGTACAGAAGGCCTTTTTCCTACCAGTCAGACCCTCCCAGGAATCCTCGCTCTGCTGCAGCCAGGGACTTGCTTTTTCCCCCTGTGCTCGCCATGACTCATGCCTGGGTCAGAGCCAGCATGGTGCTGTGTGAATGGAAGGATCCCGAGGCAAGGAGGGGGCTCGGGGGAGCTGTCTGCGCAGCCATATAGTAAAAAGGCTTCTGGGTGATGCAACGAGTCCTGCTGGGTCTTCCATCGTGGGGGCTCCTTGGCACCGTTGATACTCCCGCTTGGGTTTGCTCGCCTGCTATTTCTGCATCCCCTGGACAAAGGCAAACAGGAAGAAATGGTGTATCTGAGTGTGGCTTTAAAGCTAAGCTGGACTTCTGTCACTGAGAGCTTTCCACACTTGTGAAAACCAGTGACAGGGTTAGGATTATGCTTCTCTGATGGCCTCTGCTTGCTGTTCTTGCTGCATGGCTGGGAATTTGACTGGGGAATGCATGCATATGGTCATGGTGAGGAGACATCTCTTGTCTTCAAGCATGCCTCTGTAGGCTTGTGGACTGGTGAGGCCACACCTCCATTACTGTGTTCAGTTTTGGGCCCCTCACTACAAAAAGGCCATTGAATGACTTGAGTGTGTCCAGAGAAGCTGGTGCAGAGTCTGGCGCACAGGTCTGATGGGGAGCAGCTGAGGGAACTGGTGGGGTTTAGTCTGGAGGAAAGGAGGAGGCTGAGGGGAGACCTCATGGCTCTCTACAACTCCCTGAAAGAAGGGTGCAGAGAGGGGGGATGAGTCTCTTGACCGAAGGAACAAGCACCAGGACAAGAGGGAATGGCCTCAAGCTGCCCAGGGCAGGGTCAGGCTGGCTCTGAGGAAGGATTTCTTTGCAGAAGGGGCTGTTGGGCGTTGGAATGGGCTGCCCAGGGCAGGGGGGGAGTCCCCATCCCTGGAGGGGTTGAAGAGTCGGGCTGACCCAGCGCTGAGGGATCTGGTGGAGTTGGGAACAGTCAGGGGGAGGTTGATGTTTGGACTGGAGGATCTTCAAGGGCTTTTCCAACCTTGATGGTTCTGTGATTCCAAAGCAGACTTGGCTGGTTTAGTGGCTCTGCAGCCCTGGTTGTGCTGGTATACCTGTGTCAGCAGGGTCTGCTGGGGCCTAGGCAAGATCTGGTGGTAGGAGGAATTGGTGTCTCTGTTGCTGCCCAACTTGTGTAAGACAAGCTGGCAGTACAGGTGCTGGTAGTCCATGTGCTGGGGACTCTGCTGCTGGGATGGTTGAGTTTCCGGAGCAGGACCCTGGCCTCAGAGCCTGGTCTTAGTGGAGACTGCAGGAACATGGATGATGAGCAGAGATCCCAGGGCTCTCTGCACTTGGGTTCCCTTTAGATGTGTTACTTCACACCTCTTGGTGTGTTTAGCTAATTAAGCATTAGCTCTCATTAGTGGGGGTGTTGAGAGGGTGAGGACAACCTGACTCCCAGTACAGAGCAGAGGCTCTGTTCCTTTCACTTCATCCACTTTGTGGAAAAATGTGTGTGCCACCCCTAGAAGGGCAATGAGCCAGCAGGTGAGAGGCAAGGGGCCCTGTCCCTGGGAATCAAGCACCCTCACTCTCAGAGCTGCAGTTCTGTTTCTTCTGGGACCATGCTCAGGGATTTTCTCTTACAGTGACTTCAGGCAGGATGGTTACTTTTTGGGACCTTGGTTCTTGTTAATGAATTACCATCTTTGACAGGGGGGAGGAAAGGACTGCTCCTGCCCTGTGCTAGCTGGATTGGAGACCTGCTTGAGTCCCACAGGACAGATGGACAGCTTGCTGGATGTGCATCTTTGGAGTAGGGTGGAGTTGCCTATAACTGCTCCAAATTGCTTTAAAACCCATACTGAAAATTACTTTGGGGAGGGTGGGGAGAAATTAACAATGACTTCTAATACAAATAGAAGCCCCAGTAATAGTTGCTGCAGATGGGTTTGGGAGTGTCTGTGGCTGGCGTTCTCTGTAGCATCTGTTGTGTCCTTACTATAAGGCTAACTGTGCTGCAGCAGTCAGTGCTGAAAGGGGGAGATGACCAGAAGGCCAGCAGAGCAAGATCCTGTATTTTTAAAACCTCAGTGTTTTTGGGTTGGTGTCATCTGATGCTTCATGCCTCAAGTTTGTGACCTTCTACAAGTGTCTTTTTTTAAAAAAAGAGGCAAGCTGCCTTGCCTTCCCAGTGTAATAGTTTTCAGTGTATTGTGCTTATTATGATTTCTCTGCCAAACATTGGTATGAATTCCAAATAGGAGCATCTCCAAGAAGCTCAAGCTTCTGGTACATTGAAAAATCCAAATTCCCTCATTTAAAGAGATCACAACCCTCAGCCCTTCATGTTTTTGCTTCCCCCCCAAAGTATAGGGACTATGTCTCTAATCAGAAGTGGCTGCTGAGTGTTGTGCAGTCCCATGTGGCAGAGTACTGCCACTCTTGACCTCTTGCCTGCCTTATGCATTCCCCTGTCCACACAGCATGTTACTCAATGCTGTTGACTAATGCTGCAGCTCACCCTAAAGGCATCTGAGTCATGGGTGACTGGAGAACACAAATGGTTGTACAAAGTATTTTGTGGTGTGTGTTTATGGATGGAAGCTGTACTGTTAGTCTAAGAACACACAGCTGATGTTCAAGGAGACGCCTTTGCTTCTGTATTTGCATTGGAGGGGTCTTTGACTGTAATGTTTGAGGTCCTTCTCCTACAGATATGTCAAGTTCTTTTGTTTCAGTAATACACAGGAACTTACTGTGCTTGGCAGTGGTCAAGAAAGTGCAGGGGAGTCCCTTTTTTATTATTAATAGGTAGCAGATGAATATGTAGATGATAAATACTATCCTGCCAGCCTAGCTTTAGAGATCTGCAAGAGTGCTGTGACCCAGGGGGGATACTGAACCTGAACAGGAGCAACAGGTGATAAATCTTCAACAGCTCTGTGCTTGTTTGACCAGGACTTGCAAGTAATATCCCAGTTTGGGAAGCAAAGACCTCTTTGCACAGGTCTTTGTTTAATACTATAGCCCTTGCAAACATGGAAGCACTTGCTGCCCAGTGATGAGGAGGAGGCAGCTGTGTTAGCTTCTCTGGATAGATTGTGGTGGTGTAGGTGTTTCTCTTAAAGCTGAGAAGTTATTTCTTTTCCTTCTGGAAAAAAAATGCCAGATAGCTGAAACGTCTGCAAATCTGGTACAGTCTGTACCAACAGGGAGCTGAAGTATGGGTCAAGAACGTATGTGGGTTGGCTGGAGAGTGTTCCCAGAGGAAGCCAGTGTGCCTGAGTGGGAGGAATGGTGCTTGTAAGGGCGTCTCCCCTCTATGTGCTTACCTCACAGGTGAGTTGATACTGTTAACCACTTCCTATGGTTGTTTGGGTTGGGAAAAGTGACTTGGGTACAACTCTAAGTGAGGTCTGGTCATCTTCCATATTTGCTGGTAGGAACAGCTGCAGCTTGGGGTTTCAGGGTATGGCCCCAACTGCTTCAGTGGGAGAGATGAGCTGGCTGCCCCTCATCTCTCCTTGGGCTCTGCTGCAGACCCACCTTCCCTCAGTGTGACCTCTTTGATGTGCTCCCTGACATGACTGTGGTGCTCTTGCTTCTGGCTGGGAGTCCAGGGGGCTGGTGTGAGAGGGGTGCCCCATTGCGTGTGGAGAGGGATGGGGTCAGAGAGCCCAAGGCCTTGGTGTCTTTCCTGGAAACAAGTGTCTGCCTTCAGCTGGTTGTCTGGTGGGAAAAGCAACAGCCCACAGGCAGTGGGGTAGCAGTGGTCCCCTTGTCCCAGCTGTCACTCCAGCCATGCCCAGGCAGGCTGCAGGGCTTGGTGCTCTCCCCACTGAGCTGTGCTGCAGCCAAAAGCTGAGGACAAGTAGGGCATTAACAAGGGGAATGGAAGCTTGAATTTCTCCAATAACCTCCTTCAAAACTACTACGTGATTTGGATGTCTGGAGCAGGAGCCAGGCTGTCATGTGGCTGGGTTTAAGCAGGGAGGTGGAGATGCTTTTCCCCTGGTGCTGCTGCTTGGGAGGAGCGCCTGGAGCATGCTGTCATCTGGCCTGCAAGTATAGCCTGGCTTGTGGATCTCCTCTGTGATTATAAGGAAACAGCAGGTACTGTAAGCAAAGCTGAGGGCTGTGAGGAGCTGGTGAAGTGCTTGACTGTCAGAGAGCTTCAGAAGGGCTTTGCTGGGCTGGTCATTCTGTAGGTCTCTGCCATGGAGGCAGCACACAGTTTGGACTGTAAGGTGGGTGAGCTGCTCATTCTGGGATGCTGCTGCTGTTGGGGGTTCAGACTTCAGCTTGGTGGAGTGAGGACTGTGGCAGAAGGGCCCACAGCCCATCCCTGACTCCCCAGTTTAGTCATGGTCAGCAACATATTTCCCTGTTGGGTGCCTGTTTTTCTCTATGTAGTATCAAGGTGAGATTTTTTCTTTTTTTCAAAGATCAGTACTATAAGATTTATGAAGGAAAGCCACTGAGGGAGTAGGTATTTATAGCATTTCCATAAATAGTCTCTTTAAACGAATGCAGTCACTTAACTTTGCTTTCCAGGAGTGTGGTTTTGTTTAACCAGCGTAAAACTTAAAATTTCTTCAACACTCAAAACAGTCATTCTTTCAGAGCAAGAGATGGCATCTTCACATGGATTTCCCATCTTCTAGTTGGGGAATCCATGTGAAGAGTCCTATGACTAATAAAATTTGGGTAGGTTTCTCATCTATGCCTCTGATGTAAGTATCTTGACCTTCATTTTGCAGAATACTCAAACATCTTCTATACAAGCCAAATATGGATTCAAGGAGGCCTGTGTGCTGTAGCCATGGCCATAAAGGCTAGAAACATCTTGTTTTAGCAGAAAAAATAAGGTCTGAAGTGATTGCTGTGAACCATTAATAAAGATCAGTATTGTCTTCAGTAGCAGTTGTAACTGGGGATTGTTTTTACTTGGACACCCTACAAATAAAACATCCTGCAGTTCATTGTAGTTTCAGCCTTCAAGTGTTCTTCAAGCTGATGAAAATCAGAGGTCAGTCTGATTGGAATGTGGCTGTTTAGTTCCCTTCACTATTGAAAACTGCCTCTAAATGCAACTCCTTCCATCTGTGAGACCCTGTGGCAAACACAAGCCTGAAGACATGCAACCAAAATCTCCAAGGAGATAATGCAACTGATAGTGGTTCTCATTTGCTTCAAGATTATTGGGTTGTTTCATTTAAAAGACAAATGAGCTTGTCTTGTAGTAGGAGAGACTATTTCAGAGCATGTTGCTTTATGCATGAGGAAATGAGGTCATTTCAGATTTTCCCATGGAGAAAGGGGGGAATGCATGGAGCAGGAAAGTGATAGTCTGAGCCCTGCTGATGTTTGAGGGCAGTCCAACTTGCCTTCACAACTGACTGGCTTGGAACCTTTGAGATAATTTAACAAAAATGAGGATGGCTTGAATAGATCCTTGAAGTCACTGAAATGATTAGAAATATCACCAGCCTGTATTGAATCAGCAATAGCAACAAAATAAATGGGCACTTCATGCTAGATATACACTTGAGGGCAATTATGATATTTTAATCTAAAACCCAAATACCTTGGCTGTGATCTTGGCAGTGCTGCCAGGTACTGAGCAGGTGAGCACAGTCTGGTGGTACTTGAACAGGGGCCTCTTAAGGCAGTGCTGGATTTAATATTCTTTTGACTCCTACATTTAGTCTTTCAAGAAGCAAATGTCTGGTTCTCTGGAAGGAGAGGGGGAGGATCACAGCATGCCCAGCTGGTTTGGGGGTTAGGAGGGTTCTCCAGGCTAAGGCTCTGCAAACACACCTCTTCTGCCTGGGGCCACGTGAGTGGGTATTGCCCGAGCCCCTAGGAGCAGCAGGTAATGTCATGTGGAAGAGGCTAATTTGGAAACATGCTGCTTTCTAAAAATAATTATGCAAGTAAGACTATAAACAGACATCCCTTCCCACAAAAAATCAATCATCCACAGCACAGTTGTGAATTCTCATGACTTGCTTAAATAAGCCTTAGAAGTTCTATGAGCAGGAAGAGTCTAGTGCTGCAAAGCTGGAAGCTTGAGCAAAGCTTACAAATTTTCTTGTTCTTCTGTACCTTTTTGGAGTGTGGCTGATGTTCACAAGCAAACTTCGCTGATGGTGCTGCAGAGTAAGATGTGTACCTGTGCCAGCGTCCATGTGGATTGTAGTTCCATGTTACAGCACAAGCTGATTTTAAAATGTAATAGGCGATGACCTGCAGCAACTCAAGAGCAGATTCATACCCTGTTGAGCTGTAGCCCTTTGGAAGGGGTAAATCAGCAGCTGGAATGCCCCTAACTGGTGGGCTTGAACTCTGAGCCATGAGGGCGTGCTGCCTGCTCAGTTGGTCCGGTAACATATCCCTCCTACAGAAATACTGGGATGCTCTTGGCTTCCTCAATGTTTTATTTCTTCCCACAGATGCAAGAAACACTGAAACTTAGTTCAGACTTGTGTTGAGGGAGAAGGGCAGACTGTTCTAGATGGGCTGGTCAAAAGTCCCTGCTTTATGGTTGCAGAGGACTTCGGTGGGGTTAATTTGCAATTGCACCAATCAAAGCATCCTCAGTTCTTCAAGAGTCCTGATCTTTTTGTGGTTTTCATTTGCAGTGTTTCTTAGAGCTGTAGACTTGTTTTTATAGCTCACATAGTCAACCCTTTGACTACCTGTAACAGGGGTGGTATTTTGTTGGTACTCTATGGGGTTTTTTCTAGCAAAATCTTTGATGCTCTTCAGCTGAACTGAATGGCATGAAAGGATCCCCAGGAACAAGAGAAGGGGATGTTGCAGTTTCCCCCTGTATATAGAACAGCACAAACAGTATTCATCCTGTCTGTTGGTAGGTGGAAGGATGAATTTGGATCTAGTTTATTGACCCTGAACACTGCTAATCTTCCTCAGGAAACTCTGCTGCTTTTCTGTGCTGATGTGTTGCCCTCCCCTTGTTTTGACTGGCTGCAGTGCTTGATATCAGATACCAATTGATTTACTTTCCCCAATTACATTACAGCCCAGTGGGGTGTAAACAGCAGCTGGGAAACTTGAGCCGTGCTCCTGGTAAACATGAGAGCAAAACCACCACCCTGTTTTGGTCTGGCTCCAAGTGGGATGGTGTCACAGAGGCTCACTTGGGTGGCAGGGGACCCTAGGCAGCTGGGGTGCTGGGGCTGGGCACTCTCCCTGGAGAAGAACAGAGGCTGTGTGGAGTGGGAAAACAAGGTATTTAATTTGAGGGCCATACTGACGTGCTTTCTCCACTGCCAATTTGGGTGGCTCTTGCTTGTCCTAGATAATAGTCCTGGTACAGTAACACAAGGCAGCATGAGCACCCTGTGTTTTGGTGGTGTAGCAGCAGTCTGACAAGGGGTACTTCTGCAATTGTTCTGTTCAGGCTGCTCCTACACTGCTCTGTTGGAAAGGGCTGTACAAGACAGGGCATAAGACTTGGCCTAGAAATTGCTGTAGCTATTTAAGATGGTGCTCTCTGGTCAGACAGCCCTGGCAGAGTGACTGTGTGGGCACTTCCCATCCGTGGGGTGCCCAGTGCCTGCCTTCTCTGCAGCTGGCAGGGCTCTGGCCGCCTGCATCACTGGCAGCGTGTGCCTGTGCAGCTTCACTACGGAGGGCAGGATGGTGCCTGAGCACCCAAAGACCTGGACTGCTCTCGCACTCTCTAGTGCAGAGCGTATATGCAGTTGAACTTCCCTCTGTCCTCAGGAGCAGTGTCCTGCACCCGGGGCTGTTGGTGGCAGATGAGCTATTTCAGCACGCACCTGCGAGGCTGTTCAGCTGTACAGCCAGGGAATTTTTCTGTAATGGGGCAAAGCTCTTGTAGCTGTGCTCACACAAGGAATGCTTCCCCTGTCTAGCAGGCTGTGCTCTGTGTAGTGTATAATCAAGATTTCTGCTGTGAAGGCAGATAAACATCTGTAACCAGGAAAGTTTTAACTTAACTAAATCTACACCTCAGGAGGCTTTTGGGGATGTGCAGCAAAGAACATGGGGAAAGAGAAGGAGCAGTCGTGCAGTGACTGTTGCTTTAGCACCTCCGTGACTTCTGCTGTGCTGGCAGGTTTGTACGTTTGTACAATGAACCAGATGCTGTAAAGCAGCTTCCATGGGCAAAAGTCAGCTCTGGGGTGTAGTTCAACCTCTGCTGGCACAAGTGGTGCCATCTAATCTGGTACCTCTGAGGAAGGCATCCCAGTGGCAAGCTTGACTTTGGAGATGCTAAACACTTCTGAGCTGGTGCTGCTCAAGTATCTGCAGCAGGTTCTGCTGCTGTCCTGAGCACAGGGGCTTCTGCTCTGCATGGGGAAGGTGAGGTGGGACTGCCAGGTAGGATGTGTTATGCCTTGGAGTGGGACAGCGTTATATGTGATAAAGCTCCTCTGCACACCATGAAGGGGCTTGGAGACAACAGCAGGAGCGGGAGCCCAAATCCTACTCTGTTGGTACTGGGGTACTCCCAGCTCCACTGCAGAGGCCATCAGCCCATCACAGGGACAAGCAGGTACCCACAGTGGCGGGTGGGACCCCAAACCAAGAACCCCTGAACACTGACCACCCTGTCAAGGCCCTTCCTGGGGTCATCCCAGCAGAACCTCAGCCCTGGTGTCCCCAGTGTGACACCCACCACCATGAGCCATGGGGAGCAGCTCTCCAGATCACCTTTTAGACTAAAAGGGGTTGCTGCCAAGGCCTGGTACAAACTACATCATGCAGAGGAAAAGCAGTTTGGGATTGCATGGGGCTTAATGAGATATTTAGGGGATGAACCAAAGGTGGGACAAGAAAGGGGAGGAACAAGAGTGGGGAATACAGGGGTAAGGGGATAAAAGGGCTCAGTTGTGTGTAGGTAGGTGGCTGGTCAGTATGCTTCTGTGGCCATGCACTGCCCAGCACAGTCTGTCCTGTCTTGGACAGCAGCTGGAGTAGGACTTAGGCCTCAGGGGCTTGTATGTCCAGGGGTCAGGAACTGGGCAGACTGAGTGCAGCTGCTGCAGGATCCACCTTGTACATATATTTTCTCTAACAGACTTCCATCCTGTCAAGCCAGAGACAGAAGCAGGATGAGTCCATTGCTGGGGTCTGCATTCACGTGGGTGCTCTTCTGTGATCTGTGGCCAGCCATGTGTATATACGTACATGTAGTGGATACGTGTGCTCTGGATGTCTGCTGGGAGCACATCTTCAGCCTTACTACTGGCCAGATCTGGGGACATTGAACAGCGGCAGCCTCACTGCTCTTGGGTTGTTGCATCTAGATGATGTGTTTTCCTCTAATGCATAGCAGCGAGGTTTTTAAGGTACTTCATAAACTCTTGTTCCTACCATCAGCATCTAACAAATTTTATGGCTTCTTTCCATTTTTATAGGAAAAAACACCATCCTGGTCCAGACACTGAAACATGTCAACTGATGGAACAAAGAGCTGAGACACTTGGCTGTACTAGGACACTAAAACATAGGGTTTAGCCAAATAAAAATTCCCCAACGTGGAGGCTTACACCTGCCAAACCCTGTAGCATTCTTGGGAGGCTTTTCTATACCTCTTCTCCATTTCCAGCCTTTCAAACATCACGGTATTCCTTTTGACTTCTTTTGCAAGCTAGCTGGCTCTGCCTTCCGCTTCCCCTTACGCTTTGGTTTGGGTTACCCAGTGTGAGCTGCTGGCTGTAGGCTGTTTCTGCATTTCTGCCTCCAGCTTCCACTTGGAGGCTCCTCTTGGATGTTGTGACTGACCTGCTTTTTCTTTCTCTTCTACTGTATCTCTCTCCCCAATCTGTCTTTTGCATTCTCCGTTCTTCCCACCTCCATTACTGCAGGTTCATCATGCCTAGTGGCATATAAAAAGACTCCACCTCCTGTCCCACCTCGGACCACATCAAAGCCGTTCATCTCTGTCACTGTGCAGAGCAGCACTGAATCGGCGCAGGACACCTACCTGGACAGCCAGGACCACAAGAGTGAGGTGACCAGCCAGTCGGGACTCAGCAATTCTTCAGACAGCTTGGACAGCACCAGGACACCCAGTGTGACGAGGGGAAGCGTCGTGACTCCAGCAAGAGAGACTCCAGAGTTACCTCAGAAAAATGCAACTTTGAAAAGTGACAAAGGGACTCTGACTAGCGAAGAGCCTAAAGTGGAGAATATCCCTAAAAGAAAGCTGTCGTCTATAGGAATACAAGTATGGAACAGTTTGTTCTCCTTTGTCCTAAGGAATGTCCTTAACCCATCCATTTAGCGTGTGCATTTTGTGTGACCAGGTGTGCATCTGAACTCACTTAGAATAGCACAAGACATTAACTGCCTTGTCAAACTAACTTTCTGTGTTCCCAGGGGTAAAATACAGCAGAAGTTTTCCATAACAGACCAGAAAGAACTAAGTTCTTTACAGTACAAAATTAAAATGTTTCATAAAGCAGTGGGACCATGTTAACTGGGTGAGTCCCTCTAAAGAAGTCTTTTGCTGCTCGGATGCCAACACTGAGCCTGTGCTCTGTACTGTGTATTACTTAACATCAATCTGCTCCTTGTCCATCATGGTTCTGGGGACAACTTTCTTCGAGAGGTGGGCCCTTTTACTTGACATAGCATGGTCTGCTGCAGTGTGAAATGCTCCCAGGGCCATAGGCAGGAGGAAGCAATTCCTTGCTGTCACCTGTTCCCAGCAGGTTGCTGCTTCTCTTTCTGGAAGCATTTTTAAACTCTGTGGGAACTGATAGAAATGAGTTGTTGATTATATAGTCAAACGAGAACCCACTGAATAGTGTAAGTCCATGCTTTATTCAGCTAAACATAAGTCATCTGCAGTTGTATGCTCTTCCTGCGGACAAGATTTCCCAGTTACAGGTGGCTGACTGCTCCGAACCCTTGTTTTGTCCCAAAGGGCTGGTTCAGTGCTGCAGGCTATTACCTGCGGAGAGGAACCTGAACATTTGGGCAAGTCAAAATGCAGGATCTGTGCCTTGAGCCACTGTGTGTGTGTGCACCAAGTAAGATCTCCGTAAGGCTAGCAGGCCTGTTAGGTACATGTGGTAGTGAGGGCTTTTCTGCAGTGCCAGTGGGGCAGAACACATGCTGAAAGGGCAGCAAGGCAAGAGAACTCACACTGAAGAGGCTGACTGCCTTCCTCTCCTCTTCCTTTTCTGAGCTGGTTCCCAAGCCACCTGCTCCATGGCCTGGATTTCCTTCCTAAAACCTTCTAACCCTCTTATCCAGAACTGTGGAGGGTATCAATCCCTGTGAGAGAGGAAGCTGGGTTTTGCTGTCAGTCTTAATCAGATCACTGCCCTCTCTTGAATCTCTTGGCCTTTGCTTTGGTCAGATGCCACAACCATGCAAACAGTGGTGGATGGCATTGCTGAGTGCTCTTAGAGCAGATATCTGGCAGCAGCCTGGCAGGATACAGTCCTCATCCCTAAGTGGAAGCAGACCTGAGCCTTGTGCCTCTCCTAAGACAACCCTCCAGTTGGTGTGTGGTGTCAGCATGCTGTGTGTGTGTGCAGCACTCCTGGTGTACTAATGTGAATTCCAGCAGCAAGTTCTTGTGTCTGTTTTTGTCTGTATTTTTTTTGTTTAATAAGGTTGACTGCCTTCAGCCAGTGGCAAAAGAGGAGCCTCCTCCACCAGCCACCAAATTCCAGTCCATCGGGGTACAGGTAGAGGACGAGTGGCGGTAAGTGAAAGACGCAAGCTTTTGTAGTTTCCTTTCTTTTAAATCGCACTTCCCCCACTTTTGCTTAGACCTTCTTCCCTTCTTTGTTCCAATATGAGTGGTGTTGAATGGGGGCCCACGGAGAGCTCTTCCTCCACAGCACATACCTGCTGCAAAAAGCACTTGTTTTGTAAACAGCCAAATCAATGGGAGTTTGAAATTAAAAGTACAAGATGTAATTATAGATGTGCGTCAGTCCTCTCATCTGAATGGCCTATTGCAGTAAGCAGGCAACCTTATAATTTTGTCTGTCTGAATGTATGGTGTGTGTTTGTGTGTGAGGAGGGGCAGGGCGGGCAGGGTGAGGCTCATCTCCAGGCATAATAAACAAATGCATTTCACTGTCAGTGTGTGAGGCCAGCCACGTTGAGTTCTGCTATTTAATGTTTGCTTTTGATCTCTCTAGAAACAGCCACTCTCGCAGTATGTCCTCCAAACAGGACACAGACTCTGACACACAGGAACCTAATAACTCTAGCTGTAAATCATCTGAGAGAAGCCTTGCTGAGTGCCCCCAACACAACAACTCTGTTGGTGTTGATGCCACTACCAGGCAACCAGCCAAGCCCTCACAGATTAAGAGAAACCTCTCCTATGGAGAAAACAATGACCCAGCCCTTGAGCCTTCCTCTCTCCCTCCTCCTGACCCCTGGCTTGAGATGTCCTCCACCTCGCCATCAGAACCCACACAGCCAGGAGCCTGCCGGCGGGATGGGTACTGGTTCCTGAAGCTGCTACAGGCAGAAACAGAGCGGTTAGAAGGCTGGTGCCGCCAGATGGACCAGGAGACCAAAGAGAACAACCTCTCTGAAGAAGGTAGGTGTTGTCTGGTGTCCAGAGGCTGACTGGAGTAGCCTAGCAGCTCCTTCCTTGAGAAAGAGTTGTAACTGAGTGTTGGATCAGCTTTCTGCAGTTAAATTGCTGATAGTCCCAAGAGAGACAGAACATGGAGATGAGTATGGGACAAGGAACACTTTTTTTCTTCTTTGGAAAGGATAAGGTGACTTCCTGTAGCAAATGGGGTAAGAAGTAATACTGTGATACAGTGTGTAAGACTTGCAGGGGATGGTGCATGTTCTTGGACATTCAAAACTGCTAAAAGCTTAAATGGATTGCTTTCAGGGAGGCTGTATTCAATCAGGCAGGTGAAAGCTTAGTTGGCAGAACGCACACGACTTCTGGGCTTGTTTGATCTGTTGAATCTGTGGACTTCACAGCAAAGAGGAGGTTTCTTCATATGGGAAAGCTTTGTGCTAAATACACCAAAAGCACATGCACAGGGAACACAAGCAACTTGATTTTATTGGGTTCAGTCCCAGTTGGGTTGTTCAGTTATTTTCAAATGAGTTGGCAAAACCTTTGCTTCTTGCAGTGGAAATCATGCCCATGGTGCATACAGAGTGACAGAAGTGGGTGACCAGGCTGCAGAGGGCAGAATCTTTGTTTTGAGTCTGATTATTTTTTTAATATCTGAGAAAGGTGAAATAATGGTGAGACTCAGTTACAGTTTACTGCTAGGGCTTGGGGGAGCTAATCTCTAATCCTGTTGCTCTCAAATGCTGCACTAGCTGCCCAGCCCTTCTTTTGCCTGTGGCAAGAGTGCTCTGGCAAGAAAAGACACCAAGGCCAATGTGGCATTAATCTGTGACCCCAAAGAACAGTCTCCTAGTAGATTCTGTAACAGAACTTAGTGAGTATGGAGAGAGCCCAGTTTACACTTGTCCCATCAAGATTGATAAACATTCAGAACTGATTCAGTAGGTGCAGCAGCAGACCAAAGAGAAGAGGAATCAGTTCATCCCTGTTCACAGTGTAGCTGCATGCACGTGGGTCTCTCAGCTGTGCCTTTGGAAGGGGAAAGCCCATACAGTGTTTATCCATTAATGAGCAGAGGAATGCTGCCATGCCCAGAGGCTTCTTGGAAAACCCACTAAGAGCAGCATAAAGCCCTAGCCTGCCAGTATTAATCACTTCTGGTAAATGGAGGTTGGAGACAGTTTTGCCCCTTGCTGCCTTCACCCTGTGCATGCGTGGAAGAGCAGGTTATGATCTGCAATCAGGTGCCAGCAGATCTGCTCAATGAGATTGTGCTGGTGGCTTGTCTGATAGGCTGAAGACAGTTTAAGGTACTTTCTGCTAATTCTGATGTTGTTATTCTCAGTCTGGCCTGCTTTTGGCCTGTTCTAGAAGGAGTAATAATAGATGGCAAAGACAGATGCAGATTATAGTTTCAGTACATCTTCTTTCCCTGAGAGCAGTTAGTTCCTTGGGGATCTCTGAAACACCTTTTCTAATGAATGAAGAGTCTTTCATTGTTCCATAAACACTCATTCATTGCTGCATTTAATAGTCTGTTCAATTGAGGTTTAATAGACTGTTCAACTGAGGTTGTGTTGGTTTTTTTTGTGGTTTTTCTTTCTCCCCCCATAGTCCTAGGAAAAGTCCTGAGTGCAGTGGGCAGTGCACAGTTACTAATGTCACAGAAGTTCCAGCAATTCCACGGCCTCTGTGAACAAAACTTGGTGAGTCTGGATCTATTTCTTCTGGTTTTTGAGAGGGGGGATGTACCTGTTTCAACAGCACTACAAGAACATGGTCAGGCATTAACAAGCTACTGTCACTGTAAAAAGAAAGCCAGTGCAGCTGTAGCCTACAGCCTGACCACCATGCCATGCTGCTGATTTAAAATGGCAGCTGAGCCAGTGGGAGGCTGATTGCCTCAACCTCTCTAGTGAACAGGCAGTGCTCGAGCTGTGCTCTGCTCAGGGATGAGTGTTTGCAGTTCCTTTTGGTGCTTACCTGAGCACAGAGGAATTTTCTTCAACTGCTACTCAGGGCATGCTGAATACACTGAGTCTCTCTGTGGGTCTGAACTGTCAACTCACCATAATGCTGTGTGTCCTGGAAACTACCTCTTTAGAAGTAACAAGAAAGGGCTTTTTGAGGTGAACCACTGAGGTTTTGCCAAATAGGGAGGAATGTTTGGAAAGTCTACTGTTCATCTTCAGACGTGCTTGCTTTGTATGTAGATTAAGTAGATGGTAAAACTGTCCCAACAGGATTGTCCCCCACTGGTCACAAAGCACTGTTTGAATCTGATCCCTTCGAATATAATGCAAGGTTTTGCCCTCGCTGGGAGCTGAACAGGGCTAATGTGGGGATGGATGGGAATCTGTTTTGTTTTTCCCCTCAAGCTTTATCATGGTGTAGATTTTGCAAACCTTGGAGGTGGATTCCCCTTTACTTGCAAGAAAAGCCTTAAAGAAACTCGGGAAGGAGCAGGGGGTGAAATGCTGAGCATCTGCTTGCTGATCTCTGGCTGATCACAGCTGAGACTAGCAGCAACACACTAGCTGCCAGGCTTTCAACAGAGCTTTGTGCTGAGGCCTCCCTTTGACACTTTGTTCTGAGTTGCTCGGATCTGATCCCGTGCTTTCCTTAGACAATCCAGGCCTATGATAGCAGTTCAGATGTTTCAGAACTGGGAAAATTGTGTTCTTGGAAGAAACAAGCAATTTAAAATTTTTCAACCTAGCCTGAGAAATACTGATACTTTCAGATTGGGGGGGTGAGGGGTGGGGGTTGTGTAGCAAAGTAATTTAGCTCATGAAATACATTGGCTTCTTTGGATCACTGTACACTGGTGTGCAAGTTCTCCAGATGTTGGAACTGTGCTTTGCATTATGTTGTGTCTGTTTCTGTTACTACCCACCCTGGAATCAGGATCCCTGTGTAAGAAACCAGTGTTCTAGCTCTGAATCACATGCTGGGGACCTTCAGTTGGAGGTTACTGCTGTGGGGTTAGTGCTAGCTGGGGAAGCCTTGGGGAAAACGGGAGCTAGTGCTTTCTGCTACAGAGAATGTCTTTTTTGGGATGCTTTTTCAGGCTCCTATAGGAGAAATACTTCCTGATCTTTGCAGAAATAGTTTTGACTGTAAATGATGGCATTGTGTGTCCACATATTTAGGGTTGGTGTCTCATATGGGTTCTTGACATTTCAGTTGTCAGGCAGGTAGACTTAACAGGGGTGAATATGTAGGCTGTGCAGACTGCTCTGCTTGTCAGGAGGGCTTATTGTTTCTGAAAGGCTTTCTTTACACTTTCCCTTCTAGAACCCTAATGCCAATCCCAGACCCACAGCCCAGGACCTAGCTGGGTTTTGGGATCTCCTGCAGTTGTCCATTGAAGACATCAGCATGAAGTTTGATGAGCTGTACCACCTGAAAGCTAATAGCTGGCAATTGGCAGAGACACCGGAGAGAAAGGTGAGTGTGGGGCAGTTGAGGGTGGCCAGAGCACCTTGTGGGGCAGTAGAGGGTGGCCAGAGCACCTTGCAGACATTTCAGGTATCTGAGATTTATTTGTGTCTGCAAATGGAAGATCTCTAGGGCCTTTGCCATCTTGCACGTGTGCAGTGTAATCTCACAGCCTTGCAATGCACCGAGACCATTCCTCTTGAGTAATAGTGGAAACAATTTTGTACAAGGGGAAAAAGTGTTAAAGATAGAGAGAGACCAGAGTGATGAGTGGTGGTATATGCTTAAAGCAGTGGTACAGAGGCCTCTAGTGTTGCAAGCACTGTATGAATAGGTTTTAAGTATTCCTGGTGTCTGAGTAGTATAAAAAACACCTACTTGAACCTTTTGAAAATGTAGCACAGGCTGTGTCCCTGGGCCAGGCTGCCTGACCAGACGTGAGGGTAGGAAGGAGGACTATGGCTCTGGGCAGGGTGGCATATTGGAATTCTGCAGTTCTGGATCAAGTTCAGTCTTTGTACTGCCTGTGCTGTGCTCTGACATATAGTTGGGCCAGACATGGTCTGCAAACTCTAGTCCACTTCGCAGAAGGCCTCTATGCCATGAAATGCAATATGGCACATTTCTAGAAATTGGGGAAGCTGATTTTGATGAATGTCTTGCTCAAGAACTACTCCTGCTGCTTCTTCCTGACACTCTGCCTCACTGCTTAGTCTGTCATGCCATGAGAGTCCCTGCCATATCACAGAGCAAGCTTCTGTATGTGCATTTTTATTTTATGTTTGGGTTTTTCCTTACTGTCTCCCTAAAGGAAGAGAAAAAACCACCCCCTCCAGTGCCAAAGAAGCCAGCCAAGTCCAAAACCCAACTGAACCGGGACAAAGTCTCTGATTCAGACAAGCAGCGCCAGGAAGCTCGCAAGCGTCTTATGGCAGCCAAGCGGGCTGCCTCTGTCCGGCAGAACTCGGCCACGGAGAGCGCAGATAGCATCGAGATATACGTACCCGAGGCACAGACCCGCCTTTGAGCAAAGGGGCAGAGGAAGGAACCGTGTGGTTTTTATAAGTCATTAAAAAGGAAAAAAAAAAGGTTCTCTCTAAACTAGTGTGATTTATTCAGTCTAGAGACAATGAGCCATCCTTGAAAAGGGCTCCTGAGTTGGCTTTTTTCTCTCAGCTTTAAGTAATGAAGATTTTAAAAAAAAACAAAAAACAAACAAACAAAAAAAGAAAAAATACCCCTTGTTTTCTCACTGGCTGTGGTGTTGCTGAATGGACTGAACAGACTCCTGGAAACTCCAGCCCCTCAACTTGGAACTTCAGTCTTTTTACTTGTTCTATCTAATGAGAATTATTAGCTTGTTTACAAGAAGAGGACAAGAAAACATGAAGCCTTGAGCACTTGCCATGCTGTGTTCTTCCTCCTCCTCAGTTCTGTTCTTCCTTCTCATTCTTTATTTTTTCCTCCTGCTTCCTTTCTCCCACCCTTTGCATGGCTTTGTTTACCGTGTTAGAAATAACCTCTTTTCCACAGAGCTCCTGAAGAGAACACCCATTCAGTGTGTACTACTGTTGCACTCTGCTAGCAAGCAGCCTTTCTTGGGGTTTTTTTTGTTTTCCTTTTGATGGGGATACTGGGGTGGGGGGAGGATGGGTGGGCAGGGACAGGGCAGTGGGTTTGTATTCCTTTGTTTTATTGAAGTGAGAGGATGACAGGGTCTGTGGAATGTAATGCAGAGTTGTTGAAATGCAGCCCAGAAGCAAATGTGCAATAAACTGGCAAAGGGAGAAGGGACAGTGCCTGGCTGGCTGATCCTGAGAGAACAGTACCTTATTCCAGGCACAGGAGGGGACCTGAAGGACCACAGAGCAACTATGGGCATGATCCACACACGCTTCACTTTGATTTTTCTCCTTTTCCCTTTACAAAGTTATTTTCCTTGAATTGCTTGTTGAGAAAGAAGCTGCTACACTGGGGGACCTGTTTCAAAGTGGGCTGGGGAGAGTGTAATGGTATTTCAGGGTGGGAGGACTGCGTTTTGTACAAAGAGGAAGGCACAGGTAGCTGGTGGTAGGCTGCCTGCCTGTATGTATGTGTACATATGCACATATACACTTAGTAGTACCTGTACATTTAATTCATACACACGTATACATGCCCATACGCACAGTGCAGATGGTGTACTAAAACCACCTTGGTGAGAATGGGCATATGTATAGCATATATTTTTACATGTACTATATCTAGATGTGTGTAAAAGTGTGTGTAAAAATATATACCCTGTGTGTAATCAGATGACTATTTTTTCCTTATCTCCCTGCTCTCTGGGTAGAGGAAGGATTGCTAAATATTTTTTAGCCCATTTTCCCCTTTGTAAGTCTCCTTTTCCATCTGGCTTCTTGAAGTCAGAACTGCCACCCCCTCAGAATAAGCATTTGGCCCCATCCTGAGTGATCTTGCTGGAAATTTTTTTTTTTTTCTTCACTTGAATGAGTTGGGAGATTGTGTGCTACTTTCATGGGCTGGGGGTAGAATTCTAGAGAAGTTTCAGTGAGGGTGTTGGTGATCCAGAAGGCAAAAAATAAATAAAAGTGAAATCCTGAATGATGTCTGAGTGACCATTGTATAGTGTCCAGTGTTGTCCATGCACAGGTGCTCTCAGATTTTTGCCTGCCTACCATAAACTCTCAAACACGGAATTAGATTCACGTCAAAGCTTGGCTATAACATAACTCAAATTTGGCATTGGTTGTGATCTTTGTGGGTAGAGACACTGACATGTTGGCTTGCACTGTCAGGTTTTTGGGGAAGAGATTGTAAAGATGCAGTTTTAGAGAGCTCTAGCATTGAAATTGGGAACAGCAGGAAAAGGTGATTTTTTTTTTAATTTTTTTTTTTTCTAACTTCTCCAAAAGTGGCTGCTGCTGGAGAGCTGGCCTGGAAGGCTGCTGTCTCTGGGGCTGGCAGTCTGTAGGCAGCAAATGAGTTGTCAAATGATCTTCAATCCCCTGGGCTGGGATGACTCTTCATGGCTGGTGGCTGGCAGCGGGCCCGCGGGCTGCAGCCGGGATGGGCGAAGGGGTGTGCGTGCGGCTGTTCGGAGGGAGGCTGCGTAGCGGAGGGGCGTGTGTGCGCCTGCCTGACTCATTTTGTTTCCTGCCGCCTTGGAGGAGAAGAACTTACAGCAGCAAGGACAGCTGGCTGACTTACCATAAAAAAATAATAAACAAATGCAGTCTTAATTTATAGCTGCCTGCAGTCTCTCTCCCTCTTTATTCTCAGCAGTGGTATCTGTGAGTGGTTGGTAATGGGACTCGTTTGTCAGCTATTGGCAGCCGGGGGGTAACTGACGGCTGCTCCGGGGAGGGGGCGGGCCGGGGCAGTGCGGGGCAGGTGTCCTGGGCGGAAGTCCCGCCCTCCCGCAGCCTCATAGGCCATTTGCGCAGGAAGCCCCGCCCTCAATCAGGTAGTCTACGGTGACTGGCTGGCAGGACCACTCCCCCCTCCCACTGATTTACCTACACAAGCCCATCAGACCAGAGGGCCCTTCCCCTGATTTTTATCTATTTCACACCTCTGGGTTTAGGGCCGTATGTATGGAATCTCTACAACTTTATAAATGTGCATATCAGAATCACCTAGGCTGGAAAATACCTTGAAGATCCTCTAGTCCAACATCTGTTAAAATATATCTGTCTACACAGATAGAGGTGTCCATCTGAAAAAAGTTATACACGCCTTTATAGAAATAATTCCATATATGCATACACTGTATAGAAACGTATGTATTTTTATATCTGAGCAATTTGGGGTCCAAAGGA